>NW_026974836.1:910467-1213956 GCF_030014295.1 Loxodonta africana | reverse complement strand
TGTTCGGGCCTATGCTTGCCTGCGGGAATCTCCTTTCAGGGTTATGCTGACCTGTGGGATTCTCAGTTTGGGCGTATTCTCGCCTGCAGGACATCTCTTCGGGCCTATTCTCGCCCGCGGGACCCTCCGTTCGGTCGTTTCTGGCCTGCGGGACTCTCCATTCGGGCCTAATCTTGGGAGCGGGAGCGGGACTCTACTCGGGCCTATTCTTGCCTAGGGGCCTCTTCTATTCGTGCTTCTTCTTGCCAGTGGGACTCTGTTCAGGCCCGTTCTTGCCTGCAGGATTCTGCGTTCGGGCTTATTCTTGCTTGCCGGACAGTGTTCGGGCGTCTTGTTGCCTGCACGGCTCCTCTACTCGGGCCTCATTTTGCCTTCGGGACACCGTTCGGGTCTATTCTTGGTCCGGGAATCTCCGTTCGGGCCTATGCTCGCCTGCTGGACTCTGTTCGGGCCTATGCTTGCCTGCGGGAATGACCGTTCGGGCCTATGTTTCCCTGCGGGACTGACCGTTCGGGCCTTTCTGACCTTCGGGACTCTGTTCGTGTCTCTTCTTGCCAGCGGGGCTCTTCGTTTGGGCCTATTCTTGCCTGCAGAACTCTGTTCGGGCCTCTTCTTGCCTGCACAGCCCCTCTACTCGGGCCTATTTTTGCCTGCGGGTCTCTGTCCAGGCCTATTGTTGCCCCCGGAAAACTCCGTTCGGTCCTATTCTGGCTTGTGGGACTCTGTTCGGGCCTATGCTTGCCTGCGGGAATCTCCTTTCAGGGTTATGCTGACCTGTGGGATTCTCAGTTTGGGCGTATTCTCGCCTGCAGGACATCTCTTCGGGCCTATTCTCGCCCGCGGGACCCTCCGTTCGGTCGTTTCTGGCCTGCGGGACTCTCCGTTCGAGCCTAATCTTGCATGCAGGATTCTGCGTTCGGGCTTACTCTTGCTTGCCGGACAGGGTTCGGGCGTCATCTTGCCTGCACGGCTCCTCTACTCGGGCCTCATTTTGCCTTCAGGACACCGTTCGGGTCTATTCTTGGTCCGGGACTCTCCGTTCGGGCCTATTCTCTGGAGCGGGACTTTACTCAGGCCTATTCTTGCCTCCGGGCCTCCTCTATTCTTGCCTATTCTTGCCTCCGGGAATCTCCGTTCTGGCCTGTTCGGGCCTGCAGGACTCTGTTCGGGCCTATGCTTGCCTGCAGGAATCTCTGTTCCGCCCTACTCTGGCCTGCGGGAATCTCCGTTCAGGCCTATTCTGGCCTGCGGGACTCTGTTCGGGCCTATTCTTGCTCCGGGAATCGCCGGTCGGGCGTACCCTGGCTTGCGGGACTCTGTTCGGGCCTATGCTTGCCTGCAGGAATCTCTGTTCTGGCCTATTCTGGCCTGCAGGACTCTCCGTTCGGGCCTATTCTGGCCTGCAGGACTCTGTTTGGGCCTATGCTTGCCTACGGGAATCTCCGTTCAGGCGTATGCTGGCCTGCGGGTCTCTCCGTTCGGGCCTATTCTTGCCTGCGGGACTCTCCGTTTGGGCGTATCCTTGCCTGCGGGACTCTGTTCGGGCCTCTTCTTGCCCGCACGGCTCCTCTACTCGGGCCTATTTTTGCCTGTGGGACTCTATTGGGGCCTATTCTTGCCTCCGTCAATCTCCGTTCGGGCCTATTCTGGCCTGTGGGACTCTTCGTTCGGGCCTAGGCTTCCCTTTGGCAATCTCCGTTCAGGCGTATGCTGGCCTGCGGGACTCTGTTCGGGCCTTTGGTTGCTTTCGGAAATCCCCGTTCTGGCCTATTCTGGCCTGCGGAATTCTGTTCGGGGCTATTCTTGCTCCGGGAATCTCTGTTCGGGACTATTCTGGCCTGTGGGACTCTGTTCGGGCCCATGCCTGCCTGCGGGGCTCTCTGTTCAGGCCTTTTTCGCCTACGGGACTCTCCGTTCGGGCCTATTCTCTGGAGTGGGACTTTAGTCGGGCCTACTCTTGCCTACGGGGCTCCTCTATTCTTGCCTCTGGGATTCTGTTCGGGCCTATTCTTGCCTGTGGGTTCTCCGTTCAGGGCTACTCTTGCCTGCGGGACTCTGTTCGGGCCTATCCTTGCTCTGGGAAACTGCGTTCGGGCATACCCTGGCCTGCGGGACTCCGTTCGGGCCTATTCTGGCCTGCGGGACTCTGTTTGGGCCTATGCTTGCCTGCAGGAATCTCTGTTCCGGCCTATTGTGGCCTGCAGGACTCCCCGTTCGGGCCTATTGTGGCCTGCGGGACTCTGTTTGGGCCTATGCTTGCCTACGGGAATCTCCGTTCAGGCGTATGCTGGCCTGCGGTATTCTCAATTTGGGCATATTCTCTCGCCTCCGGGACTTTCCTTTGGGCCTATTCTCGCCTGTGCAACTCTCCGTTCGGGCCTATTCTTGCCTGCGGGACTCTCCGTTCCGGCCTATTCTTGCCTGCGGGTCTCTCCGTTCGGGACAATTCTGACCTGCAAAACTCTCCGTTCGGACCTAATCTAGCCTCTGGGAGTCTCCTTTGGGGTCTCCTGTTGCGTGCGGGGCAGCTCCATTCCAGCCTTTTGTGCTTACGGAGCTCCGATATTCGGTCCTGTTCTAGCATGCGGAGCTCCGCTACTCAGGCCTGATTGTGCGTGCGGGGCTCCGCTACTCGGGCCTGTTGGTGCATGCGGGGCTCCACTACTTGGGCCTGTTCTTGCATGCGGGGCTCCGCTACTCGGGTCTGTTCGTGCTTGCAGGGCTCTGCTACTCGGGCCTGTTCGTGCGTGCGGGGCTCCGCTATTCAGGCCTGATAGTGTGTGCGGGGCTCCTCTATTCAGGCCTGTCCTTCCCTGCGGGACTCTATTCGGGCCTATACTTCCCTGCGGGACTCTGTTCGGGCCTATTCTGGCCTGCGAGACCCTCCGTTCGCCCCCATTGTGGTCTGCGGGACCCTCGTTCGGGCCCATTCTCACCTTCGAGACCCTCTGTTCGGGCTTTTCTGGCCTGCGGGACTCTCCGTTCGGGCCTATTCTTGTGAGCGGGTCTCTATTCCGGCCTATTTTTGCCTAAGGGCTCCTCTATTCGGGCCTATTCTGGCCTGCGGGACTCTCCGTTCGGGCCTATTCTCACCTGGGGAACTCTCCGTTCGGACCTTTCTGACCTTCGGGACTCTGTTCGTGTCTCTTCTTGCCAGCGGGGCTCTTCGTTTGGGCCTATTCTTGCCTGCAGGACTCTGTTCGGGCCTCTTCTTGCCTGCACAGCCCCTCTACTCGGGCCTCTTTTTGCCTGCGGGACTCTGTCCAGGCCTATTGTTGCCCCCGGAAAACTCCGTTCAGTCCTATTCTGGCTTGTGGGACTCTGTTCGGGCCTATGCTTGCCTGCGGGAATCTCCTTTCAGGGTTATGCTGACCTGTGGGATTCTCAGTTTGGGCGTATTCTCGCCTGCAGGACATCTCTTCGGGCCTATTCTCGCCCGCGGGACCCTCCGTTCGGTCGTTTCTGGCCTGCGGGACTCTCCATTCGGGCCTAATCTTGGGAGCGGGAGCGGGACTCTACTCGGGCCTATTCTTGCCTAGGGGCCTCTTCTATTCGTGCTTCTTCTTGCCAGTGGGACTCTGTTCAGGCCCGTTCTTGCCTGCAGGATTCTGCGTTCGGGCTTATTCTTGCTTGCCGGACAGTGTTCGGGCGTCTTGTTGCCTGCACGGCTCCTCTACTCGGGCCTCATTTTGCCTTCGGGACACTGTTCGGGTCTATTCTTGGTCCGGGAATCTCCGTTCGGGCCTATGCTCGCCTGCTGGACTCTGTTCGGGCCTATGCTTGCCTGCGGGAATGACCGTTCGGGCCTATGTTTCCCTGCGGGACTGACCGTTCGGGCCTTTCTGACCTTCGGGACTCTGTTCGTGTCTCTTCTTGCCAGCGGGGCTCTTCGTTTGGGCCTATTCTTGCCTGCAGAACTCTGTTCGGGCCTCTTCTTGCCTGCACAGCCCCTCTACTCGGGCCTATTTTTGCCTGCGGGTCTCTGTCCAGGCCTATTGTTGCCCCCGGAAAACTCCGTTCGGTCCTATTCTGGCTTGTGGGACTCTGTTCGGGCCTATGCTTGCCTGCGGGAATCTCCTTTCAGGGTTATGCTGACCTGTGGGATTCTCAGTTTGGGCGTATTCTCGCCTGCAGGACATCTCTTCGGGCCTATTCTCGCCCGCGGGACCCTCCGTTCGGTCGTTTCTGGCCTGCGGGACTCTCCGTTCGGGCCTAATCTTGCCTGCAGGAATCTGCGTTCGGGCTTACTCTTGCTTGCCGGACAGGGTTCGGGCGTCTTCTTGCCTGCACGGCTCCTCTACTCGGGCCTCATTTTGCCTTCGGGACACCGTTCGGGTCTATTCTTGGTCCGGGAATCTCCGTTCGGGCCTATGCTGGCCTGCTGGACTCTGTTCGGGCCTATGCTTGCCTGCGGGAATGACCGTTCGGGCCTATGTTGGCCTGCGGGACTCTCCGTTCGGGCCATTCTGGCCTGCGGGACTCTCCGTTCGGGCCTATTCTCTGGAGCGGGACTTTACTCGGGCCTATTCTTGCCTCCGGGCCTCCTCTATTCTTGCCTATTCTTGCCTCCGGGAATCTCCGTTCTGGCCTGTTCGGGCCTGCAGGACTCTGTTCGGGCCTATGCTTGCCTGCAGGAATCTCTGTTCCGCCCTACTCTGGCCTGCGGGACTCTCCGTTCAGGCCTATTCTGGCCTGCGGGACTCTGTTCGGGCCTATTCTTGCTCCGGGAATCGCCGGTCGGGCGTACCCTGGCTTGCGGGACTCTGTTCGGGCCTATGCTTGCCTGCAGGAATCTCTGTTCTGGCCTATTCTGGCCTGCAGGACTCTCCGTTCGGGCCTATTCTGGCCTGCAGGACTCTGTTTGGGCCTATGCTTGCCTACGGGAATCTCCGTTCAGGCGTATGCTGGCCTGCGGGTCTCTCCGTTCGGGCCTATTCTTGCCTGCGGGACTCTCCGTTTGGGCGTATCCTTGCCTGCGGGACTCTGTTCGGGCCTCTTCTTGCCCGCACGGCTCCTCTACTCGGGCCTATTTTTGCCTGTGGGACTCTATTGGGGCCTATTCTTGCCTCCGACAATCTCCGTTCGGGCCTATTCTGGCCTGCGGGACTCTTCGTTCGGGCCTAGGCTTCCCTTTGGCAATCTCCGTTCAGGCGTATGCTGGCCTGCAGGACTCTGTTCGGGCCTTTGGTTGCTTTCGGAAATCCCCGTACTGGCCTATTCTGGCCTGCGGAATTCTGTTGGGGGCAATTCTTGCTCCGGGAATCTCTGTTCGGGACTATTCTGGCCTGTGGGACTCTGTTCGGGCCCATGCCTGCCTGCGGGGCTCTCTGTTCAGGTCTTTTTCGCCTACAGGACTCTCCGTTCGGGCCTATTCTCTGGAGTGGGACTTTAGTCGGGCCTACTCTTGCCTACGGTGCTCCTCTATTCTTGCCTCTGGGATTCTGTTCGGGCCTATTCTTGTCTGCGGGACTCTCCGTTTGAGCCTATTCTTGCCTGTGGGTTCTCCGTTCAGGGCTACTCTTGCCAGCGAGACTCTGTTCGTGCCTCATCTTGCCTGCATGGCTGCTCTACTCGGGCCTACTCTTGCCTGCGGGACTCTGTTCGGGCCTATCCTTGCTCTGGGAAACTCCGTTCGGGCATACCCTGGCCTGCGGGACTCCGTTCGGGCCTATTCTGGCCTGCGGGACTCTGTTTGGGCCTATGCTTGCCTACGGGAATCTCCGTTCAGGCGTATGCTGGCCTGTGGTATTCTCAATTTGGGCATATTCTCTCGCCTCCGGGACTTTCCTTTGGGCCTATTCTCGCCTGTGCAACTCTCCGTTCGGGCCTATTCTTGCCTGCGGGACTCTCCGTTCCGGCCTATTCTTGCCTGCGGGTCTCTCCGTTCGGGACAATTCTGACCTGCAAAACTCTCCGTTCGGACCTAATCTAGCCTCTGGGAGTCTCCTTTGGGGTCTCCTGTTGCGTGCGGGGCTGCTCCATTCCAGCCTTTTGTGCTTACGGAGCTCCGATATTCGGTCCTGTTCTAGCATGCGGAGCTCCGCTACTCAGGCCTGATTGTGCGTGCGGGGCTCTGCTACTCGGGCCTGTTGGTGCATGCGGGGCTCCACTACTTGGGCCTGTTCTTGCATGCGGGGCTCCGCTACTCGGGTCTGTTCGTGCTTGCAGGGCTCTGCTACTCGGGCCTGTTCGTGCGTGCGGGGCTCCGCTATTCAGGCCTGATAGTGTGTGCGGGGCTCCTCTATTCAGGCCTGTCCTTCCCTGCGGGACTCTATTCGGGCCTATACTTCCCTGCGGGACTCTGTTCGGGCCTATTCTGGCCTGCGAGACCCTCCGTTCGCCCCCATTGTGGTCTGCGGGACCCTCGTTCGGGCCCATTCTCACCTTCGAGACCCTCTGTTCGGGCTTTTCTGGCCTGCGGGACTCTCCGTTCGGGCCTATTCTTGTGAGCGGGTCTCTATTCCGGCCTATTTTTGCCTAAGGGCTCCTCTATTCGGGCCTATTCTGGCCTGCGGGACTCTCCGTTCGGGCCTATTCTCACCTGGGGAACTCTCCGTTCGGACCTTTCTGACCTTCGGGACTCTGTTCGTGTCTCTTCTTGCCAGCGGGGCTCTTCGTTTGGGCCTATTCTTGCCTGCAGGACTCTGTTCGGGCCTCTTCTTGCCTGCACAGCCCCTCTACTCGGGCCTATTTTTGCCTGCGGGACTCTGTCCAGGCCTATTGTTGCCCCCGGAAAACTCCGTTCAGTCCTATTCTGGCTTGTGGGACTCTGTTCGGGCCTATGCTTGCCTGCGGGAATCTCCTTTCAGGGTTATGCTGACCTGTGGGATTCTCAGTTTGGGCGTATTCTCGCCTGCAGGACATCTCTTCGGGCCTATTCTCGCCCGCGGGACCCTCCGTTCGGTCGTTTCTGGCCTGCGGGACTCTCCATTCGGGCCTAATCTTGGGAGCGGGAGCGGGACTCTACTCGGGCCTATTCTTGCCTAGGGGCCTCTTCTATTCGTGCTTCTTCTTGCCAGTGGGACTCTGTTCAGGCCCGTTCTTGCCTGCAGGATTCTGCGTTCGGGCTTATTCTTGCTTGCCGGACAGTGTTCGGGCGTCTTGTTGCCTGCACGGCTCCTCTACTCGGGCCTCATTTTGCCTTCGGGACACCGTTCGGGTCTATTCTTGGTCCGGGAATCTCCGTTCGGGCCTATGCTCGCCTGCTGGACTCTGTTCGGGCCTATGCTTGCCTGCGGGAATGACCGTTCGGGCCTATGTTTCCCTGCGGGACTGACCGTTCGGGCCTTTCTGACCTTCGGGACTCTGTTCGTGTCTCTTCTTGCCAGCGGGGCTCTTCGTTTGGGCCTATTCTTGCCTGCAGAACTCTGTTCGGGCCTCTTCTTGCCTGCACAGCCCCTCTACTCGGGCCTATTTTTGCCTGCGGGTCTCTGTCCAGGCCTATTGTTGCCCCCGGAAAACTCCGTTCGGTCCTATTCTGGCTTGTGGGACTCTGTTCGGGCCTATGCTTGCCTGCGGGAATCTCCTTTCAGGGTTATGCTGACCTGTGGGATTCTCAGTTTGGGCGTATTCTCGCCTGCAGGACATCTCTTCGGGCCTATTCTCGCCCGCGGGACCCTCCGTTCGGTCGTTTCTGGCCTGCGGGACTCTCCGTTCGGGCCTAATCTTGCCTGCAGGAATCTGCGTTCGGGCTTACTCTTGCTTGCCGGACAGGGTTCGGGCGTCTTCTTGCCTGCACGGCTCCTCTACTCGGGCCTCATTTTGCCTTCGGGACACCGTTCGGGTCTATTCTTGGTCCGGGAATCTCCGTTCGGGCCTATGCTGGCCTGCTGGACTCTGTTCGGGCCTATGCTTGCCTGCGGGAATGACCGTTCGGGCCTATGTTGGCCTGCGGGACTCTCCGTTCGGGCCATTCTGGCCTGCGGGACTCTCCGTTCGGGCCTATTCTCTGGAGCGGGACTTTACTCGGGCCTATTCTTGCCTCCGGGCCTCCTCTATTCTTGCCTATTCTTGCCTCCGGGAATCTCCGTTCTGGCCTGTTCGGGCCTGCAGGACTCTGTTCGGGCCTATGCTTGCCTGCAGGAATCTCTGTTCCGCCCTACTCTGGCCTGCGGGAATCTCCGTTCAGGCCTATTCTGGCCTGCGGGACTCTGTTCGGGCCTATTCTTGCTCCGGGAATCGCCGGTCGGGCGTACCCTGGCTTGCGGGACTCTGTTCGGGCCTATGCTTGCCTGCAGGAATCTCTGTTCTGGCCTATTCTGGCCTGCAGGACTCTCCGTTCGGGCCTATTCTGGCCTGCAGGACTCTGTTTGGGCCTATGCTTGCCTACGGGAATCTCCGTTCAGGCGTATGCTGGCCTGCGGGTCTCTCCGTTCGGGCCTATTCTTGCCTGCGGGACTCTCCGTTTGGGCGTATCCTTGCCTGCGGGACTCTGTTCGGGCCTCTTCTTGCCCGCACGGCTCCTCTACTCGGGCCTATTTTTGCCTGTGGGACTCTATTGGGGCCTATTCTTGCCTCCGACAATCTCCGTTCGGGCCTATTCTGGCCTGCGGGACTCTTCGTTCGGGCCTAGGCTTCCCTTTGGCAATCTCCGTTCAGGCGTATGCTGGCCTGCAGGACTCTGTTCGGGCCTTTGGTTGCTTTCGGAAATCCCCGTACTGGCCTATTCTGGCCTGCGGAATTCTGTTGGGGGCTATTCTTGCTCCGGGAATCTCTGTTCGGGACTATTCTGGCCTGTGGGACTCTGTTCGGGCCCATGCCTGCCTGCGGGGCTCTCTGTTCAGGTCTTTTTCGCCTACAGGACTCTCCGTTCGGGCCTATTCTCTGGAGTGGGACTTTAGTCGGGCCTACTCTTGCCTACGGTGCTCCTCTATTCTTGCCTCTGGGATTCTGTTCGGGCCTATTCTTGTCTGCGGGACTCTCCGTTTGAGCCTATTCTTGCCTGTGGGTTCTCCGTTCAGGGCTACTCTTGCCAGCGAGACTCTGTTCGTGCCTCATCTTGCCTGCATGGCTGCTCTACTCGGGCCTACTCTTGCCTGCGGGACTCTGTTCGGGCCTATCCTTGCTCTGGGAAACTCCGTTCGGGCATACCCTGGCCTGCGGGACTCCGTTCGGGCCTATTCTGGCCTGCGGGACTCTGTTTGGGCCTATGCTTGCCTACGGGAATCTCCGTTCAGGCGTATGCTGGCCTGTGGTATTCTCAATTTGGGCATATTCTCTCGCCTCCGGGACTTTCCTTTGGGCCTATTCTCGCCTGTGCAACTCTCCGTTCGGGCCTATTCTTGCCTGCGGGACTCTCCGTTCCGGCCTATTCTTGCCTGCGGGTCTCTCCGTTCGGGACAATTCTGACCTGCAAAACTCTCCGTTCGGACCTAATCTAGCCTCTGGGAGTCTCCTTTGGGGTCTCCTGTTGCGTGCGGGGCTGCTCCATTCCAGCCTTTTGTGCTTACGGAGCTCCGATATTCGGTCCTGTTCTAGCATGCGGAGCTCCGCTACTCAGGCCTGATTGTGCGTGCGGGGCTCTGCTACTCGGGCCTGTTGGTGCATGCGGGGCTCCACTACTTGGGCCTGTTCTTGCATGCGGGGCTCCGCTACTCGGGTCTGTTCGTGCTTGCAGGGCTCTGCTACTCGGGCCTGTTCGTGCGTGCGGGGCTCCGCTATTCAGGCCTGATAGTGTGTGCGGGGCTCCTCTATTCAGGCCTGTCCTTCCCTGCGGGACTCTATTCGGGCCTATACTTCCCTGCGGGACTCTGTTCGGGCCTATTCTGGCCTGCGAGACCCTCCGTTCGCCCCCATTGTGGTCTGCGGGACCCTCGTTCGGGCCCATTCTCACCTTCGAGACCCTCTGTTCGGGCTTTTCTGGCCTGCGGGACTCTCCGTTCGGGCCTATTCTTGTGAGCGGGTCTCTATTCCGGCCTATTTTTGCCTAAGGGCTCCTCTATTCGGGCCTATTCTGGCCTGCGGGACTCTCCGTTCGGGCCTATTCTCACCTGGGGAACTCTCCGTTCGGACCTTTCTGACCTTCGGGACTCTGTTCGTGTCTCTTCTTGCCAGCGGGGCTCTTCGTTTGGGCCTATTCTTGCCTGCAGGACTCTGTTCGGGCCTCTTCTTGCCTGCACAGCCCCTCTACTCGGGCCTATTTTTGCCTGCGGGACTCTGTCCAGGCCTATTGTTGCCCCCGGAAAACTCCGTTCAGTCCTATTCTGGCTTGTGGGACTCTGTTCGGGCCTATGCTTGCCTGCGGGAATCTCCTTTCAGGGTTATGCTGACCTGTGGGATTCTCAGTTTGGGCGTATTCTCGCCTGCAGGACATCTCTTCGGGCCTATTCTCGCCCGCGGGACCCTCCGTTCGGTCGTTTCTGGCCTGCGGGACTCTCCATTCGGGCCTAATCTTGGGAGCGGGAGCGGGACTCTACTCGGGCCTATTCTTGCCTAGGGGCCTCTTCTATTCGTGCTTCTTCTTGCCAGTGGGACTCTGTTCAGGCCCGTTCTTGCCTGCAGGATTCTGCGTTCGGGCTTATTCTTGCTTGCCGGACAGTGTTCGGGCGTCTTGTTGCCTGCACGGCTCCTCTACTCGGGCCTCATTTTGCCTTCGGGACACTGTTCGGGTCTATTCTTGGTCCGGGAATCTCCGTTCGGGCCTATGCTCGCCTGCTGGACTCTGTTCGGGCCTATGCTTGCCTGCGGGAATGACCGTTCGGGCCTATGTTTCCCTGCGGGACTGACCGTTCGGGCCTTTCTGACCTTCGGGACTCTGTTCGTGTCTCTTCTTGCCAGCGGGGCTCTTCGTTTGGGCCTATTCTTGCCTGCAGAACTCTGTTCGGGCCTCTTCTTGCCTGCACAGCCCCTCTACTCGGGCCTATTTTTGCCTGCGGGTCTCTGTCCAGGCCTATTGTTGCCCCCGGAAAACTCCGTTCGGTCCTATTCTGGCTTGTGGGACTCTGTTCGGGCCTATGCTTGCCTGCGGGAATCTCCTTTCAGGGTTATGCTGACCTGTGGGATTCTCAGTTTGGGCGTATTCTCGCCTGCAGGACATCTCTTCGGGCCTATTCTCGCCCGCGGGACCCTCCGTTCGGTCGTTTCTGGCCTGCGGGACTCTCCGTTCGGGCCTAATCTTGCCTGCAGGAATCTGCGTTCGGGCTTACTCTTGCTTGCCGGACAGGGTTCGGGCGTCTTCTTGCCTGCACGGCTCCTCTACTCGGGCCTCATTTTGCCTTCGGGACACCGTTCGGGTCTATTCTTGGTCCGGGAATCTCCGTTCGGGCCTATGCTGGCCTGCTGGACTCTGTTCGGGCCTATGCTTGCCTGCGGGAATGACCGTTCGGGCCTATGTTGGCCTGCGGGACTCTCCGTTCGGGCCATTCTGGCCTGCGGGACTCTCCGTTCGGGCCTATTCTCTGGAGCGGGACTTTACTCGGGCCTATTCTTGCCTCCGGGCCTCCTCTATTCTTGCCTATTCTTGCCTCCGGGAATCTCCGTTCTGGCCTGTTCGGGCCTGCAGGACTCTGTTCGGGCCTATGCTTGCCTGCAGGAATCTCTGTTCCGCCCTACTCTGGCCTGCGGGAATCTCCGTTCAGGCCTATTCTGGCCTGCGGGACTCTGTTCGGGCCTATTCTTGCTCCGGGAATCGCCGGTCGGGCGTACCCTGGCTTGCGGGACTCTGTTCGGGCCTATGCTTGCCTGCAGGAATCTCTGTTCTGGCCTATTCTGGCCTGCAGGACTCTCCGTTCGGGCCTATTCTGGCCTGCAGGACTCTGTTTGGGCCTATGCTTGCCTACGGGAATCTCCGTTCAGGCGTATGCTGGCCTGCGGGTCTCTCCGTTCGGGCCTATTCTTGCCTGCGGGACTCTCCGTTTGGGCGTATCCTTGCCTGCGGGACTCTGTTCGGGCCTCTTCTTGCCCGCACGGCTCCTCTACTCGGGCCTATTTTTGCCTGTGGGACTCTATTGGGGCCTATTCTTGCCTCCGACAATCTCCGTTCGGGCCTATTCTGGCCTGCGGGACTCTTCGTTCGGGCCTAGGCTTCCCTTTGGCAATCTCCGTTCAGGCGTATGCTGGCCTGCAGGACTCTGTTCGGGCCTTTGGTTGCTTTCGGAAATCCCCGTACTGGCCTATTCTGGCCTGCGGAATTCTGTTGGGGGCAATTCTTGCTCCGGGAATCTCTGTTCGGGACTATTCTGGCCTGTGGGACTCTGTTCGGGCCCATGCCTGCCTGCGGGGCTCTCTGTTCAGGTCTTTTTCGCCTACAGGACTCTCCGTTCGGGCCTATTCTCTGGAGTGGGACTTTAGTCGGGCCTACTCTTGCCTACGGTGCTCCTCTATTCTTGCCTCTGGGATTCTGTTCGGGCCTATTCTTGTCTGCGGGACTCTCCGTTTGAGCCTATTCTTGCCTGTGGGTTCTCCGTTCAGGGCTACTCTTGCCAGCGGGACTCTGTTCGTGCCTCATCTTGCCTGCATGGCTGCTCTACTCGGGCCTACTCTTGCCTGCGGGACTCTGTTCGGGCCTATCCTTGCTCTGGGAAACTCCGTTCGGGCATACCCTGGCCTGCGGGACTCCGTTCGGGCCTATTCTGGCCTGCGGGACTCTGTTTGGGCCTATGCTTGCCTACGGGAATCTCCGTTCAGGCGTATGCTGGCCTGTGGTATTCTCAATTTGGGCATATTCTCTCGCCTCCGGGACTTTCCTTTGGGCCTATTCTCGCCTGTGCAACTCTCCGTTCGGGCCTATTCTTGCCTGCGGGACTCTCCGTTCCGGCCTATTCTTGCCTGCGGGTCTCTCCGTTCGGGACAATTCTGACCTGCAAAACTCTCCGTTCGGACCTAATCTAGCCTCTGGGAGTCTCCTTTGGGGTCTCCTGTTGCGTGCGGGGCTGCTCCATTCCAGCCTTTTGTGCTTACGGAGCTCCGATATTCGGTCCTGTTCTAGCATGCGGAGCTCCGCTACTCAGGCCTGATTGTGCGTGCGGGGCTCTGCTACTCGGGCCTGTTGGTGCATGCGGGGCTCCACTACTTGGGCCTGTTCTTGCATGCGGGGCTCCGCTACTCGGGTCTGTTCGTGCTTGCAGGGCTCTGCTACTCGGGCCTGTTCGTGCGTGCGGGGCTCCGCTATTCAGGCCTGATAGTGTGTGCGGGGCTCCTCTATTCAGGCCTGTCCTTCCCTGCGGGACTCTGTTCGGGCCTATTCTGGCCTGCGAGACCCTCCGTTCGCCCCCATTGTGGTCTGCGGGACCCTCGTTCGGGCCCATTCTCACCTTCGAGACCCTCTGTTCGGGCTTTTCTGGCCTGCGGGACTCTCCGTTCGGGCCTATTCTTGTGAGCGGGTCTCTATTCCGGCCTATTTTTGCCTAAGGGCTCCTCTATTCGGGCCTATTCTGGCCTGCGGGACTCTCCGTTCGGGCCTATTCTCACCTGGGGAACTCTCCGTTCGGACCTTTCTGACCTTCGGGACTCTGTTCGTGTCTCTTCTTGCCAGCGGGGCTCTTCGTTTGGGCCTATTCTTGCCTGCAGGACTCTGTTCGGGCCTCTTCTTGCCTGCACAGCCCCTCTACTCGGGCCTATTTTTGCCTGCGGGACTCTGTCCAGGCCTATTGTTGCCCCCGGAAAACTCCGTTCAGTCCTATTCTGGCTTGTGGGACTCTGTTCGGGCCTATGCTTGCCTGCGGGAATCTCCTTTCAGGGTTATGCTGACCTGTGGGATTCTCAGTTTGGGCGTATTCTCGCCTGCAGGACATCTCTTCGGGCCTATTCTCGCCCGCGGGACCCTCCGTTCGGTCGTTTCTGGCCTGCGGGACTCTCCATTCGGGCCTAATCTTGGGAGCGGGAGCGGGACTCTACTCGGGCCTATTCTTGCCTAGGGGCCTCTTCTATTCGTGCTTCTTCTTGCCAGTGGGACTCTGTTCAGGCCCGTTCTTGCCTGCAGGATTCTGCGTTCGGGCTTATTCTTGCTTGCCGGACAGTGTTCGGGCGTCTTGTTGCCTGCACGGCTCCTCTACTCGGGCCTCATTTTGCCTTCGGGACACTGTTCGGGTCTATTCTTGGTCCGGGAATCTCCGTTCGGGCCTATGCTCGCCTGCTGGACTCTGTTCGGGCCTATGCTTGCCTGCGGGAATGACCGTTCGGGCCTATGTTTCCCTGCGGGACTGACCGTTCGGGCCTTTCTGACCTTCGGGACTCTGTTCGTGTCTCTTCTTGCCAGCGGGGCTCTTCGTTTGGGCCTATTCTTGCCTGCAGAACTCTGTTCGGGCCTCTTCTTGCCTGCACAGCCCCTCTACTCGGGCCTATTTTTGCCTGCGGGTCTCTGTCCAGGCCTATTGTTGCCCCCGGAAAACTCCGTTCGGTCCTATTCTGGCTTGTGGGACTCTGTTCGGGCCTATGCTTGCCTGCGGGAATCTCCTTTCAGGGTTATGCTGACCTGTGGGATTCTCAGTTTGGGCGTATTCTCGCCTGCAGGACATCTCTTCGGGCCTATTCTCGCCCGCGGGACCCTCCGTTCGGTCGTTTCTGGCCTGCGGGACTCTCCGTTCGGGCCTAATCTTGCCTGCAGGAATCTGCGTTCGGGCTTACTCTTGCTTGCCGGACAGGGTTCGGGCGTCTTCTTGCCTGCACGGCTCCTCTACTCGGGCCTCATTTTGCCTTCGGGACACCGTTCGGGTCTATTCTTGGTCCGGGAATCTCCGTTCGGGCCTATGCTGGCCTGCTGGACTCTGTTCGGGCCTATGCTTGCCTGCGGGAATGACCGTTCGGGCCTATGTTGGCCTGCGGGACTCTCCGTTCGGGCCATTCTGGCCTGCGGGACTCTCCGTTCGGGCCTATTCTCTGGAGCGGGACTTTACTCGGGCCTATTCTTGCCTCCGGGCCTCCTCTATTCTTGCCTATTCTTGCCTCCGGGAATCTCCGTTCTGGCCTGTTCGGGCCTGCAGGACTCTGTTCGGGCCTATGCTTGCCTGCAGGAATCTCTGTTCCGCCCTACTCTGGCCTGCGGGAATCTCCGTTCAGGCCTATTCTGGCCTGCGGGACTCTGTTCGGGCCTATTCTTGCTCCGGGAATCGCCGGTCGGGCGTACCCTGGCTTGCGGGACTCTGTTCGGGCCTATGCTTGCCTGCAGGAATCTCTGTTCTGGCCTATTCTGGCCTGCAGGACTCTCCGTTCGGGCCTATTCTGGCCTGCAGGACTCTGTTTGGGCCTATGCTTGCCTACGGGAATCTCCGTTCAGGCGTATGCTGGCCTGCGGGTCTCTCCGTTCGGGCCTATTCTTGCCTGCGGGACTCTCCGTTTGGGCGTATCCTTGCCTGCGGGACTCTGTTCGGGCCTCTTCTTGCCCGCACGGCTCCTCTACTCGGGCCTATTTTTGCCTGTGGGACTCTATTGGGGCCTATTCTTGCCTCCGACAATCTCCGTTCGGGCCTATTCTGGCCTGCGGGACTCTTCGTTCGGGCCTAGGCTTCCCTTTGGCAATCTCCGTTCAGGCGTATGCTGGCCTGCAGGACTCTGTTCGGGCCTTTGGTTGCTTTCGGAAATCCCCGTACTGGCCTATTCTGGCCTGCGGAATTCTGTTGGGGGCTATTCTTGCTCCGGGAATCTCTGTTCGGGACTATTCTGGCCTGTGGGACTCTGTTCGGGCCCATGCCTGCCTGCGGGGCTCTCTGTTCAGGTCTTTTTCGCCTACAGGACTCTCCGTTCGGGCCTATTCTCTGGAGTGGGACTTTAGTCGGGCCTACTCTTGCCTACGGTGCTCCTCTATTCTTGCCTCTGGGATTCTGTTCGGGCCTATTCTTGTCTGCGGGACTCTCCGTTTGAGCCTATTCTTGCCTGTGGGTTCTCCGTTCAGGGCTACTCTTGCCAGCGAGACTCTGTTCGTGCCTCATCTTGCCTGCATGGCTGCTCTACTCGGGCCTACTCTTGCCTGCGGGACTCTGTTCGGGCCTATCCTTGCTCTGGGAAACTCCGTTCGGGCATACCCTGGCCTGCGGGACTCCGTTCGGGCCTATTCTGGCCTGCGGGACTCTGTTTGGGCCTATGCTTGCCTACGGGAATCTCCGTTCAGGCGTATGCTGGCCTGTGGTATTCTCAATTTGGGCATATTCTCTCGCCTCCGGGACTTTCCTTTGGGCCTATTCTCGCCTGTGCAACTCTCCGTTCGGGCCTATTCTTGCCTGCGGGACTCTCCGTTCCGGCCTATTCTTGCCTGCGGGTCTCTCCGTTCGGGACAATTCTGACCTGCAAAACTCTCCGTTCGGACCTAATCTAGCCTCTGGGAGTCTCCTTTGGGGTCTCCTGTTGCGTGCGGGGCTGCTCCATTCCAGCCTTTTGTGCTTACGGAGCTCCGATATTCGGTCCTGTTCTAGCATGCGGAGCTCCGCTACTCAGGCCTGATTGTGCGTGCGGGGCTCTGCTACTCGGGCCTGTTGGTGCATGCGGGGCTCCACTACTTGGGCCTGTTCTTGCATGCGGGGCTCCGCTACTCGGGTCTGTTCGTGCTTGCAGGGCTCTGCTACTCGGGCCTGTTCGTGCGTGCGGGGCTCCGCTATTCAGGCCTGATAGTGTGTGCGGGGCTCCTCTATTCAGGCCTGTCCTTCCCTGCGGGACTCTATTCGGGCCTATACTTCCCTGCGGGACTCTGTTCGGGCCTATTCTGGCCTGCGAGACCCTCCGTTCGCCCCCATTGTGGTCTGCGGGACCCTCGTTCGGGCCCATTCTCACCTTCGAGACCCTCTGTTCGGGCTTTTCTGGCCTGCGGGACTCTCCGTTCGGGCCTATTCTTGTGAGCGGGTCTCTATTCCGGCCTATTTTTGCCTAAGGGCTCCTCTATTCGGGCCTATTCTGGCCTGCGGGACTCTCCGTTCGGGCCTATTCTCACCTGGGGAACTCTCCGTTCGGACCTTTCTGACCTTCGGGACTCTGTTCGTGTCTCTTCTTGCCAGCGGGGCTCTTCGTTTGGGCCTATTCTTGCCTGCAGGACTCTGTTCGGGCCTCTTCTTGCCTGCACAGCCCCTCTACTCGGGCCTATTTTTGCCTGCGGGACTCTGTCCAGGCCTATTGTTGCCCCCGGAAAACTCCGTTCAGTCCTATTCTGGCTTGTGGGACTCTGTTCGGGCCTATGCTTGCCTGCGGGAATCTCCTTTCAGGGTTATGCTGACCTGTGGGATTCTCAGTTTGGGCGTATTCTCGCCTGCAGGACATCTCTTCGGGCCTATTCTCGCCCGCGGGACCCTCCGTTCGGTCGTTTCTGGCCTGCGGGACTCTCCATTCGGGCCTAATCTTGGGAGCGGGAGCGGGACTCTACTCGGGCCTATTCTTGCCTAGGGGCCTCTTCTATTCGTGCTTCTTCTTGCCAGTGGGACTCTGTTCAGGCCCGTTCTTGCCTGCAGGATTCTGCGTTCGGGCTTATTCTTGCTTGCCGGACAGTGTTCGGGCGTCTTGTTGCCTGCACGGCTCCTCTACTCGGGCCTCATTTTGCCTTCGGGACACTGTTCGGGTCTATTCTTGGTCCGGGAATCTCCGTTCGGGCCTATGCTCGCCTGCTGGACTCTGTTCGGGCCTATGCTTGCCTGCGGGAATGACCGTTCGGGCCTATGTTTCCCTGCGGGACTGACCGTTCGGGCCTTTCTGACCTTCGGGACTCTGTTCGTGTCTCTTCTTGCCAGCGGGGCTCTTCGTTTGGGCCTATTCTTGCCTGCAGAACTCTGTTCGGGCCTCTTCTTGCCTGCACAGCCCCTCTACTCGGGCCTATTTTTGCCTGCGGGTCTCTGTCCAGGCCTATTGTTGCCCCCGGAAAACTCCGTTCGGTCCTATTCTGGCTTGTGGGACTCTGTTCGGGCCTATGCTTGCCTGCGGGAATCTCCTTTCAGGGTTATGCTGACCTGTGGGATTCTCAGTTTGGGCGTATTCTCGCCTGCAGGACATCTCTTCGGGCCTATTCTCGCCCGCGGGACCCTCCGTTCGGTCGTTTCTGGCCTGCGGGACTCTCCGTTCGGGCCTAATCTTGCCTGCAGGAATCTGCGTTCGGGCTTACTCTTGCTTGCCGGACAGGGTTCGGGCGTCTTCTTGCCTGCACGGCTCCTCTACTCGGGCCTCATTTTGCCTTCGGGACACCGTTCGGGTCTATTCTTGGTCCGGGAATCTCCGTTCGGGCCTATGCTGGCCTGCTGGACTCTGTTCGGGCCTATGCTTGCCTGCGGGAATGACCGTTCGGGCCTATGTTGGCCTGCGGGACTCTCCGTTCGGGCCATTCTGGCCTGCGGGACTCTCCGTTCGGGCCTATTCTCTGGAGCGGGACTTTACTTGGGCCTATTCTTGCCTCCGGGCCTCCTCTATTCTTGCCTATTCTTGCCTCCGGGAATCTCCGTTCTGGCCTGTTCGGGCCTGCAGGACTCTGTTCGGGCCTATGCTTGCCTGCAGGAATCTCTGTTCCGCCCTACTCTGGCCTGCGGGAATCTCCGTTCAGGCCTATTCTGGCCTGCGGGACTCTGTTCGGGCCTATTCTTGCTCCGTGAATCGCCCGTCGGGCGTACCCTGGCTTGCGGGACTCTGTTAGGGCCTATGCTTGCCTGCAGGAATCTCTGTTCTGGCCTATTCTGGCCTGCAGGACTCTCCGTTCGGGCCTATTCTGGCCTGCAGGACTCTGTTTGGGCCTATGCTTGCCTACGGGAATCTCCGTTCAGGCGTATGCTGGCCTGCGGGTCTCTCCGTTCGGGCCTATTCTTGCCTGCGGGACTCTCCGTTTGGCCGTATCCTTGCCTGCGGGACTCTGTTCGGGCCTCTTCTTGCCCGCACGGCTCCTCTACTCGGGCCTATTTTTGCCTGTGGGACTCTATTGGGGCCTATTCTTGCCTCCGACAATCTCCGTTCGGGCCTATTCTGGCCTGCGGGACTCTTCGTTCGGGCCTAGGCTTCCCTTTGGCAATCTCCGTTCAGGCGTATGCTGGCCTGCAGGACTCTGTTCGGGCCTTTGGTTGCTTTCGGAAATCCCCGTTCTGGCCTATTCTGGCCTGCGGAATTCTGTTCGGGGCTATTCTTGCTCCGGGAATCTCTGTTCGGGACTATTCTGGCCTGTGGGACTCTGTTCGGGCCCATGCCTGCCTGCGGGGCTCTCTGTTCAGGCCTTTTTCGCCTACGGGACTCTCCGTTCGGGCCTATTCTCTGGAGCGGGACTTTAGTCGGGCCTACTCTTGCCTACGGGGCTCCTCTATTCTTGCCTCTGGGATTCTGTTCGGGCCTATTCTTGTCTGCGGGACTCTCCGTTTGAGCCTATTCTTGCCTGTGGGTTCTCCGTTCAGGGCTACTCTTGCCAGCGGGACTCTGTTCGTGCCTCATCTTCCCTGCATGGCTGCTCTACTCGGGCCTACTCTTGCCTGCGGGACTCTCCGTTCGGGCCTATTCTCACCTGGGGAACTCTCCGTTCGGGCCTTTCTGGCCTTCGGGACTCTGTTCGGGTCTCTTCTTGCCAGCGGGGCTCTTCGTTTGGGCCTATTCTTGCCTGCAGAACTCTGTTCGGGCCTCTTCTTGCCTGCACAGCCCCTCTACTCGGGCCTATTTTTGCCTGCGGGACTCTGTCCAGGCCTATTGTTGCCCCCGGAAAACTCCGTTCAGTCCTATTCTGGCTTGTGGGACTCTGTTCGGGCCTATGCTTGCCTGCGGGAATCTCCTTTCAGGGTTATGCTGACCTGTGGGATTCTCAGTTTGGACGTATTCTCGCCTGCAGGACATCTCTTCGGGCCTATTCTCGCCCGCGGGACCCTCCGTTCGGTCGTTTCTGGCCTGCGGGACTCTCCATTCGGGCCTAATCTTGGGAGCGGGAGCGGGACTCTACTCGGGCCTATTCTTGCCTAGGGGCCTCTTCTATTCGTGCTTCTTCTTGCCAGTGGGACTCTGTTCAGGCCCGTTCTTGCCTGCAGGATTCTGCGTTCGGGCTTATTCTTGCTTGCCGGACAGTGTTCGGGCGTCTTGTTGCCTGCACGGCTCCTCTACTCGGGCCTCATTTTGCCTTCGGGACACCGTTCGGGTGTATTCTTGGTCCGGGAATCTCCGTTCGGGCCTATGCTCGCCTGCTGGACTCTGTTCGGGCCTATGCTTGCCTGCGGGAATGACCGTTCGGGCCTATGTTTCCCTGCGGGACTGACCGTTCGGGCCTTTCTGACCTTCGGGACTCTGTTCGTGTCTCTTCTTGCCAGCGGGGCTCTTCGTTTGGGCCTATTCTTGCCTGCAGAACTCTGTTCGGGCCTCTTCTTGCCTGCACAGCCCCTCTACTCGGGCCTATTTTTGCCTGCGGGTCTCTGTCCAGGCCTATTGTTGCCCCCGGAAAACTCCGTTCGGTCCTATTCTGGCTTGTGGGACTCTGTTCGGGCCTATGCTTGCCTGCGGGAATCTCCTTTCAGGGTTATGCTGACCTGTGGGATTCTCAGTTTGGGCGTATTCTCGCCTGCAGGACATCTCTTCGGGCCTATTCTCGCCCGCGGGACCCTCCGTTCCGTCGTTTCTGGCCTGCGGGACTCTCCGTTCGGGCCTAATCTTGCCTGCAGGATTCTGCGTTCGGGCTTATTCTTGCTTGCCGGACAGGGTTCGGGCGTCTTCTTGCCTGCACGGCTCCTCTACTCGGGCCTCATTTTGCCTTCGGGACACCGTTCGGGTCTATTCTTGGTCCGGGAATCTCCGTTCGGGCCTATGCTGGCCTGCTGGACTCTGTTCGGGCCTATGCTTGCCTGCGGGAATGACCGTTCGGGCCTATGTTGGCCTGCGGGACTCTCCGTTCGGGCCATTCTGGCCTGCGGGACTCTCCGTTCGGGCCTATTCTCTGGAGCGGGACTTTACTCAGGCCTATTCTTGCCTCCGGGCCTCCTCTATTCTTGCCTATTCTTGCCTCCGGGAATCTCCGTTCTGGCCTGTTCGGGCCTGCAGGACTCTGTTCGGGCCTATGCTTGCCTGCAGGAATCTCTGTTCCGCCCTACTCTGGCCTGCGGGACTCTCCGTTCAGGCCTATTCTGGCCTGCGGGACTCTGTTCGGGCCTATTCTTGCTCCGGGAATCGCCGGTCGGGCGTACCCTGGCTTGCGGGACTCTGTTCGGGCCTATGCTTGCCTGCAGGAATCTCTGTTCTGGCCTATTCTGGCCTGCAGGACTCTCCGTTCGGGCCTATTCTGGCCTGCAGGACTCTGTTTGGGCCTATGCTTGCCTACGGGAATCTCCGTTCAGGCGTATGCTGGCCTGCGGGTCTCTCCGTTCGGGCCTATTCTTGCCTGCGGGACTCTCCGTTTGGGCGTATCCTTGCCTGCGGGACTCTGTTCGGGCCTCTTCTTGCCCGCACGGCTCCTCTACTCGGGCCTATTTTTGCCTGTGGGACTCTATTGGGGCCTATTCTTGCCTCCGTCAATCTCCGTTCGGGCCTATTCTGGCCTGTGGGACTCTTCGTTCGGGCCTAGGCTTCCCTTTGGCAATCTCCGTTCAGGCGTATGCTGGCCTGCGGGACTCTGTTCGGGCCTTTGGTTGCTTTCGGAAATCCCCGTTCTGGCCTATTCTGGCCTGCGGAATTCTGTTCGGGGCTATTCTTGCTCCGGGAATCTCTGTTCGGGACTATTCTGGCCTGTGGGACTCTGTTCGGGCCCATGCCTGCCTGCGGGGCTCTCTGTTCAGGCCTTTTTCGCCTACGGGACTCTCCGTTCGGGCCTATTCTCTGGAGTGGGACTTTAGTCGGGCCTACTCTTGCCTACGGGGCTCCTCTATTCTTGCCTCTGGGATTCTGTTCGGGCCTATTCTTGCCTGTGGGTTCTCCGTTCAGGGCTACTCTTGCCTGCGGGACTCTGTTCGGGCCTATCCTTGCTCTGGGAAACTGCGTTCGGGCATACCCTGGCCTGCGGGACTCCGTTCGGGCCTATTCTGGCCAGCGGGACTCTGTTTGGGCCTATGCTTGCCTGCAGGAATCTCTGTTCCGGCCTATTGTGGCCTGCAGGACTCCCCGTTCGGGCCTATTGTGGCCTGCGGGACTCTGTTTGGGCCTATGCTTGCCTACGGGAATCTCCGTTCAGGCGTATGCTGGCCTGCGGTATTCTCAATTTGGGCATATTCTCTCGCCTCCGGGACTTTCCTTTGGGCCTATTCTCGCCTGTGCAACTCTCCGTTCGGGCCTATTCTTGCCTGCGGGACTCTCCGTTCCGGCCTATTCTTGCCTGCGGGTCTCTCCGTTCGGGACAATTCTGACCTGCAAAACTCTCCGTTCGGACCTAATCTAGCCTCTGGGAGTCTCCTTTGGGGTCTCCTGTTGCGTGCGGGGCTGCTCCATTCCAGCCTTTTGTGCTTACGGAGCTCCGATATTCGGTCCTGTTCTAGCATGCCGAGCTCCGCTACTCAGGCCTGATTGTGCGTGCGGGGCTCTGCTACTCGGGCCTGTTGGTGCATGCGGGGCTCCACTACTTGGGCCTGTTCTTGCATGCGGGGCTCCGCTACTCGGGTCTGTTCGTGCTTGCAGGGCTCTGCTACTCGGGCCTGTTCGTGCGTGCGGGGCTCCGCTATTCAGGCCTGATAGTGTGTGCGGGGCTCCTCTATTCAGGCCTGTCCTTCCCTGCGGGACTCTATTCGGGCCTATACTTCCCTGCGGGACTCTGTTCGGGCCTATTCTGGCCTGCGAGACCCTCCGTTCGCCCCCATTGTGGTCTGCGGGACCCTCGTTCGGGCCCATTCTCACCTTCGAGACGCTCTGTTCGGGCTTTTCTGGCCTGTGGGACTCTCCGTTCGGGCCTATTCTTGTGAGCGGGTCTCTATTCGGGCCTATTTTTGCCTAAGGGCTCCTCTATTCGGGCCTATTCTGGCCTGCGGGACTCTCCGTTCGGGCCTATTCTCACCTGGGGAACTCTCCGTTCGGACCTTTCTGACCTTCGGGACTCTGTTCGTGTCTCTTCTTGCCAGCGGGGCTCTTCGTTTGGGCCTATTCTTGCCTGCAGGACTCTGTTCGGGCCTCTTCTTGCCTGCACAGCCCCTCTACTCGGGCCTCTTTTTGCCTGCGGGACTCTGTCCAGGCCTATTGTTGCCCCCGGAAAACTCCGTTCAGTCCTATTCTGGCTTGTGGGACTCTGTTCGGGCCTATGCTTGCCTGCGGGAATCTCCTTTCAGGGTTATGCTGACCTGTGGGATTCTCAGTTTGGGCGTATTCTCGCCTGCAGGACATCTCTTCGGGCCTATTCTCGCCCGCGGGACCCTCCGTTCGGTCGTTTCTGGCCTGCGGGACTCTCCATTCGGGCCTAATCTTGGGAGCGGGAGCGGGACTCTACTCGGGCCTATTCTTGCCTAGGGGCCTCTTCTATTCGTGCTTCTTCTTGCCAGTGGGACTCTGTTCAGGCCCGTTCTTGCCTGCAGGATTCTGCGTTCGGGCTTATTCTTGCTTGCCGGACAGTGTTCGGGCATCTTGTTGCCTGCACGGCTCCTCTACTCGGGCCTCATTTTGCCTTCGGGACACCGTTCGGGTCTATTCTTGGTCCGGGAATCTCCGTTCGGGCCTATGCTCGCCTGCTGGACTCTGTTCGGGCCTATGCTTGCCTGCGGGAATGACCGTTCGGGCCTATGTTTCCCTGCGGGACTGACCGTTCGGGCCTTTCTGACCTTCGGGACTCTGTTCGTGTCTCTTCTTGCCAGCGGGGCTCTTCGTTTGGGCCTATTCTTGCCTGCAGAACTCTGTTCGGGCCTCTTCTTGCCTGCACAGCCCCTCTACTCGGGCCTATTTTTGCCTGCGGGTCTCTGTCCAGGCCTATTGTTGCCCCCGGAAAACTCCGTTCGGTCCTATTCTGGCTTGTGGGACTCTGTTCGGGCCTATGCTTGCCTGCGGGAATCTCCTTTCAGGGTTATGCTGACCTGTGGGATTCTCAGTTTGGGCGTATTCTCGCCTGCAGGACATCTCTTCGGGCCTATTCTCGCCCGCGGGACCCTCCGTTCGGTCGTTTCTGGCCTGCGGGACTCTCCGTTCGGGCCTAATCTTGCCTGCAGGAATCTGCGTTCGGGCTTACTCTTGCTTGCCGGACAGGGTTCGGGCGTCTTGTTGCCTGCACGGCTCCTCTACTCGGGCCTCATTTTGCCTTCGGGACACCGTTCGGGTCTATTCTTGGTCCGGGAATCTCCGTTCGGGCCTATGCTGGCCTGCTGGACTCTGTTCGGGCCTATGCTTGCCTGCGGGAATGACCGTTCGGGCCTATGTTGGCCTGCGGGACTCTCCGTTCGGGCCATTCTGGCCTGCGGGACTCTCCGTTCGGGCCTATTCTCTGGAGCGGGACTTTACTCGGGCCTATTCTTGCCTCCGGGCCTCCTCTATTCTTGCCTATTCTTGCCTCCGGGAATCTCCGTTCTGGCCTGTTCGGGCCTGCAGGACTCTGTTCGGGCCTATGCTTGCCTGCAGGAATCTCTGTTCCGCCCTACTCTGGCCTGCGGGACTCTCCGTTCAGGCCTATTCTGGCCTGCGGGACTCTGTTCGGGCCTATTCTTGCTCCGGGAATCGCCGGTCGGGCGTACCCTGGCTTGCGGGACTCTGTTAGGGCCTATGCTTGCCTGCAGGAATCTCTGTTCTGGCCTATTCTGGCCTGCAGGACTCTCCGTTCGGGCCTATTCTGGCCTGCAGGACTCTGTTTGGGCCTATGCTTGCCTACGGGAATCTCCGTTCAGGCGTATGCTGGCCTGCGGGTCTCTCCGTTCGGGCCTATTCTTGCCTGCGGGACTCTCCGTTTGGGCGTATCCTTGCCTGCGGGACTCTGTTCGGGCCTCTTCTTGCCCGCACGGCTCCTCTACTCGGGCCTATTTTTGCCTGTGGGACTCTATTGGGGCCTATTCTTGCCTCCGACAATCTCCGTTCGGGCCTATTCTGGCCTGCGGGACTCTTCGTTCGGGCCTAGGCTTCCCTTTGGCAATCTCCGTTCAGGCGTATGCTGGCCTGCAGGACTCTGTTCGGGCCTTTGGTTGCTTTCGGAAATCCCCGTTCTGGCCTATTCTGGCCTGCGGAATTCTGTTGGGGGCTATTCTTGCTCCGGGAATCTCTGTTCGGGACTATTCTGGCCTGTGGGACTCTGTTCGGGCCCATGCCTGCCTGCGGGGCTCTCTGTTCAGGCCTTTTTCGCCTACGGGACTCTCCGTTCGGGCCTATTCTCTGGAGCGGGACTTTAGTCGGGCCTACTCTTGCCTACGGGGCTCCTCTATTCTTGCCTCTGGGATTCTGTTCGGGCCTATTCTTGTCTGCGGGACTCTCCGTTTGAGCCTATTCTTGCCTGTGGGTTCTCCGTTCAGGGCTACTCTTGCCAGCGGGACTCTGTTCGTGCCTCATCTTGCCTGCATGGCTGCTCTACTCGGGCCTACTCTTGCCTGCGGGACTCTCCGTTCGGGCCTATTCTCACCTGGGGAACTCTCCGTTCGGGCCTTTCTGGCCTTCGGGACTCTGTTCGGGTCTCTTCTTGCCAGCGGGGCTCTTCGTTTGGGCCTATTCTTGCCTGCAGAACTCTGTTCGGGCCTCTTCTTGCCTGCACAGCCCCTCTACTCGGGCCTATTTTTGCCTGCGGGACTCTGTCCAGGCCTATTGTTGCCCCCGGAAAACTCCGTTCGGTCCTATTCTGGCTTGTGGGACTCTGTTCGGGCCTATGCTTGCCTGCGGGAATCTCCTTTCAGGGTTATGCTGACCTGTGGGATTCTCAGTTTGGGCGTATTCTCGCCTGCAGGACATCTCTTCGGGCCTATTCTCGCCCGCGGGACCCTCCGTTCGGTCGTTTCTGGCCTGCGGGACTCTCCATTCGGGCCTAATCTTGGGAGCGGGAGCGGGACTCTACTCGGGCCTATTCTTGCCTAGGGGCCTCTTCTATTCGTGCTTCTTCTTGCCAGTGGGACTCTGTTCAGGCCCGTTCTTGCCTGCAGGATTCTGCGTTCGGGCTTATTCTTGCTTGCCGGACAGTGTTCGGGCGTCTTGTTGCCTGCACGGCTCCTCTACTCGGGCCTCATTTTGCCTTCGGGACACCGTTCGGGTCTATTTTTGGTCCGGGAATCTCCGTTCGGGCCTATGCTCGCCTGCTGGACTCTGTTCGGGCCTATGCTTGCCTGCGGGAATGACCGTTCGGGCCTATGTTTCCCTGCGGGACTGACCGTTCGGGCCTTTCTGACCTTCGGGACTCTGTTCGTGTCTCTTCTTGCCAGCGGGGCTCTTCGTTTGGGCCTATTCTTGCCTGCAGAACTCTGTTCGGGCCTCTTCTTGCCTGCACAGCCCCTCTACTCGGGCCTATTTTTGCCTGCGGGTCTCTGTCCAGGCCTATTGTTGCCCCCGGAAAACTCCGTTCGGTCCTATTCTGGCTTGTGGGACTCTGTTCGGGCCTATGCTTGCCTGCGGGAATCTCCTTTCAGGGTTATGCTGACCTGTGGGATTCTCAGTTTGGGCGTATTCTCGCCTGCAGGACATCTCTTCGGGCCTATTCTCGCCCGCGGGACCCTCCGTTCGGTCGTTTCTGGCCTGCGGGACTCTCCGTTCGGGCCTAATCTTGCCTGCAGGATTCTGCGTTCGGGCTTATTCTTGCTTGCCGGACAGGGTTCGGGCGTCTTGTTGCCTGCACGGCTCCTCTACTCGGGCCTCATTTTGCCTTCGGGACACCGTTCGGGTCTATTCTTGGTCCGGGAATCTCCGTTCGGGCCTATGCTGGCCTGCTGGACTCTGTTCGGGCCTATGCTTGCCTGCGGGAATGACCGTTCGGGCCTATGTTGGCCTGCGGGACTCTCCGTTCGGGCCATTCTGGCCTGCGGGACTCTCCGTTCGGGCCTATTCTCTGGAGCGGGACTTTACTCGGGCCTATTCTTGCCTCCGGGCCTCCTCTATTCTTGCCTATTCTTGCCTCCGGGAATCTCCGTTCTGGCCTGTTCGGGCCTGCAGGACTCTGTTCGGGCCTATGCTTGCCTGCAGGAATCTCTGTTCCGCCCTACTCTGGCCTGCGGGAATCTCCGTTCAGGCCTATTCTGGCCTGCGGGACTCTGTTCGGGCCTATTCTTGCTCCGGGAATCGCCGGTCGGGCGTACCCTGGCTTGCGGGACTCTGTTCGGGCCTATGCTTGCCTGCAGGAATCTCTGTTCTGGCCTATTCTGGCCTGCAGGACTCTCCGTTCGGGCCTATTCTGGCCTGCAGGACTCTGTTTGGGCCTATGCTTGCCTACGGGAATCTCCGTTCAGGCGTATGCTGGCCTGCGGGTCTCTCCGTTCGGGCCTATTCTTGCCTGCGGGACTCTCCGTTTGGGCGTATCCTTGCCTGCGGGACTCTGTTCGGGCCTCTTCTTGCCCGCACGGCTCCTCTACTCGGGCCTATTTTTGCCTGTGGGACTCTATTGGGGCCTATTCTTGCCTCCGACAATCTCCGTTCGGGCCTATTCTGGCCTGCGGGACTCTTCGTTCGGGCCTAGGCTTCCCTTTGGCAATCTCCGTTCAGGCGTATGCTGGCCTGCGGGACTCTGTTCGGGCCTTTGGTTGCTTTGGGAAATCCCCGTTCTGGCCTATTCTGGCCTGCGGAATTCTGTTCGGGGCTATTCTTGCTCCGGGAATCTCTGTTCGGGACTATTCTGGCCTGTGGGACTCTGTTCGGGCCCATGCCTGCCTGCGGGGCTCTCTGTTCAGGCCTTTTTCGCCTACGGGACTCTCCGTTCGGGCCTATTCTCTGGAGTGGGACTTTAGTCGGGCCTACTCTTGCCTACGGGGCTCCTCTATTCTTGCCTCTGGGATTCTGTTCGGGCCTATTCTTGCCTGTGGGTTCTCCGTTCAGGGCTACTCTTGCCTGCGGGACTCTGTTCGGGCCTATCCTTGCTCTGGGAAACTCCGTTCGGGCATACCCTGGCCTGCGGGACTCCGTTCGGGCCTATTCTGGCCTGCGGGACTCTGTTTGGGCCTATGCTTGCCTGCAGGAATCTCTGTTCCGGCCTATTGTGGCCTGCAGGACTCCCCGTTCGGGCCTATTGTGGCCTGCGGGACTCTGTTTGGGCCTATGCTTGCCTACGGGAATCTCCGTTCAGGCGTATGCTGGCCTGCGGTATTCTCAATTTGGGCATATTCTCTCGCCTCCGGGACTTTCCTTTGGGCCTATTCTCGCCTGTGCAACTCTCCGTTCGGGCCTATTCTTGCCTGCGGGACTCTCCGTTCTGGCCTATTCTTGCCTGCGGGTCTCTCCGTTCGGGACAATTCTGACCTGCAAAACTCTCCGTTCGGACCTAATCTAGCCTCTGGGAGTCTCCTTTGGGGTCTCCTGTTGCGTGCGGGGCTGCTCCATTCCAGCCTTTTGTGCTTACGGAGCTCCGATATTCGGTCCTGTTCTAGCATGCGGAGCTCCGCTACTCAGGCCTGATTGTGCGTGCGGGGCTCTGCTACTCGGGCCTGTTGGTGCATGCGGGGCTCCACTACTTGGGCCTGTTCTTGCATGCGGGGCTCCGCTACTCGGGTCTGTTCGTGCTTGCAGGGCTCTGCTACTCGGGCCTGTTCGTGCGTGCGGGGCTCCGCTATTCAGGCCTGATAGTGTGTGCGGGGCTCCTCTATTCAGGCCTGTCCTTCCCTGCGGGACTCTATTCGGGCCTATACTTCCCTGCGGGACTCTGTTCGGGCCTATTCTGGCCTGCGAGACCCTCCGTTCGCCCCCATTGTGGTCTGCGGGACCCTCGTTCGGGCCCATTCTCACCTTCGAGACCCTCTGTTCGGGCTTTTCTGGCCTGCGGGACTCTCCGTTCGGGCCTATTCTTGTGAGCGGGTCTCTATTCGGGCCTATTTTTGCCTAAGGGCTCCTCTATTCGGGCCTATTCTGGCCTGCGGGACTCTCCGTTCGGGCCTATTCTCACCTGGGGAACTCTCCGTTCGGGCCTTTCTGGCCTTCGGGACTCTGTTCGGGTCTCTTCTTGCCAGCGGGGCTCTTCGTTTGGGCCTATTCTTGCCTGCAGAACTCTGTTCGGGCCTCTTCTTGCCTGCACAGCCCCTCTACTCGGGCCTATTTTTGCCTGCGGGACTCTGTCCAGGCCTATTGTTGCCCCCGGAAAACTCCGTTCGGTCCTATTCTGGCTTGTGGGACTCTGTTCGGGCCTATGCTTGCCTGCGGGAATCTCCTTTCAGGGTTATGCTGACCTGTGGGATTCTCAGTTTGGGCGTATTCTCGCCTGCAGGACATCTCTTCGGGCCTATTCTCGCCCGCGGGACCCTCCGTTCGGTCGTTTCTGGCCTGCGGGACTCTCCATTCGGGCCTAATCTTGGGAGCGGGAGCGGGACTCTACTCGGGCCTATTCTTGCCTAGGGGCCTCTTCTATTCGTGCTTCTTCTTGCCAGTGGGACTCTGTTCAGGCCCGTTCTTGCCTGCAGGATTCTGCGTTCGGGCTTATTCTTGCTTGCCGGACAGTGTTCGGGCGTCTTGTTGCCTGCACGGCTCCTCTACTCGGGCCTCATTTTGCCTTCGGGACACCGTTCGGGTCTATTCTTGGTCCGGGAATCTCCGTTCGGGCCTATGCTCGCCTGCTGGACTCTGTTCGGGCCTATGCTTGCCTGCGGGAATGACCGTTCGGGCCTATGTTTCCCTGCGGGACTGACCGTTCGGGCCTTTCTGACCTTCGGGACTCTGTTCGTGTCTCTTCTTGCCAGCGGGGCTCTTCGTTTGGGCCTATTCTTGCCTGCAGAACTCTGTTCGGGCCTCTTCTTGCCTGCACAGCCCCTCTACTCGGGCCTATTTTTGCCTGCGGGTCTCTGTCCAGGCCTATTGTTGCCCCCGGAAAACTCCGTTCGGTCCTATTCTGGCTTGTGGGACTCTGTTCGGGCCTATGCTTGCCTGCGGGAATCTCCTTTCAGGGTTATGCTGACCTGTGGGATTCTCAGTTTGGGCGTATTCTCGCCTGCAGGACATCTCTTCGGGCCTATTCTCGCCCGCGGGACCCTCCGTTCGGTCGTTTCTGGCCTGCGGGACTCTCCGTTCGGGCCTAATCTTGCCTGCAGGAATCTGCGTTCGGGCTTACTCTTGCTTGCCGGACAGGGTTCGGGCGTCTTGTTGCCTGCACGGCTCCTCTACTCGGGCCTCATTTTGCCTTCGGGACACCGTTCGGGTCTATTCTTGGTCCGGGAATCTCCGTTCGGGCCTATGCTGGCCTGCTGGACTCTGTTCGGGCCTATGCTTGCCTGCGGGAATGACCGTTCAGGCCTATGTTGGCCTGCGGGACTCTCCGTTCGGGCCATTCTGGCCTGCGGGACTCTCCGTTCGGGCCTATTCTCTGGAGCGGGACTTTACTTGGGCCTATTCTTGCCTCCGGGCCTCCTCTATTCTTGCCTATTCTTGCCTCCGGGAATCTCCGTTCTGGCCTGTTCGGGCCTGCAGGACTCTGTTCGGGCCTATGCTTGCCTGCAGGAATCTCTGTTCCGCCCTACTCTGGCCTGCGGGACTCTCCGTTCAGGCCTATTCTGGCCTGCGGGACTCTGTTCGGGCCTATTCTTGCTCCGGGAATCGCCGGTCGGGCGTACCCTGGCTTGCGGGACTCTGTTAGGGCCTATGCTTGCCTGCAGGAATCTCTGTTCTGGCCTATTCTGGCCTGCAGGACTCTCCGTTCGGGCCTATTCTGGCCTGCAGGACTCTGTTTGGGCCTATGCTTGCCTACGGGAATCTCCGTTCAGGCGTATGCTGGCCTGCGGGTCTCTCCGTTCGGGCCTATTCTTGCCTGCGGGACTCTCCGTTTGGGCGTATCCTTGCCTGCGGGACTCTGTTCGGGCCTCTTCTTGCCCGCACGGCTCCTCTACTCGGGCCTATTTTTGCCTGTGGGACTCTATTGGGGCCTATTCTTGCCTCCGACAATCTCCGTTCGGGCCTATTCTGGCCTGCGGGACTCTTCGTTCGGGCCTAGGCTTCCCTTTGGCAATCTCCGTTCAGGCGTATGCTGGCCTGCAGGACTCTGTTCGGGCCTTTGGTTGCTTTCGGAAATCCCCGTTCTGGCCTATTCTGGCCTGCGGAATTCTGTTGGGGGCTATTCTTGCTCCGGGAATCTCTGTTCGGGACTATTCTGGCCTGTGGGACTCTGTTCGGGCCCATGCCTGCCTGCGGGGCTCTCTGTTCAGGCCTTTTTCGCCTACGGGACTCTCCGTTCGGGCCTATTCTCTGGAGCGGGACTTTAGTCGGGCCTACTCTTGCCTACGGGGCTCCTCTATTCTTGCCTCTGGGATTCTGTTCGAGCCTATTCTTGTCTGCGGGACTCTCCGTTTGAGCCTATTCTTGCCTGTGGGTTCTCCGTTCAGGGCTACTCTTGCCAGCGGGACTCTGTTCGTGCCTCATCTTGCCTGCATGGCTGCTCTACTCGGGCCTACTCTTGCCTGCGGGACTCTCCGTTCGGGCCTATTCTCACCTGGGGAACTCTCCGTTCGGGCCTTTCTGGCCTTCGGGACTCTGTTCGGGTCTCTTCTTGCCAGCGGGGCTCTTCGTTTGGGCCTATTCTTGCCTGCAGAACTCTGTTCGGGCCTCTTCTTGCCTGCACAGCCCCTCTACTCGGGCCTATTTTTGCCTGCGGGACTCTGTCCAGGCCTATTGTTGCCCCCGGAAAACTCCGTTCAGTCCTATTCTGGCTTGTGGGACTCTGTTCGGGCCTATGCTTGCCTGCGGGAATCTCCTTTCAGGGTTATGCTGACCTGTGGGATTCTCAGTTTGGGCGTATTCTCGCCTGCAGGACATCTCTTCGGGCCTATTCTCGCCCGCGGGACCCTCCGTTCGGTCGTTTCTGGCCTGCGGGACTCTCCATTCGGGCCTAATCTTGGGAGCGGGAGCGGGACTCTACTCGGGCCTATTCTTGCCTAGGGGCCTCTTCTATTCGTGCTTCTTCTTGCCAGTGGGACTCTGTTCAGGCCCGTTCTTGCCTGCAGGATTCTGCGTTCGGGCTTATTCTTGCTTGCCGGACAGTGTTCGGGCGTCTTGTTGCCTGCACGGCTCCTCTACTCGGGCCTCATTTTGCCTTCGGGACACCGTTCGGGTCTATTTTTGGTCCGGGAATCTCCGTTCGGGCCTATGCTCGCCTGCTGGACTCTGTTCGGGCCTATGCTTGCCTGCGGGAATGACCGTTCGGGCCTATGTTTCCCTGCGGGACTGACCGTTCGGGCCTTTCTGACCTTCGGGACTCTGTTCGTGTCTCTTCTTGCCAGCGGGGCTCTTCGTTTGGGCCTATTCTTGCCTGCAGAACTCTGTTCGGGCCTCTTCTTGCCTGCACAGCCCCTCTACTCGGGCCTATTTTTGCCTGCGGGTCTCTGTCCAGGCCTATTGTTGCCCCCGGAAAACTCCGTTCGGTCCTATTCTGGCTTGTGGGACTCTGTTCGGGCCTATGCTTGCCTGCGGGAATCTCCTTTCAGGGTTATGCTGACCTGTGGGATTCTCAGTTTGGGCGTATTCTCGCCTGCAGGACATCTCTTCGGGCCTATTCTCGCCCGCGGGACCCTCCGTTCGGTCGTTTCTGGCCTGCGGGACTCTCCGTTCGGGCCTAATCTTGCCTGCAGGATTCTGCGTTCGGGCTTATTCTTGCTTGCCGGACAGGGTTCGGGCGTCTTCTTTCCTGCACGGCTCCTCTACTCGGGCCTCATTTTGCCTTCGGGACACCGTTCGGGTCTATTCTTGGTCCGGGAATCTCCGTTCGGGCCTATGCTGGCCTGCTGGACTCTGTTCGGGCCTATGCTTGCCTGCGGGAATGACCGTTCGGGCCTATGTTGGCCTGCGGGACTCTCCGTTCGGGCCATTCTGGCCTGCGGGACTCTCCGTTCGGGCCTATTCTCTGGAGCGGGACTTTACTCGGGCCTATTCTTGCCTCCGGGCCTCCTCTATTCTTGCCTATTCTTGCCTCCGGGAATCTCCGTTCTGGCCTGTTCGGGCCTGCAGGACTCTGTTCGGGCCTATGCTTGCCTGCAGGAATCTCTGTTCCGCCCTACTCTGGCCTGCGGGAATCTCCGTTCAGGCCTATTCTGGCCTGCGGGACTCTCCGTTCGGGCCTATTCTCACCTGGGGAACTCTCCGTTCGGACCTTTCTGACCTTCGGGACTCTGTTCGTGTCTCTTCTTGCCAGCGGGGCTCTTCGTTTGGGCCTATTCTTGCCTGCAGGACTCTGTTCGGGCCTCTTCTTGCCTGCACAGCCCCTCTACTCGGGCCTATTTTTGCCTGCGGGACTCTGTCCAGGCCTATTGTTGCCCCCGGAAAACTCCGTTCAGTCCTATTCTGGCTTGTGGGACTCTGTTCGGGCCTATGCTTGCCTGCGGGAATCTCCTTTCAGGGTTATGCTGACCTGTGGGATTCTCAGTTTGGGCGTATTCTCGCCTGCAGGACATCTCTTCGGGCCTATTCTCGCCCGCGGGACCCTCCGTTCGGTCGTTTCTGGCCTGCGGGACTCTCCATTCGGGCCTAATCTTGGGAGCGGGAGCGGGACTCTACTCGGGCCTATTCTTGCCTAGGGGCCTCTTCTATTCGTGCTTCTTCTTGCCAGTGGGACTCTGTTCAGGCCCGTTCTTGCCTGCAGGATTCTGCGTTCGGGCTTATTCTTGCTTGCCGGACAGTGTTCGGGCGTCTTGTTGCCTGCACGGCTCCTCTACTCGGGCCTCATTTTGCCTTCGGGACACCGTTCGGGTCTATTCTTGGTCCGGGAATCTCCGTTCGGGCCTATGCTCGCCTGCTGGACTCTGTTCGGGCCTATGCTTGCCTGCGGGAATGACCGTTCGGGCCTATGTTTCCCTGCGGGACTGACCGTTCGGGCCTTTCTGACCTTCGGGACTCTGTTCGTGTCTCTTCTTGCCAGCGGGGCTCTTCGTTTGGGCCTATTCTTGCCTGCAGAACTCTGTTCGGGCCTCTTCTTGCCTGCACAGCCCCTCTACTCGGGCCTATTTTTGCCTGCGGGTCTCTGTCCAGGCCTATTGTTGCCCCCGGAAAACTCCGTTCGGTCCTATTCTGGCTTGTGGGACTCTGTTCGGGCCTATGCTTGCCTGCGGGAATCTCCTTTCAGGGTTATGCTGACCTGTGGGATTCTCAGTTTGGGCGTATTCTCGCCTGCAGGACATCTCTTCGGGCCTATTCTCGCCCGCGGGACCCTCCGTTCGGTCGTTTCTGGCCTGCGGGACTCTCCGTTCGGGCCTAATCTTGCCTGCAGGAATCTGCGTTCGGGCTTACTCTTGCTTGCCGGACAGGGTTCGGGCGTCTTGTTGCCTGCACGGCTCCTCTACTCGGGCCTCATTTTGCCTTCGGGACACCGTTCGGGTCTATTCTTGGTCCGGGAATCTCCGTTCGGGCCTATGCTGGCCTGCTGGACTCTGTTCGGGCCTATGCTTGCCTGCGGGAATGACCGTTCAGGCCTATGTTGGCCTGCGGGACTCTCCGTTCGGGCCATTCTGGCCTGCGGGACTCTCCGTTCGGGCCTATTCTCTGGAGCGGGACTTTACTTGGGCCTATTCTTGCCTCCGGGCCTCCTCTATTCTTGCCTATTCTTGCCTCCGGGAATCTCCGTTCTGGCCTGTTCGGGCCTGCAGGACTCTGTTCGGGCCTATGCTTGCCTGCAGGAATCTCTGTTCCGCCCTACTCTGGCCTGCGGGACTCTCCGTTCAGGCCTATTCTGGCCTGCGGGACTCTGTTCGGGCCTATTCTTGCTCCGTGAATCGCCCGTCGGGCGTACCCTGGCTTGCGGGACTCTGTTAGGGCCTATGCTTGCCTGCAGGAATCTCTGTTCTGGCCTATTCTGGCCTGCAGGACTCTCCGTTCGGGCCTATTCTGGCCTGCAGGACTCTGTTTGGGCCTATGCTTGCCTACGGGAATCTCCGTTCAGGCGTATGCTGGCCTGCGGGTCTCTCCGTTCGGGCCTATTCTTGCCTGCGGGACTCTCCGTTTGGCCGTATCCTTGCCTGCGGGACTCTGTTCGGGCCTCTTCTTGTCCGCACGGCTCCTCTACTCGGGCCTATTTTTGCCTGTGGGACTCTATTGGGGCCTATTCTTGCCTCCGACAATCTCCGTTCGGGCCTATTCTGGCCTGCGGGACTCTTCGTTCGGGCCTAGGCTTCCCTTTGGCAATCTCCGTTCAGGCGTATGCTGGCCTGCAGGACTCTGTTCGGGCCTTTGGTTGCTTTCGGAAATCCCCGTTCTGGCCTATTCTGGCCTGCGGAATTCTGTTGGGGGCTATTCTTGCTCCGGGAATCTCTGTTCGGGACTATTCTGGCCTGTGGGACTCTGTTCGGGCCCATGCCTGCCTGCGGGGCTCTCTGTTCAGGCCTTTTTCGCCTACGGGACTCTCCGTTCGGGCCTATTCTCTGGAGCGGGACTTTAGTCGGGCCTACTCTTGCCTACGGGGCTCCTCTATTCTTGCCTCTGGGATTCTGTTCGGGCCTATTCTTGTCTGCGGGACTCTCCGTTTGAGCCTATTCTTGCCTGTGGGTTCTCCGTTCAGGGCTACTCTTGCCAGCGGGACTCTGTTCGTGCCTCATCTTCCCTGCATGGCTGCTCTACTCGGGCCTACTCTTGCCTGCGGGACTCTCCGTTCGGGCCTATTCTCACCTGGGGAACTCTCCGTTCGGGCCTTTCTGGCCTTCGGGACTCTGTTCGGGTCTCTTCTTGCCAGCGGGGCTCTTCGTTTGGGCCTATTCTTGCCTGCAGAACTCTGTTCGGGCCTCTTCTTGCCTGCACAGCCCCTCTACTCGGGCCTATTTTTGCCTGCGGGTCTCTGTCCAGGCCTATTGTTGCCCCCGGAAAACTCCGTTCGGTCCTATTCTGGCTTGTGGGACTCTGTTCGGGCCTATGCTTGCCTGCGGGAATCTCCTTTCAGGGTTATGCTGACCTGTGGGATTCTCAGTTTGGGCGTATTCTCGCCTGCAGGACATCTCTTCGGGCCTATTCTCGCCCGCGGGACCCTCCGTTCGGTCGTTTCTGGCCTGCGGGACTCTCCGTTCGGGCCTAATCTTGCCTGCAGGATTCTGCGTTCGGGCTTATTCTTGCTTGCCGGACAGGGTTCGGGCGTCTTCTTGCCTGCACGGCTCCTCTACTCGGGCCTCATTTTGCCTTCGGGACACCGTTCGGGTCTATTCTTGGTCCGGGAATCTCCGTTCGGGCCTATGCTGGCCTGCTGGACTCTGTTCGGGCCTATGCTTGCCTGCGGGAATGACCGTTCGGGCCTATGTTGGCCTGCGGGACTCTCCGTTCGGGCCATTCTGGCCTGCGGGACTCTCCGTTCGGGCCTATTCTCTGGAGCGGGACTTTACTCGGGCCTATTCTTGCCTCCGGGCCTCCTCTATTCTTGCCTATTCTTGCCTCCGGGAATCTCCGTTCTGGCCTGTTCGGGCCTGCAGGACTCTGTTCGGGCCTATGCTTGCCTGCAGGAATCTCTGTTCCGCCCTACTCTGGCCTGCGGGAATCTCCGTTCAGGCCTATTCTGGCCTGCGGGACTCTGTTCGGGCCTATTCTTGCTCCGGGAATCGCCGGTCGGGCGTACCCTGGCTTGCGGGACTCTGTTCGGGCCTATGCTTGCCTGCAGGAATCTCTGTTCTGGCCTATTCTGGCCTGCAGGACTCTCCGTTCGGGCCTATTCTGGCCTGCAGGACTCTGTTTGGGCCTATGCTTGCCTACGGGAATCTCCGTTCAGGCGTATGCTGGCCTGCGGGTCTCTCCGTTCGGGCCTATTCTTGCCTGCGGGACTCTCCGTTTGGGCGTATCCTTGCCTGCGGGACTCTGTTCGGGCCTCTTCTTGCCCGCACGGCTCCTCTACTCGGGCCTATTTTTGCCTGTGGGACTCTATTGGGGCCTATTCTTGCCTCCGACAATCTCCGTTCGGGCCTATTCTGGCCTGCGGGACTCTTCGTTCGGGCCTAGGCTTCCCTTTGGCAATCTCCGTTCAGGCGTATGCTGGCCTGCGGGACTCTGTTCGGGCCTTTGGTTGCTTTGGGAAATCCCCGTTCTGGCCTATTCTGGCCTGCGGAATTCTGTTCGGGGCTATTCTTGCTCCGGGAATCTCTGTTCGGGACTATTCTGGCCTGTGGGACTCTGTTCGGGCCCATGCCTGCCTGCGGGGCTCTCTGTTCAGGCCTTTTTCGCCTACGGGACTCTCCGTTCGGGCCTATTCTCTGGAGTGGGACTTTAGTCGGGCCTACTCTTGCCTACGGGGCTCCTCTATTCTTGCCTCTGGGATTCTGTTCGGGCCTATTCTTGCCTGTGGGTTCTCCGTTCAGGGCTACTCTTGCCTGCGGGACTCTGTCCGGGCCTATCCTTGCTCTGGGAAACTCCGTTCGGGCATACCCTGGCCTGCGGGACTCCGTTCGGGCCTATTCTGGCCTGCGGGACTCTGTTTGGGCCTATGCTTGCCTGCAGGAATCTCTGTTCCGGCCTATTGTGGCCTGCAGGACTCCCCGTTCGGGCCTATTGTGGCCTGCGGGACTCTGTTTGGGCCTATGCTTGCCTACGGGAATCTCCGTTCAGGCGTATGCTGGCCTGCGGTATTCTCAATTTGGGCATATTCTCTCGCCTCCGGGACTTTCCTTTGGGCCTATTCTCGCCTGTGCAACTCTCCGTTCGGGCCTATTCTTGCCTGCGGGACTCTCCGTTCCGGCCTATTCTTGCCTGCGGGTCTCTCCGTTCGGGACAATTCTGACCTGCAAAACTCTCCGTTCGGACCTAATCTAGCCTCTGGGAGTCTCCTTTGGGGTCTCCTGTTGCGTGCGGGGCTGCTCCATTCCAGCCTTTTGTGCTTACGGAGCTCCGATATTCGGTCCTGTTCTAGCATGCGGAGCTCCGCTACTCAGGCCTGATTGTGCGTGCGGGGCTCTGCTACTCGGGCCTGTTGGTGCATGCGGGGCTCCACTACTTGGGCCTGTTCTTGCATGCGGGGCTCCGCTACTCGGGTCTGTTCGTGCTTGCAGGGCTCTGCTACTCGGGCCTGTTCGTGCGTGCGGGGCTCCGCTATTCAGGCCTGATAGTGTGTGCGGGGCTCCTCTATTCAGGCCTGTCCTTCCCTGCGGGACTCTATTCGGGCCTATACTTCCCTGCGGGACTCTGTTCGGGCCTATTCTGGCCTGCGAGACCCTCCGTTCGCCCCCATTGTGGTCTGCGGGACCCTCGTTCGGGCCCATTCTCACCTTCGAGACCCTCTGTTCGGGCTTTTCTGGCCTGCGGGACTCTCCGTTCGGGCCTATTCTTGTGAGCGGGTCTCTATTCGGGCCTATTTTTGCCTAAGGGCTCCTCTATTCGGGCCTATTCTGGCCTGCGGGACTCTCCGTTCGGGCCTATTCTCACCTGGGGAACTCTCCGTTCGGACCTTTCTGGCCTTCGGGACTCTGTTCGTGTCTCTTCTTGCCAGCGGGGCTCTTCGTTTGGGCCTATTCTTGCCTGCAGGACTCTGTTCGGGCCTCTTCTTGCCTGCACAGCCCCTCTACTCGGGCCTATTTTTGCCTGCGGGACTCTGTCCAGGCCTATTGTTGCCCCCGGAAAACTCCGTTCAGTCCTATTCTGGCTTGTGGGACTCTGTTCGGGCCTATGCTTGCCTGCGGGAATCTCCTTTCAGGGTTATGCTGACCTGTGGGATTCTCAGTTTGGGCGTATTCTCGCCTGCAGGACATCTCTTCGGGCCTATTCTCGCCCGCGGGACCCTCCGTTCGGTCGTTTCTGGCCTGCGGGACTCTCCTTTCGGGCCTAATCTTGGGAGCGGGAGCGGGACTCTACTCGGGCCTATTCTTGCCTAGGGGCCTCTTCTATTCGTGCTTCTTCTTGCCAGTGGGACTCTGTTCAGGCCCGTTCTTGCCTGCAGGATTCTGCGTTCGGGCTTATTCTTGCTTGCCGGACAGTGTTCGGGCGTCTTGTTGCCTGCACGGCTCCTCTACTCGGGCCTCATTTTGCCTTCGGGACACCGTTCGGGTCTATTCTTGGTCCGGGAATCTCCGTTCGGGCCTATGCTCGCCTGCTGGACTCTGTTCGGGCCTATGCTTGCCTGCGGGAATGACCGTTCGGGCCTATGTTTCCCTGCGGGACTGACCGTTCGGGCCTTTCTGACCTTCGGGACTCTGTTCGTGTCTCTTCTTGCCAGCGGGGCTCTTCGTTTGGGCCTATTCTTGCCTGCAGAACTCTGTTCGGGCCTCTTCTTGCCTGCACAGCCCCTCTACTCGGGCCTATTTTTGCCTGCGGGTCTCTGTCCAGGCCTATTGTTGCCCCCGGAAAACTCCGTTCGGTCCTATTCTGGCTTGTGGGACTCTGTTCGGGCCTATGCTTGCCTGCGGGAATCTCCTTTCAGGGTTATGCTGACCTGTGGGATTCTCAGTTTGGGCGTATTCTCGCCTGCAGGACATCTCTTCGGGCCTATTCTCGCCCGCGGGACCCTCCGTTCGGTCGTTTCTGGCCTGCGGGACTCTCCGTTCGGGCCTAATCTTGCCTGCAGGATTCTGCGTTCGGGCTTATTCTTGCTTGCCGGACAGGGTTCGGGCGTCTTCTTGCCTGCACGGCTCCTCTACTCGGGCCTCATTTTGCCTTCGGGACACCGTTCGGGTCTATTCTTGGTCCGGGAATCTCCGTTCGGGCCTATGCTGGCCTGCTGGACTCTGTTCGGGCCTATGCTTGCCTGCGGGAATGACCGTTCGGGCCTATGTTGGCCTGCGGGACTCTCCGTTCGGGCCATTCTGGCCTGCGGGACTCTCCGTTCGGGCCTATTCTCTGGAGCGGGACTTTACTCGGGCCTATTCTTGCCTCCGGGCCTCCTCTATTCTTGCCTATTCTTGCCTCCGGGAATCTCCGTTCTGGCCTGTTCGGGCCTGCAGGACTCTGTTCGGGCCTATGCTTGCCTGCAGGAATCTCTGTTCCGCCCTACTCTGGCCTGCGGGAATCTCCGTTCAGGCCTATTCTGGCCTGCGGGACTCTGTTCGGGCCTATTCTTGCTCCGGGAATCGCCGGTCGGGCGTACCCTGGCTTGCGGGACTCTGTTCGGGCCTATGCTTGCCTGCAGGAATCTCTGTTCTGGCCTATTCTGGCCTGCAGGACTCTCCGTTCGGGCCTATTCTGGCCTGCAGGACTCTGTTTGGGCCTATGCTTGCCTACGGGAATCTCCGTTCAGGCGTATGCTGGCCTGCGGGTCTCTCCGTTCGGGCCTATTCTTGCCTGCGGGACTCTCCGTTTGGGCGTATCCTTGCCTGCGGGACTCTGTTCGGGCCTCTTCTTGCCCGCACGGCTCCTCTACTCGGGCCTATTTTTGCCTGTGGGACTCTATTGGGGCCTATTCTTGCCTCCGACAATCTCCGTTCGGGCCTATTCTGGCCTGCGGGACTCTTCGTTCGGGCCTAGGCTTCCCTTTGGCAATCTCCGTTCAGGCGTATGCTGGCCTGCGGGACTCTGTTCGGGCCTTTGGTTGCTTTGGGAAATCCCCGTTCTGGCCTATTCTGGCCTGCGGAATTCTGTTCGGGGCTATTCTTGCTCCGGGAATCTCTGTTCGGGACTATTCTGGCCTGTGGGACTCTGTTCGGGCCCATGCCTGCCTGCGGGGCTCTCTGTTCAGGCCTTTTTCGCCTACGGGACTCTCCGTTCGGGCCTATTCTCTGGAGTGGGACTTTAGTCGGGCCTACTCTTGCCTACGGGGCTCCTCTATTCTTGCCTCTGGGATTCTGTTCGGGCCTATTCTTGCCTGTGGGTTCTCCGTTCAGGGCTACTCTTGCCTGCGGGACTCTGTTCGGGCCTATCCTTGCTCTGGGAAACTCCGTTCGGGCATACCCTGGCCTGCGGGACTCCGTTCGGGCCTATTCTGGCCTGCGGGACTCTGTTTGGGCCTATGCTTGCCTGCAGGAATCTCTGTTCCGGCCTATTGTGGCCTGCAGGACTCCCCGTTCGGGCCTATTGTGGCCTGCGGGACTCTGTTTGGGCCTATGCTTGCCTACGGGAATCTCCGTTCAGGCGTATGCTGGCCTGCGGTATTCTCAATTTGGGCATATTCTCTCGCCTCCGGGACTTTCCTTTGGGCCTATTCTCGCCTGTGCAACTCTCCGTTCGGGCCTATTCTTGCCTGCGGGACTCTCCGTTCCGGCCTATTCTTGCCTGCGGGTCTCTCCGTTCGGGACAATTCTGACCTGCAAAACTCTCCGTTCGGACCTAATCTAGCCTCTGGGAGTCTCCTTTGGGGTCTCCTGTTGCGTGCGGGGCTGCTCCATTCCAGCCTTTTGTGCTTACGGAGCTCCGATATTCGGTCCTGTTCTAGCATGCGGAGCTCCGCTACTCAGGCCTGATTGTGCGTGCGGGGCTCTGCTACTCGGGCCTGTTGGTGCATGCGGGGCTCCACTACTTGGGCCTGTTCTTGCATGCGGGGCTCCGCTACTCGGGTCTGTTCGTGCTTGCAGGGCTCTGCTACTCGGGCCTGTTCGTGCGTGCGGGGCTCCGCTATTCAGGCCTGATAGTGTGTGCGGGGCTCCTCTATTCAGGCCTGTCCTTCCCTGCGGGACTCTATTCGGGCCTATACTTCCCTGCGGGACTCTGTTCGGGCCTATTCTGGCCTGCGAGACCCTCCGTTCGCCCCCATTGTGGTCTGCGGGACCCTCGTTCGGGCCCATTCTCACCTTCGAGACCCTCTGTTCGGGCTTTTCTGGCCTGCGGGACTCTCCGTTCGGGCCTATTCTTGTGAGCGGGTCTCTATTCGGGCCTATTTTTGCCTAAGGGCTCCTCTATTCGGGCCTATTCTGGCCTGCGGGACTCTCCGTTCGGGCCTATTCTCACCTGGGGAACTCTCCGTTCGGGCCTTTCTGGCCTTCGGGACTCTGTTCGGGTCTCTTCTTGCCAGCGGGGCTCTTCGTTTGGGCCTATTCTTGCCTGCAGAACTCTGTTCGGGCCTCTTCTTGCCTGCACAGCCCCTCTACTCGGGCCTATTTTTGCCTGCGGGACTCTGTCCAGGCCTATTGTTGCCCCCGGAAAACTCCGTTCGGTCCTATTCTGGCTTGTGGGACTCTGTTCGGGCCTATGCTTGCCTGCGGGAATCTCCTTTCAGGGTTATGCTGACCTGTGGGATTCTCAGTTTGGGCGTATTCTCGCCTGCAGGACATCTCTTCGGGCCTATTCTCGCCCGCGGGACCCTCCGTTCGGTCGTTTCTGGCCTGCGGGACTCTCCGTTCGGGCCTAATCTTGGGAGCGGGAGCGGGACTCTACTCGGGCCTATTCTTGCCTAGGGGCCTCTTCTATTCGTGCTTCTTCTTGCCAGTGGGACTCTGTTCAGGCCCGTTCTTGCCTGCAGGATTCTGCGTTCGGGCTTATTCTTGCTTGCCGGACAGTGTTCGGGCGTCTTGTTGCCTGCACGGCTCCTCTACTCGGGCCTCATTTTGCCTTCGGGACACCGTTCGGGTCTATTCTTGGTCCGGGAATCTCCGTTCGGGCCTATGCTGGCCTGCTGGACTCTGTTCGGGCCTATGCTTGCCTGCGGGAATGACCGTTCGGGCCTATGTTTCCCTGCGGGACTGACCGTTCGGGCCTTTCTGACCTTCGGGACTCTGTTCGTGTCTCTTCTTGCCAGCGGGGCTCTTCGTTTGGGCCTATTCTTGCCTGCAGAACTCTGTTCGGGCCTCTTCTTGCCTGCACAGCCCCTCTACTCGGGCCTATTTTTGCCTGCGGGTCTCTGTCCAGGCCTATTGTTGCCCCCGGAAAACTCCGTTCGGTCCTATTCTGGCTTGTGGGACTCTGTTCGGGCCTATGCTTGCCTGCGGGAATCTCCTTTCAGGGTTATGCTGACCTGTGGGATTCTCAGTTTGGGCGTATTCTCGCCTGCAGGACATCTCTTCGGGCCTATTCTCGCCCGCGGGACCCTCCGTTCGGTCGTTTCTGGCCTGCGGGACTCTCCGTTCGGGCCTAATCTTGCCTGCAGGATTCTGCGTTCGGGCTTATTCTTGCTTGCCGGACAGGGTTCGGGCGTCTTCTTGCCTGCACGGCTCCTCTACTCGGGCCTCATTTTGCCTTCGGGACACCGTTCGGGTCTATTCTTGGTCCGGGAATCTCCGTTCGGGCCTATGCTGGCCTGCTGGACTCTGTTCGGGCCTATGCTTGCCTGCGGGAATGACCGTTCGGGCCTATGTTGGCCTGCGGGACTCTCCGTTCGGGCCATTCTGGCCTGCGGGACTCTCCGTTCGGGCCTATTCTCTGGAGCGGGACTTTACTCGGGCCTATTCTTGCCTCCGGGCCTCCTCTATTCTTGCCTATTCTTGCCTCCGGGAATCTCCGTTCTGGCCTGTTCGGGCCTGCAGGACTCTGTTCGGGCCTATGCTTGCCTGCAGGAATCTCTGTTCCGCCCTACTCTGGCCTGCGGGAATCTCCGTTCAGGCCTATTCTGGCCTGCGGGACTCTGTTCGGGCCTATTCTTGCTCCGGGAATCGCCGGTCGGGCGTACCCTGGCTTGCGGGACTCTGTTCGGGCCTATGCTTGCCTGCAGGAATCTCTGTTCTGGCCTATTCTGGCCTGCAGGACTCTCCGTTCGGGCCTATTCTGGCCTGCAGGACTCTGTTTGGGCCTATGCTTGCCTACGGGAATCTCCGTTCAGGCGTATGCTGGCCTGCGGGTCTCTCCGTTCGGGCCTATTCTTGCCTGCGGGACTCTCCGTTTGGGCGTATCCTTGCCTGCGGGACTCTGTTCGGGCCTCTTCTTGCCCGCACGGCTCCTCTACTCGGGCCTATTTTTGCCTGTGGGACTCTATTGGGGCCTATTCTTGCCTCCGACAATCTCCGTTCGGGCCTATTCTGGCCTGCGGGACTCTTCGTTCGGGCCTAGGCTTCCCTTTGGCAATCTCCGTTCAGGCGTATGCTGGCCTGCGGGACTCTGTTCGGGCCTTTGGTTGCTTTGGGAAATCCCCGTTCTGGCCTATTCTGGCCTGCGGAATTCTGTTCGGGGCTATTCTTGCTCCGGGAATCTCTGTTCGGGACTATTCTGGCCTGTGGGACTCTGTTCGGGCCCATGCCTGCCTGCGGGGCTCTCTGTTCAGGCCTTTTTCGCCTACGGGACTCTCCGTTCGGGCCTATTCTCTGGAGTGGGACTTTAGTCGGGCCTACTCTTGCCTACGGGGCTCCTCTATTCTTGCCTCTGGGATTCTGTTCGGGCCTATTCTTGCCTGTGGGTTCTCCGTTCAGGGCTACTCTTGCCTGCGGGACTCTGTTCGGGCCTATCCTTGCTCTGGGAAACTCCGTTCGGGCATACCCTGGCCTGCGGGACTCCGTTCGGGCCTATTCTGGCCTGCGGGACTCTGTTTGGGCCTATGCTTGCCTGCAGGAATCTCTGTTCCGGCCTATTGTGGCCTGCAGGACTCCCCGTTCGGGCCTATTGTGGCCTGCGGGACTCTGTTTGGGCCTATGCTTGCCTACGGGAATCTCCGTTCAGGCGTATGCTGGCCTGCGGTATTCTCAATTTGGGCATATTCTCTCGCCTCCGGGACTTTCCTTTGGGCCTATTCTCGCCTGTGCAACTCTCCGTTCGGGCCTATTCTTGCCTGCGGGACTCTCCGTTCCGGCCTATTCTTGCCTGCGGGTCTCTCCGTTCGGGACAATTCTGACCTGCAAAACTCTCCGTTCGGACCTAATCTAGCCTCTGGGAGTCTCCTTTGGGGTCTCCTGTTGCGTGCGGGGCTGCTCCATTCCAGCCTTTTGTGCTTACGGAGCTCCGATATTCGGTCCTGTTCTAGCATGCGGAGCTCCGCTACTCAGGCCTGATTGTGCGTGCGGGGCTCTGCTACTCGGGCCTGTTGGTGCATGCGGGGCTCCACTACTTGGGCCTGTTCTTGCATGCGGGGCTCCGCTACTCGGGTCTGTTCGTGCTTGCAGGGCTCTGCTACTCGGGCCTGTTCGTGCGTGCGGGGCTCCGCTATTCAGGCCTGATAGTGTGTGCGGGGCTCCTCTATTCAGGCCTGTCCTTCCCTGCGGGACTCTATTCGGGCCTATACTTCCCTGCGGGACTCTGTTCGGGCCTATTCTGGCCTGCGAGACCCTCCGTTCGCCCCCATTGTGGTCTGCGGGACCCTCGTTCGGGCCCATTCTCACCTTCGAGACCCTCTGTTCGGGCTTTTCTGGCCTGCGGGACTCTCCGTTCGGGCCTATTCTTGTGAGCGGGTCTCTATTCGGGCCTATTTTTGCCTAAGGGCTCCTCTATTCGGGCCTATTCTGGCCTGCGGGACTCTCCGTTCGGGCCTATTCTCACCTGGGGAACTCTCCGTTCGGGCCTTTCTGGCCTTCGGGACTCTGTTCGGGTCTCTTCTTGCCAGCGGGGCTCTTCGTTTGGGCCTATTCTTGCCTGCAGAACTCTGTTCGGGCCTCTTCTTGCCTGCACAGCCCCTCTACTCGGGCCTATTTTTGCCTGCGGGACTCTGTCCAGGCCTATTGTTGCCCCCGGAAAACTCCGTTCGGTCCTATTCTGGCTTGTGGGACTCTGTTCGGGCCTATGCTTGCCTGCGGGAATCTCCTTTCAGGGTTATGCTGACCTGTGGGATTCTCAGTTTGGGCGTATTCTCGCCTGCAGGACATCTCTTCGGGCCTATTCTCGCCCGCGGGACCCTCCGTTCGGTCGTTTCTGGCCTGCGGGACTCTCCGTTCGGGCCTAATCTTGCCTGCAGGATTCTGCGTTCGGGCTTATTCTTGCTTGCCGGACAGGGTTCGGGCGTCTTCTTTCCTGCACGGCTCCTCTACTCGGGCCTCATTTTGCCTTCGGGACACCGTTCGGGTCTATTCTTGGTCCGGGAATCTCCGTTCGGGCCTATGCTGGCCTGCTGGACTCTGTTCGGGCCTATGCTTGCCTGCGGGAATGACCGTTCGGGCCTATGTTGGCCTGCGGGACTCTCCGTTCGGGCCATTCTGGCCTGCGGGACTCTCCGTTCGGGCCTATTCTCTGGAGCGGGACTTTACTCGGGCCTATTCTTGCCTCCGGGCCTCCTCTATTCTTGCCTATTCTTGCCTCCGGGAATCTCCGTTCTGGCCTGTTCGGGCCTGCAGGACTCTGTTCGGGCCTATGCTTGCCTGCAGGAATCTCTGTTCCGCCCTACTCTGGCCTGCGGGAATCTCCGTTCAGGCCTATTCTGGCCTACGGGACTCTGTTCGGGCCTATTCTTGCTCCGGGAATCGCCGGTCGGGCGTACCCTGGCTTGCGGGACTCTGTTCGGGCCTATGCTTGCCTGCAGGAATCTCTGTTCTGGCCTATTCTGGCCTGCAGGACTCTCCGTTCGGGCCTATTCTGGCCTGCAGGACTCTGTTTGGGCCTATGCTTGCCTACGGGAATCTCCGTTCAGGCGTATGCTGGCCTGCGGGTCTCTCCGTTCGGGCCTATTCTTGCCTGCGGGACTCTCCGTTTGGGCGTATCCTTGCCTGCGGGACTCTGTTCGGGCCTCTTCTTGCCCGCACGGCTCCTCTACTCGGGCCTATTTTTGCCTGTGGGACTCTATTGGGGCCTATTCTTGCCTCCGACAATCTCCGTTCGGGCCTATTCCGGCCTGCGGGACTCTTCGTTCGGGCCTAGGCTTCCCTTTGGCAATCTCCGTTCAGGCGTATGCTGGCCTGCGGGACTCTGTTCGGGCCTTTGGTTGCTTTGGGAAATCCCCGTTCTGGCCTATTCTGGCCTGCGGAATTCTGTTCGGGGCTATTCTTGCTCCGGGAATCTCTGTTCGGGACTATTCTGGCCTGTGGGACTCTGTTCGGGCCCATGCCTGCCTGCGGGGCTCTCTGTTCAGGCCTTTTTCGCCTACGGGACTCTCCGTTCGGGCCTATTCTCTGGAGTGGGACTTTAGTCGGGCCTACTCTTGCCTACGGGGCTCCTCTATTCTTGCCTCTGGGATTCTGTTCGGGCCTATTCTTGCCTGTGGGTTCTCCGTTCAGGGCTACTCTTGCCTGCGGGACTCTGTCCGGGCCTATCCTTGCTCTGGGAAACTCCGTTCGGGCATACCCTGGCCTGCGGGACTCCGTTCGGGCCTATTCTGGCCTGCGGGACTCTGTTTGGGCCTATGCTTGCCTGCAGGAATCTCTGTTCCGGCCTATTGTGGCCTGCAGGACTCCCCGTTCGGGCCTATTGTGGCCTGCGGGACTCTGTTTGGGCCTATGCTTGCCTACGGGAATCTCCGTTCAGGCGTATGCTGGCCTGCGGTATTCTCAATTTGGGCATATTCTCTCGCCTCCGGGACTTTCCTTTGGGCCTATTCTCGCCTGTGCAACTCTCCGTTCGGGCCTATTCTTGCCTGCGGGACTCTCCGTTCCGGCCTATTCTTGCCTGCGGGTCTCTCCGTTCGGGACAATTCTGACCTGCAAAACTCTCCGTTCGGACCTAATCTAGCCTCTGGGAGTCTCCTTTGGGGTCTCCTGTTGCGTGCGGGGCTGCTCCATTCCAGCCTTTTGTGCTTACGGAGCTCCGATATTCGGTCCTGTTCTAGCATGCGGAGCTCCGCTACTCAGGCCTGATTGTGCGTGCGGGGCTCTGCTACTCGGGCCTGTTGGTGCATGCGGGGCTCCACTACTTGGGCCTGTTCTTGCATGCGGGGCTCCGCTACTCGGGTCTGTTCGTGCTTGCAGGGCTCTGCTACTCGGGCCTGTTCGTGCGTGCGGGGCTCCGCTATTCAGGCCTGATAGTGTGTGCGGGGCTCCTCTATTCAGGCCTGTCCTTCCCTGCGGGACTCTATTCGGGCCTATACTTCCCTGCGGGACTCTGTTCGGGCCTATTCTGGCCTGCGAGACCCTCCGTTCGCCCCCATTGTGGTCTGCGGGACCCTCGTTCGGGCCCATTCTCACCTTCGAGACCCTCTGTTCGGGCTTTTCTGGCCTGCGGGACTCTCCGTTCGGGCCTATTCTTGTGAGCGGGTCTCTATTCGGGCCTATTTTTGCCTAAGGGCTCCTCTATTCGGGCCTATTCTGGCCTGCGGGACTCTCCGTTCGGGCCTATTCTCACCTGGGGAACTCTCCGTTCGGACCTTTCTGGCCTTCGGGACTCTGTTCGTGTCTCTTCTTGCCAGCGGGGCTCTTCGTTTGGGCCTATTCTTGCCTGCAGGACTCTGTTCGGGCCTCTTCTTGCCTGCACAGCCCCTCTACTCGGGCCTATTTTTGCCTGCGGGACTCTGTCCAGGCCTATTGTTGCCCCCGGAAAACTCCGTTCAGTCCTATTCTGGCTTGTGGGACTCTGTTCGGGCCTATGCTTGCCTGCGGGAATCTCCTTTCAGGGTTATGCTGACCTGTGGGATTCTCAGTTTGGGCGTATTCTCGCCTGCAGGACATCTCTTCGGGCCTATTCTCGCCCGCGGGACCCTCCGTTCGGTCGTTTCTGGCCTGCGGGACTCTCCATTCGGGCCTAATCTTGGGAGCGGGAGCGGGACTCTACTCGGGCCTATTCTTGCCTAGGGGCCTCTTCTATTCGTGCTTCTTCTTGCCAGTGGGACTCTGTTCAGGCCCGTTCTTGCCTGCAGGATTCTGCGTTCGGGCTTATTCTTGCTTGCCGGACAGTGTTCGGGCGTCTTGTTGCCTGCACGGCTCCTCTACTCGGGCCTCATTTTGCCTTCGGGACACCGTTCGGGTCTATTCTTGGTCCGGGAATCTCCGTTCGGGCCTATGCTCGCCTGCTGGACTCTGTTCGGGCCTATGCTTGCCTGCGGGAATGACCGTTCGGGCCTATGTTTCCCTGCGGGACTGACCGTTCGGGCCTTTCTGACCTTCGGGACTCTGTTCGTGTCTCTTCTTGCCAGCGGGGCTCTTCGTTTGGGCCTATTCTTGCCTGCAGAACTCTGTTCGGGCCTCTTCTTGCCTGCACAGCCCCTCTACTCGGGCCTATTTTTGCCTGCGGGTCTCTGTCCAGGCCTATTGTTGCCCCCGGAAAACTCCGTTCGGTCCTATTCTGGCTTGTGGGACTCTGTTCGGGCCTATGCTTGCCTGTGGGAATCTCCTTTCAGGGTTATGCTGACCTGTGGGATTCTCAGTTTGGGCGTATTCTCGCCTGCAGGACATCTCTTCGGGCCTATTCTCGCCCGCGGGACCCTCCGTTCGGTCGTTTCTGGCCTGCGGGACTCTCCGTTCGGGCCTAATCTTGCCTGCAGGAATCTGCGTTCGGGCTTACTCTTGCTTGCCGGACAGGGTTCGGGCGTCTTGTTGCCTGCACGGCTCCTCTACTCGGGCCTCATTTTGCCTTCGGGACACCGTTCGGGTCTATTCTTGGTCCGGGAATCTCCGTTCGGGCCTATGCTCGCCTGCTGGACTCTGTTCGGGCCTATGCTTGCCTGCGGGAATGACCGTTCAGGCCTATGTTGGCCTGCGGGACTCTCCGTTCGGGCCATTCTGGCCTGCGGGACTCTCCGTTCGGGCCTATTCTCTGGAGCGGGACTTTACTTGGGCCTATTCTTGCCTCCGGGCCTCCTCTATTCTTGCCTATTCTTGCCTCCGGGAATCTCCGTTCTGGCCTGTTCGGGCCTGCAGGACTCTGTTCGGGCCTATGCTTGCCTGCAGGAATCTCTGTTCCGCCCTACGCTGGCCTGCGGGACTCTCCGTTCAGGCCTATTCTGGCCTGCGGGACTCTGTTCGGGCCTATTCTTGCTCCGGGAATCGCCGGTCGGGCGTACCCTGGCTTGCGGGACTCTGTTAGGGCCTATGCTTGCCTGCAGGAATCTCTGTTCTGGCCTATTCTGGCCTGCAGGACTCTCCGTTCGGGCCTATTCTGGCCTGCAGGACTCTGTTTGGGCCTATGCTTGCCTACGGGAATCTCCGTTCAGGCGTATGCTGGCCTGCGGGTCTCTCCGTTCGGGCCTATTCTTGCCTGCGGGACTCTCCGTTTGGGCGTATCCTTGCCTGCGGGACTCTGTTCGGGCCTCTTCTTGCCCGCACGGCTCCTCTACTCGGGCCTATTTTTGCCTGTGGGACTCTATTGGGGCCTATTCTTGCCTCCGACAATCTCCGTTCGGGCCTATTCTGGCCTGCGGGACTCTTCGTTCGGGCCTAGGCTTCCCTTTGGCAATCTCCGTTCAGGCGTATGCTGGCCTGCAGGACTCTGTTCGGGCCTTTGGTTGCTTTGGGAAATCCCCGTTCTGGCCTATTCTGGCCTGCGGAATTCTGTTGGGGGCTATTCTTGCTCCGGGAATCTCTGTTCGGGACTATTCTGGCCTGTGGGACTCTGTTCGGGCCCATGCCTGCCTGCGGGGCTCTCTGTTCAGGCCTTTTTCGCCTACGGGACTCTCCGTTCGGGCCTATTCTCTGGAGCGGGACTTTAGTCGGGCCTACTCTTGCCTACGGGGCTCCTCTATTCTTGCCTCTGGGATTCTGTTCGGGCCTATTCTTGTCTGCGGGACTCTCCGTTTGAGCCTATTCTTGCCTGTGGGTTCTCCGTTCAGGGCTACTCTTGCCAGCGGGACTCTGTTCGTGCCTCATCTTGCCTGCATGGCTGCTCTACTCGGGCCTACTCTTGCCTGCGGGACTCTCCGTTCGGGCCTATTCTCACCTGGGGAACTCTCCGTTCGGGCCTTTCTGGCCTTCGGGACTCTGTTCGGGTCTCTTCTTGCCAGCGGGGCTCTTCGTTTGGGCCTATTCTTGCCTGCAGAACTCTGTTCGGGCCTCTTCTTGCCTGCACAGCCCCTCTACTCGGGCCTATTTTTGCCTGCGGGACTCTGTCCAGGCCTATTGTTGCCCCCGGAAAACTCCGTTCAGTCCTATTCTGGCTTGTGGGACTCTGTTCGGGCCTATGCTTGCCTGCGGGAATCTCCTTTCAGGGTTATGCTGACCTGTGGGATTCTCAGTTTGGGCGTATTCTCGCCTGCAGGACATCTCTTCGGGCCTATTCTCGCCCGCGGGACCCTCCGTTCGGTCGTTTCTGGCCTGCGGGACTCTCCATTCGGGCCTAATCTTGGGAGCGGGAGCGGGACTCTACTCGGGCCTATTCTTGCCTAGGGGCCTCTTCTATTCGTGCTTCTTCTTGCCAGTGGGACTCTGTTCAGGCCCGTTCTTGCCTGCAGGATTCTGCGTTCGGGCTTATTCTTGCTTGCCGGACAGTGTTCGGGCGTCTTGTTGCCTGCACGGCTCCTCTACTCGGGCCTCATTTTGCCTTCGGGACACCGTTCGGGTCTATTTTTGGTCCGGGAATCTCCGTTCGGGCCTATGCTCGCCTGCTGGACTCTGTTCGGGCCTATGCTTGCCTGCGGGAATGACCGTTCGGGCCTATGTTTCCCTGCGGGACTGACCGTTCGGGCCTTTCTGACCTTCGGGACTCTGTTCGTGTCTCTTCTTGCCAGCGGGGCTCTTCGTTTGGGCCTATTCTTGCCTGCAGAACTCTGTTCGGGCCTCTTCTTGCCTGCACAGCCCCTCTACTCGGGCCTATTTTTGCCTGCGGGTCTCTGTCCAGGCCTATTGTTGCCCCCGGAAAACTCCGTTCGGTCCTATTCTGGCTTGTGGGACTCTGTTCGGGCCTATGCTTGCCTGCGGGAATCTCCTTTCAGGGTTATGCTGACCTGTGGGATTCTCAGTTTGGGCGTATTCTCGCCTGCAGGACATCTCTTCGGGCCTATTCTCGCCCGCGGGACCCTCCGTTCGGTCGTTTCTGGCCTGCGGGACTCTCCGTTCGGGCCTAATCTTGCCTGCAGGATTCTGCGTTCGGGCTTATTCTTGCTTGCCGGACAGGGTTCGGGCGTCTTCTTTCCTGCACGGCTCCTCTACTCGGGCCTCATTTTGCCTTCGGGACACCGTTCGGGTCTATTCTTGGTCCGGGAATCTCCGTTCGGGCCTATGCTGGCCTGCTGGACTCTGTTCGGGCCTATGCTTGCCTGCGGGAATGACCGTTCGGGCCTATGTTGGCCTGCGGGACTCTCCGTTCGGGCCATTCTGGCCTGCGGGACTCTCCGTTCGGGCCTATTCTCTGGAGCGGGACTTTACTCGGGCCTATTCTTGCCTCCGGGCCTCCTCTATTCTTGCCTATTCTTGCCTCCGGGAATCTCCGTTCTGGCCTGTTCGGGCCTGCAGGACTCTGTTCGGGCCTATGCTTGCCTGCAGGAATCTCTGTTCCGCCCTACTCTGGCCTGCGGGAATCTCCGTTCAGGCCTATTCTGGCCTGCGGGACTCTGTTCGGGCCTATTCTTGCTCCGGGAATCGCCGGTCGGGCGTACCCTGGCTTGCGGGACTCTGTTAGGGCCTATGCTTGCCTGCAGGAATCTCTGTTCTGGCCTATTCTGGCCTGCAGGACTCTCCGTTCGGGCCTATTCTGGCCTGCAGGACTCTGTTTGGGCCTATGCTTGCCTACGGGAATCTCCGTTCAGGCGTATGCTGGCCTGCGGGTCTCTCCGTTCGGGCCTATTCTTGCCTGCGGGACTCTCCGTTTGGGCGTATCCTTGCCTGCGGGACTCTGTTCGGGCCTCTTCTTGCCCGCACGGCTCCTCTACTCGGGCCTATTTTTGCCTGTGGGACTCTATTGGGGCCTATTCTTGCCTCCGACAATCTCCGTTCGGGCCTATTCTGGCCTGCGGGACTCTTCGTTCGGGCCTAGGCTTCCCTTTGGCAATCTCCGTTCAGGCGTATGCTGGCCTGCGGGACTCTGTTCGGGCCTTTGGTTGCTTTGGGAAATCCCCGTTCTGGCCTATTCTGGCCTGCGGAATTCTGTTCGGGGCTATTCTTGCTCCGGGAATCTCTGTTCGGGACTATTCTGGCCTGTGGGACTCTGTTCGGGCCCATGCCTGCCTGCGGGGCTCTCTGTTCAGGCCTTTTTCGCCTACGGGACTCTCCGTTCGGGCCTATTCTCTGGAGTGGGACTTTAGTCGGGCCTACTCTTGCCTACGGGGCTCCTCTATTCTTGCCTCTGGGATTCTGTTCGGGCCTATTCTTGCCTGTGGGTTCTCCGTTCAGGGCTACTCTTGCCTGCGGGACTCTGTTCGGGCCTATCCTTGCTCTGGGAAACTCCGTTCGGGCATACCCTGGCCTGCGGGACTCCGTTCGGGCCTATTCTGGCCTGCGGGACTCTGTTTGGGCCTATGCTTGCCTGCAGGAATCTCTGTTCCGGCCTATTGTGGCCTGCAGGACTCCCCGTTCGGGCCTATTGTGGCCTGCGGGACTCTGTTTGGGCCTATGCTTGCCTACGGGAATCTCCGTTCAGGCGTATGCTGGCCTGCGGTATTCTCAATTTGGGCATATTCTCTCGCCTCCGGGACTTTCCTTTGGGCCTATTCTCGCCTGTGCAACTCTCCGTTCGGGCCTATTCTTGCCTGCGGGACTCTCCGTTCCGGCCTATTCTTGCCTGCGGGTCTCTCCGTTCGGGACAATTCTGACCTGCAAAACTCTCCGTTCGGACCTAATCTAGCCTCTGGGAGTCTCCTTTGGGGTCTCCTGTTGCGTGCGGGGCTGCTCCATTCCAGCCTTTTGTGCTTACGGAGCTCCGATATTCGGTCCTGTTCTAGCATGCGGAGCTCCGCTACTCAGGCCTGATTGTGCGTGCGGGGCTCTGCTACTCGGGCCTGTTGGTGCATGCGGGGCTCCACTACTTGGGCCTGTTCTTGCATGCGGGGCTCCGCTACTCGGGTCTGTTCGTGCTTGCAGGGCTCTGCTACTCGGGCCTGTTCGTGCGTGCGGGGCTCCGCTATTCAGGCCTGATAGTGTGTGCGGGGCTCCTCTATTCAGGCCTGTCCTTCCCTGCGGGACTCTATTCGGGCCTATACTTCCCTGCGGGACTCTGTTCGGGCCTATTCTGGCCTGCGAGACCCTCCGTTCGCCCCCATTGTGGTCTGCGGGACCCTCGTTCGGGCCCATTCTCACCTTCGAGACCCTCTGTTCGGGCTTTTCTGGCTTGCGGGACTCTCCGTTCGGGCCTATTCTTGTGAGCGGGTCTCTATTCGGGCCTATTTTTGCCTAAGGGCTCCTCTATTCGGGCCTATTCTGGCCTGCGGGACTCTCCGTTCGGGCCTATTCTCACCTGGGGAACTCTCCGTTCGGGCCTTTCTGGCCTTCGGGACTCTGTTCGGGTCTCTTCTTGCCAGCGGGGCTCTTCGTTTGGGCCTATTCTTGCCTGCAGAACTCTGTTCGGGCCTCTTCTTGCCTGCACAGCCCCTCTACTCGGGCCTATTTTTGCCTGCGGGTCTCTGTCCAGGCCTATTGTTGCCCCCGGAAAACTCCGTTCGGTCCTATTCTGGCTTGTGGGACTCTGTTCGGGCCTATGCTTGCCTGCGGGAATCTCCTTTCAGGGTTATGCTGACCTGTGGGATTCTCAGTTTGGGCGTATTCTCGCCTGCAGGACATCTCTTCGGGCCTATTCTCGCCCGCGGGACCCTCCGTTCGGTCGTTTCTGGCCTGCGGGACTCTCCGTTCGGGCCTAATCTTGCCTGCAGGATTCTGCGTTCGGGCTTATTCTTGCTTGCCGGACAGGGTTCGGGCGTCTTCTTTCCTGCACGGCTCCTCTACTCGGGCCTCATTTTGCCTTCGGGACACCGTTCGGGTCTATTCTTGGTCCGGGAATCTCCGTTCGGGCCTATGCTGGCCTGCAGGACTCTGTTCGGGCCTATGCTTGCCTGCGGGAATGACCGTTCGGGCCTATGTTGGCCTGCGGGACTCTCCGTTCGGGCCATTCTGGCCTGCGGGACTCTCCGTTCGGGCCTATTCTCTGGAGCGGGACTTTACTCGGGCCTATTCTTGCCTCCGGGCCTCCTCTATTCTTGCCTATTCTTGCCTCCGGGAATCTCCGTTCTGGCCTGTTCGGGCCTGCAGGACTCTGTTCGGGCCTATGCTTGCCTGCAGGAATCTCTGTTCCGCCCTACTCTGGCCTGCGGGAATCTCCGTTCAGGCCTATTCTGGCCTGCGGGACTCTGTTCGGGCCTATTCTTGCTCCGGGAATCGCCGGTCGGGCGTACCCTGGCTTGCGGGACTCTGTTAGGGCCTATGCTTGCCTGCAGGAATCTCTGTTCTGGCCTATTCTGGCCTGCAGGACTCTCCGTTCGGGCCTATTCTGGCCTGCAGGACTCTGTTTGGGCCTATGCTTGCCTACGGGAATCTCCGTTCAGGCGTATGCTGGCCTGCGGGTCTCTCCGTTCGGGCCTATTCTTGCCTGCGGGACTCTCCGTTTGGGCGTATCCTTGCCTGCGGGACTCTGTTCGGGCCTCTTCTTGCCCGCACGGCTCCTCTACTCGGGCCTATTTTTGCCTGTGGGACTCTATTGGGGCCTATTCTTGCCTCCGACAATCTCCGTTCGGGCCTATTCTGGCCTGCGGGACTCTTCGTTCGGGCCTAGGCTTCCCTTTGGCAATCTCCGTTCAGGCGTATGCTGGCCTGCGGGACTCTGTTCGGGCCTTTGGTTGCTTTCGGAAATCACCGTTCTGGCCTATTCTGGCCTGCGGAATTCTGTTCGGGGCTATTCTTGCTCCGGGAATCTCTGTTCGGGACTATTCTGGCCTGTGGGACTCTGTTCGGGCCCATGCCTGCCTGCGGGGCTCTCTGTTCAGGCCTTTTTCGCCTACGGGACTCTCCGTTCGGGCCTATTCTCTGGAGTGGGACTTTAGTCGGGCCTACTCTTGCCTACGGGGCTCCTCTATTCTTGCCTCTGGGATTCTGTTCGGGCCTATTCTTGCCTGTGGGTTCTCCGTTCAGGGCTACTCTTGCCTGCGGGACTCTGTTCGGGCCTATCCTTGCTCTGGGAAACTCCGTTCGGGCATACCCTGGCCTGCGGGACTCCGTTCGGGCCTATTCTGGCCTGCGGGACTCTGTTTGGGCCTATGCTTGCCTGCAGGAATCTCTGTTCCGGCCTATTGTGGCCTGCAGGACTCCCCGTTCGGGCCTATTGTGGCCTGCGGGACTCTGTTTGGGCCTATGCTTGCCTACGGGAATCTCCGTTCAGGCGTATGCTGGCCTGCGGTATTCTCAATTTGGGCATATTCTCTCGCCTCCGGGACTTTCCTTTGGGCCTATTCTCGCCTGTGCAACTCTCCGTTCGGGCCTATTCTTGCCTGCGGGACTCTCCGTTCCGGCCTATTCTTGCCTGCGGGTCTCTCCGTTCGGGACAATTCTGACCTGCAAAACTCTCCGTTCGGACCTAATCTAGCCTCTGGGAGTCTCCTTTGGGGTCTCCTGTTGCGTGCGGGGCTGCTCCATTCCAGCCTTTTGTGCTTACGGAGCTCCGATATTCGGTCCTGTTCTAGCATGCGGAGCTCCGCTACTCAGGCCTGATTGTGCGTGCGGGGCTCTGCTACTCGGGCCTGTTGGTGCATGCGGGGCTCCACTACTTGGGCCTGTTCTTGCATGCGGGGCTCCGCTACTCGGGTCTGTTCGTGCTTGCAGGGCTCTGCTACTCGGGCCTGTTCGTGCGTGCGGGGCTCCGCTATTCAGGCCTGATAGTGTGTGCGGGGCTCCTCTATTCAGGCCTGTCCTTCCCTGCGGGACTCTATTCGGGCCTATACTTCCCTGCGGGACTCTGTTCGGGCCTATTCTGGCCTGCGAGACCCTCCGTTCGCCCCCATTGTGGTCTGCGGGACCCTCGTTCGGGCCCATTCTCACCTTCGAGACCCTCTGTTCGGGCTTTTCTGGCCTGCGGGACTCTCCGTTCGGGCCTATTCTTGTGAGCGGGTCTCTATTCGGGCCTATTTTTGCCTAAGGGCTCCTCTATTCGGGCCTATTCTGGCCTGCGGGACTCTCCGTTCGGGCCTATTCTCACCTGGGGAACTCTCCGTTCGGGCCTTTCTGGCCTTCGGGACTCTGTTCGGGTCTCTTCTTGCCAGCGGGGCTCTTCGTTTGGGCCTATTCTTGCCTGCAGAACTCTGTTCGGGCCTCTTCTTGCCTGCACAGCCCCTCTACTCGGGCCTATTTTTGCCTGCGGGACTCTGTCCAGGCCTATTGTTGCCCCCGGAAAACTCCGTTCAGTCCTATTCTGGCTTGTGGGACTCTGTTCGGGCCTATGCTTGCCTGCGGGAATCTCCTTTCAGGGTTATGCTGACCTGTGGGATTCTCAGTTTGGGCGTATTCTCGCCTGCAGGACATCTCTTCGGGCCTATTCTCGCCCGCGGGACCCTCCGTTCGGTCGTTTCTGGCCTGCGGGACTCTCCATTCGGGCCTAATCTTGGGAGCGGGAGCGGGACTCTACTCGGGCCTATTCTTGCCTAGGGGCCTCTTCTATTCGTGCTTCTTCTTGCCAGTGGGACTCTGTTCAGGCCCGTTCTTGCCTGCAGGATTCTGCGTTCGGGCTTATTCTTGCTTGCCGGACAGTGTTCGGGCGCCTTGTTGCCTGCACGGCTCCTCTACTCGGGCCTCATTTTGCCTTCGGGACACCGTTCGGGTCTATTCTTGGTCCGGGAATCTCCGTTCGGGCCTACGCTCGCCTGCTGGACTCTGTTCGGGCCTATGCTTGCCTGCGGGAATGACCGTTCGGGCCTATGTTTCCCTGCCGGACTGACCGTTCGGGCCTTTCTGACCTTCGGGACTCTGTTCGTGTCTCTTCTTGCCAGCGGGGCTCTTCGTTTGGGCCTATTCTTGCCTGCAGAACTCTGTTCGGGCCTCTTCTTGCCTGCACAGCCCCTCTACTCGGGCCTATTTTTGCCTGCGGGTCTCTGTCCAGGCCTATTGTTGCCCCCGGAAAACTCCGTTCGGTCCTATTCTGGCTTGTGGGACTCTGTTCGGGCCTATGCTTGCCTGCGGGAATCTCCTTTCAGGGTTATGCTGACCTGTGGGATTCTCAGTTTGGGCGTATTCTCGCCTGCAGGACATCTCTTCGGGCCTATTCTCGCCCGCGGGACCCTCCGTTCGGTCGTTTCTGGCCTGCGGGACTCTCCGTTCGGGCCTAATCTTGCCTGCAGGAATCTGCGTTCGGGCTTACTCTTGCTTGCCGGACAGGGTTCGGGCGTCTTGTTGCCTGCACGGCTCCTCTACTCGGGCCTCATTTTGCCTTCGGGACACTGTTCGGGTCTATTCTTGGTCCGGGAATCTCCGTTCGGGCCTATGCTGGCCTGCTGGACTCTGTTCGGGCCTATGCTTGCCTGCGGGAATGACCGTTCAGGCCTATGTTGGCCTGCGGGACTCTCCGTTCGGGCCATTCTGGCCTGCGGGACTCTCCGTTCGGGCCTATTCTCTGGAGCGGGACTTTACTTGGGCCTATTCTTGCCTCCGGGCCTCCTCTATTCTTGCCTATTCTTGCCTCCGGGAATCTCCGTTCTGGCCTGTTCGGGCCTGCAGGACTCTGTTCGGGCCTATGCTTGCCTGCAGGAATCTCTGTTCCGCCCTACTCTGGCCTGCGGGACTCTCCGTTCAGGCCTATTCTGGCCTGCGGGACTCTGTTCGGGCCTATTCTTGCTCCGGGAATCGCCGGTCGGGCGTACCCTGGCTTGCGGGACTCTGTTAGGGCCTATGCTTGCCTGCAGGAATCTCTGTTCTGGCCTATTCTGGCCTGCAGGACTCTCCGTTCGGGCCTATTCTGGCCTGCAGGACTCTGTTTGGGCCTATGCTTGCCTACGGGAATCTCCGTTCAGGCGTATGCTGGCCTGCGGGTCTCTCCGTTCGGGCCTATTCTTGCCTGCGGGACTCTCCGTTTGGGCGTATCCTTGCCTGCGGGACTCTGTTCGGGCCTCTTCTTGCCCGCACGGCTCCTCTACTCGGGCCTATTTTTGCCTGTGGGACTCTATTGGGGCCTATTCTTGCCTCCGACAATCTCCGTTCGGGCCTATTCTGGCCTGCGGGACTCTTCGTTCGGGCCTAGGCTTCCCTTTGGCAATCTCCGTTCAGGCGTATGCTGGCCTGCGGGACTCTGTTCGGGCCTTTGGTTGCTTTCGGAAATCCCCGTTCTGGCCTATTCTGGCCTGCGGAATTCTGTTGGGGGCTATTCTTGCTCCGGGAATCTCTGTTCGGGACTATTCTGGCCTGTGGGACTCTGTTCGGGCCCATGCCTGCCTGCGGGGCTCTCTGTTCAGGCCTTTTTCGCCTACGGGACTCTCCGTTCGGGCCTATTCTCTGGAGCGGGACTTTAGTCGGGCCTACTCTTGCCTACGGGGCTCCTCTATTCTTGCCTCTGGGATTCTGTTCGGGCCTATTCTTGTCTGCGGGACTCTCCGTTTGAGCCTATTCTTGCCTGTGGGTTCTCCGTTCAGGGCTACTCTTGCCAGCGGGACTCTGTTCGTGCCTCATCTTGCCTGCATGGCTGCTCTACTCGGGCCTACTCTTGCCTGCGGGACTCTCCGTTCGGGCCTATTCTCACCTGGGGAACTCTCCGTTCGTGCCTTTCTGGCCTTCGGGACTCTGTTCGGGTCTCTTCTTGCCAGCGGGGCTCTTCGTTTGGGCCTATTCTTGCCTGCAGAACTCTGTTCGGGCCTCTTCTTGCCTGCACAGCCCCTCTACTCGGGCCTATTTTTGCCTGCGGGACTCTGTCCAGGCCTATTGTTGCCCCCGGAAAACTCCGTTCAGTCCTATTCTGGCTTGTGGGACTCTGTTCGGGCCTATGCTTGCCTGCGGGAATCTCCTTTCAGGGTTATGCTGACCTGTGGGATTCTCAGTTTGGGCGTATTCTCGCCTGCAGGACATCTCTTCGGGCCTATTCTCGCCCGCGGGACCCTCCGTTCGGTCGTTTCTGGCCTGCGGGACTCTCCATTCGGGCCTAATCTTGGGAGCGGGAGCGGGACTCTACTCGGGCCTATTCTTGCCTAGGGGCCTCTTCTATTCGTGCTTCTTCTTGCCAGTGGGACTCTGTTCAGGCCCGTTCTTGCCTGCAGGATTCTGCGTTCGGGCTTATTCTTGCTTGCCGGACAGTGTTCGGGCGTCTTGTTGCCTGCACGGCTCCTCTACTCGGGCCTCATTTTGCCTTCGGGACACCGTTCGGGTCTATTCTTGGTCCGGGAATCTCCGTTCGGGCCTATGCTCGCCTGCTGGACTCTGTTCGGGCCTATGCTTGCCTGCGGGAATGACCGTTCGGGCCTATGTTTCCCTGCGGGACTGACCGTTCGGGCCTTTCTGACCTTCGGGACTCTGTTCGTGTCTCTTCTTGCCAGCGGGGCTCTTCGTTTGGGCCTATTCTTGCCTGCAGAACTCTGTTCGGGCCTCTTCTTGCCTGCACAGCCCCTCTACTCGGGCCTATTTTTGCCTGCGGGTCTCTGTCCAGGCCTATTGTTGCCCCCGGAAAACTCCGTTCGGTCCTATTCTGGCTTGTGGGACTCTGTTCGGGCCTATGCTTGCCTGCGGGAATCTCCTTTCAGGGTTATGCTGACCTGTGGGATTCTCAGTTTGGGCGTATTCTCGCCTGCAGGACATCTCTTCGGGCCTATTCTCGCCCGCGGGACCCTCCGTTCGGTCGTTTCTGGCCTGCGGGACTCTCCGTTCGGGCCTAATCTTGCCTGCAGGATTCTGCGTTCGGGCTTATTCTTGCTTGCCGGACAGGGTTCGGGCGTCTTGTTGCCTGCACGGCTCCTCTACTCGGGCCTCATTTTGCCTTCGGGACACCGTTCGGGTCTATTCTTGGTCCGGGAATCTCCGTTCGGGCCTATGCTGGCCTGCTGGACTCTGTTCGGGCCTATGCTTGCCTGCGGGAATGACCGTTCGGGCCTATGTTGGCCTGCGGGACTCTCCGTTCGGGCCATTCTGGCCTGCGGGACTCTCCGTTCGGGCCTATTCTCTGGAGCGGGACTTTACTCGGGCCTATTCTTGCCTCCGGGCCTCCTCTATTCTTGCCTATTCTTGCCTCCGGGAATCTCCGTTCTGGCCTGTTCGGGCCTGCAGGACTCTGTTCGGGCCTATGCTTGCCTGCAGGAATCTCTGTTCCGCCCTACTCTGGCCTGCGGGAATCTCCGTTCAGGCCTATTCTGGCCTGCGGGACTCTGTTCGGGCCTATTCTTGCTCCGGGAATCGCCGGTCGGGCGTACCCTGGCTTGCGGGACTCTGTTCGAGCCTATGCTTGCCTGCAGGAATCTCTGTTCTGGCCTATTCTGGCCTGCAGGACTCTCCGTTCGGGCCTATTCTGGCCTGCAGGACTCTGTTTGGGCCTATGCTTGCCTACGGGAATCTCCGTTCAGGCGTATGCTGGCCTGCGGGTCTCTCCGTTCGGGCCTATTCTTGCCTGCGGGACTCTCCGTTTGGGCGTATCCTTGCCTGCGGGACTCTGTTCGGGCCTCTTCTTGCCCGCACGGCTCCTCTACTCGGGCCTATTTTTGCCTGTGGGACTCTATTGGGGCCTATTCTTGCCTCCGACAATCTCCGTTCGGGCCTATTCTGGCCTGCGGGACTCTTCGTTCGGGCCTAGGCTTCCCTTTGGCAATCTCCGTTCAGGCGTATGCTGGCCTGCGGGACTCTGTTCGGGCCTTTGGTTGCTTTCGGAAATCCCCGTTCTGGCCTATTCTGGCCTGCGGAATTCTGTTCGGGGCTATTCTTGCTCCGGGAATCTCTGTTCGGGACTATTCTGGCCTGTGGGACTCTGTTCGGGCCCATGCCTGCCTGCGGGGCTCTCTGTTCAGGCCTTTTTCGCCTACGGGACTCTCCGTTCGGGCCTATTCTCTGGAGCGGGACTTTAGTCGGGCCTACTCTTGCCTATGGGGCTCCTCTATTCTTGCCTCTGGGATTCTGTTCGGGCCTATTCTTGCCTGTGGGTTCTCCGTTCAGGGCTAGTCTTGCCTGCGGGACTCTGTTCGGGCCTATCCTTGCTCTGGGAAACTCCGTTCGGGCATACCCTGGCCTGCGGGACTCCGTTCGGGCCTATTCTGGCCTGCGGGACTCTGTTTGGGCCTATGCTTGCCTGCAGGAATCTCTGTTCCGGCCTATTGTGGCCTGCAGGACTCCCCGTTCGGGCCTATTGTGGCCTGCGGGACTCTGTTTGGGCCTATGCTTGCCTACGGGAATCTCCGTTCAGGCGTATGCTGGCCTGCGGTATTCTCAATTTGGGCATATTCTCTCGCCTCCGGGACTTTCCTTTGGGCCTATTCTCGCCTGTGCAACTCTCCGTTCGGGCCTATTCTTGCCTGCGGGACTCTCCGTTCCGGCCTATTCTTGCCTGCGGGTCTCTCCGTTCGGGACAATTCTGACCTGCAAAACTCTCCGTTCGGACCTAATCTAGCCTCTGGGAGTCTCCTTTGGGGTCTCCTGTTGCGTGCGGGGCTGCTCCATTCCAGCCTTTTGTGCTTACGGAGCTCCGATATTCGGTCCTGTTCTAGCATGCGGAGCTCCGCTACTCAGGCCTGATTGTGCGTGCGGGGCTCTGCTACTCGGGCCTGTTGGTGCATGCGGGGCTCCACTACTTGGGCCTGTTCTTGCATGCGGGGCTCCGCTACTCGGGTCTGTTCGTGCTTGCAGGGCTCTGCTACTCGGGCCTGTTCGTGCGTGCGGGGCTCCGCTATTCAGGCCTGATAGTGTGTGCGGGGCTCCTCTATTCAGGCCTGTCCTTCCCTGCGGGACTCTATTCGGGCCTATACTTCCCTGCGGGACTCTGTTCGGGCCTATTCTGGCCTGCGAGACCCTCCGTTCGCCCCCATTGTGGTCTGCGGGACCCTCGTTCGGGCCCATTCTCACCTTCGAGACCCTCTGTTCGGGCTTTTCTGGCCTGCGGGACTCTCCGTTCGGGCCTATTCTTGTGAGCGGGTCTCTATTCGGGCCTATTTTTGCCTAAGGGCTCCTCTATTCGGGCCTATTCTGGCCTGCGGGACTCTCCGTTCGGGCCTATTCTCACCTGGGGAACTCTCCGTTCGGGCCTTTCTGGCCTTCGGGACTCTGTTCGGGTCTCTTCTTGCCAGCGGGGCTCTTCGTTTGGGCCTATTCTTGCCTGCAGAACTCTGTTCGGGCCTCTTCTTGCCTGCACAGCCCCTCTACTCGGGCCTATTTTTGCCTGCGGGACTCTGTCCAGGCCTATTGTTGCCCCCGGAAAACTCCGTTCAGTCCTATTCTGGCTTGTGGGACTCTGTTCGGGCCTATGCTTGCCTGCGGGAATCTCCTTTCAGGGTTATGCTGACCTGTGGGATTCTCAGTTTGGGCGTATTCTCGCCTGCAGGACATTTCTTCGGGCCTATTCTCGCCCGCGGGACCCTCCGTTCGGTCGTTTCTGGCCTGCGGGACTCTCCATTCGGGCCTAATCTTGGGAGCGGGAGCGGGACTCTACTCGGGCCTATTCTTGCCTAGGGGCCTCTTCTATTCGTGCTTCTTCTTGCCAGTGGGACTCTGTTCAGGCCCGTTCTTGCCTGCAGGATTCTGCGTTCGGGCTTATTCTTGCTTGCCGGACAGTGTTCGGGCGTCTTGTTGCCTGCACGGCTCCTCTACTCGGGCCTCATTTTGCCTTCGGGACACCGTTCGGGTCTATTCTTGGTCCGGGAATCTCCGTTCGGGCCTATGCTCGCCTGCTGGACTCTGTTCGGGCCTATGCTTGCCTGCGGGAATGACCGTTCGGGCCTATGTTTCCCTGCGGGACTGACCGTTCGGGCCTTTCTGACCTTCGGGACTCTGTTCGTGTCTCTTCTTGCCAGCGGGGCTCTTCGTTTGGGCCTATTCTTGCCTGCAGAACTCTGTTCGGGCCTCTTCTTGCCTGCACAGCCCCTCTACTCGGGCCTATTTTTGCCTGCGGGTCTCTGTCCAGGCCTATTGTTGCCCCCGGAAAACTCCGTTCGGTCCTATTCTGGCTTGTGGGACTCTGTTCGGGCCTATGCTTGCCTGCGGGAATCTCCTTTCAGGGTTATGCTGACCTGTGGGATTCTCAGTTTGGGCGTATTCTCGCCTGCAGGACATCTCTTCGGGCCTATTCTCGCCCGCGGGACCCTCCGTTCGGTCGTTTCTGGCCTGCGGGACTCTCCGTTCGGGCCTAATCTTGCCTGCAGGAATCTGCGTTCGGGCTTACTCTTGCTTGCCGGACAGGGTTCGGGCGTCTTGTTGCCTGCATGGCTCCTCTACTCGGGCCTCATTTTGCCTTCGGGACACCGTTCGGGTCTATTCTTGGTCCGGGAATCTCCGTTCGGGCCTATGCTGGCCTGCTGGACTCTGTTCGGGCCTATGCTTGCCTGCGGGAATGACCGTTCAGGCCTATGTTGGCCTGCGGGACTCTCCGTTCGGGCCATTCTGGCCTGCGGGACTCTCCGTTCGGGCCTATTCTCTGGAGCGGGACTTTACTTGGGCCTATTCTTGCCTCCGGGCCTCCTCTATTCTTGCCTATTCTTGCCTCCGGGAATCTCCGTTCTGGCCTGTTCGGGCCTGCAGGACTCTGTTCGGGCCTATGCTTGCCTGCAGGAATCTCTGTTCCGCCCTACTCTGGCCTGCGGGACTCTCCGTTCAGGCCTATTCTGGCCTGCGGGACTCTGTTCGGGCCTATTCTTGCTCCGGGAATCGCCGGTCGGGCGTACCCTGGCTTGCGGGACTCTGTTCGGGCCTATGCTTGCCTGCAGGAATCTCTGTTCTGGCCTATTCTGGCCTGCAGGACTCTCCGTTCGGGCCTATTCTGGCCTGCAGGACTCTGTTTGGGCCTATGCTTGCCTACGGGAATCTCCGTTCAGGCGTATGCTGGCCTGCGGGTCTCTCCGTTCGGGCCTATTCTTGCCTGCGGGACTCTCCGTTTGGGCGTATCCTTGCCTGCGGGACTCTGTTCGGGCCTCTTCTTGCCCGCACGGCTCCTCTACTCGGGCCTATTTTTGCCTGTGGGACTCTATTGGGGCCTATTCTTGCCTCCGACAATCTCCGTTCGGGCCTATTCTGGCCTGCGGGACTCTTCGTTCGGGCCTAGGCTTCCCTTTGGCAATCTCCGTTCAGGCGTATGCTGGCCTGCAGGACTCTGTTCGGGCCTTTAGTTGCTTTGGGAAATCCCCGTTCTGGCCTATTCTGGCCTGCGGAATTCTGTTGGGGGCTATTCTTGCTCCGGGAATCTCTGTTCGGGACTATTCTGGCCTGTGGGACTCTGTTCGGGCCCATGCCTGCCTGCGGGGCTCTCTGTTCAGGCCTTTTTCGCCTACGGGACTCTCCGTTCGGGCCTATTCTCTGGAGCGGGACTTTAGTCGGGCCTACTCTTGCCTACGGGGCTCCTCTATTCTTGCCTCTGGGATTCTGTTCGGGCCTATTCTTGTCTGCGGGACTCTCCGTTTGAGCCTATTCTTGCCTGTGGGTTCTCCGTTCAGGGCTACTCTTGCCAGCGGGACTCTGTTCGTGCCTCATCTTGCCTGCATGGCTGCTCTACTCGGGCCTACTCTTGCCTGCGGGACTCTCCGTTCGGGCCTATTCTCACCTGGGGAACTCTCCGTTCGGGCCTTTCTGGCCTTCGGGACTCTGTTCGGGTCTCTTCTTGCCAGCGGGGCTCTTCGTTTGGGCCTATTCTTGCCTGCAGAACTCTGTTCGGGCCTCTTCTTGCCTGCACAGCCCCTCTACTCGGGCCTATTTTTGCCTGCGGGACTCTGTCCAGGCCTATTGTTGCCCCCGGAAAACTCCGTTCAGTCCTATTCTGGCTTGTGGGACTCTGTTCGGGCCTATGCTTGCCTGCGGGAATCTCCTTTCAGGGTTATGCTGACCTGTGGGATTCTCAGTTTGGGCGTATTCTCGCCTGCAGGACATCTCTTCGGGCCTATTCTCGCCCGCGGGACCCTCCGTTCGGTCGTTTCTGGCCTGCGGGACTCTCCATTCGGGCCTAATCTTGGGAGCGGGAGCGGGACTCTACTCGGGCCTATTCTTGCCTAGGGGCCTCTTCTATTCGTGCTTCTTCTTGCCAGTGGGACTCTGTTCAGGCCCGTTCTTGCCTGCAGGATTCTGCGTTCGGGCTTATTCTTGCTTGCCGGACAGTGTTCGGGCGTCTTGTTGCCTGCACGGCTCCTCTACTCGGGCCTCATTTTGCCTTCGGGACACCGTTCGGGTCTATTTTTGGTCCGGGAATCTCCGTTCGGGCCTATGCTCGCCTGCTGGACTCTGTTCGGGCCTATGCTTGCCTGCGGGAATGACCGTTCGGGCCTATGTTTCCCTGCGGGACTGACCGTTCGGGCCTTTCTGACCTTCGGGACTCTGTTCGTGTCTCTTCTTGCCAGCGGGGCTCTTCGTTTGGGCCTATTCTTGCCTGCAGAACTCTGTTCGGGCCTCTTCTTGCCTGCACAGCCCCTCTACTCGGGCCTATTTTTGCCTGCGGGTCTCTGTCCAGGCCTATTGTTGCTCCCGGAAAACTCCGTTCGGTCCTATTCTGGCTTGTGGGACTCTGTTCGGGCCTATGCTTGCCTGCGGGAATCTCCTTTCAGGGTTATGCTGACCTGTGGGATTCTCAGTTTGGGCGTATTCTCGCCTGCAGGACATCTCTTCGGGCCTATTCTCGCCCGCGGGACCCTCCGTTCGGTCGTTTCTGGCCTGCGGGACTCTCCGTTCGGGCCTAATCTTGCCTGCAGGATTCTGCGTTCGGGCTTACTCTTGCTTGCCGGACAGGGTTCGGGCGTCTTCTTGCCTGCACGGCTCCTCTACTCGGGCCTCATTTTGCCTTCGGGACACCGTTCGGGTCTATTCTTGGTCCGGGAATCTACGTTCGGGCCTATGCTGGCCTGCTGGACTCTGTTCGGGCCTATGCTTGCCTGCGGGAATGACCGTTCGGGCCTATGTTGGCCTGCGGGACTCTCCGTTCGGGCCATTCTGGCCTGCGGGACTCTCCGTTCGGGCCTATTCTCTGGAGCGGGACTTTACTCGGGCCTATTCTTGCCTCCGGGCCTCCTCTATTCTTGCCTATTCTTGCCTCCGGGAATCTCCGTTCTGGCCTGTTCGGGCCTGCAGGACTCTGTTCGGGCCTATGCTTGCCTGCAGGAATCTCTGTTCCGCCCTACTCTGGCCTGCGGGACTCTCCGTTCAGGCCTATTCTGGCCTGCGGGACTCTGTTCGGGCCTATTCTTGCTCCGGGAATCGCCGGTCGGGCGTACCCTGGCTTGCGGGACTCTGTTCGGGCCTATGCTTGCCTGCAGGAATCTCTGTTCTGGCCTATTCTGGCCTGCAGGACTCTCCGTTCGGGCCTATTCTGGCCTGCAGGACTCTGTTTGGGCCTATGCTTGCCTACGGGAATCTCCGTTCAGGCGTATGCTGGCCTGCGGGTCTCTCCGTTCGGGCCTATTCTTGCCTGCGGGACTCTCCGTTTGGGCGTATCCTTGCCTGCGGGACTCTGTTCGGGCCTCTTCTTGCCCGCACGGCTCCTCTACTCGGGCCTATTTTTGCCTGTGGGACTCTATTGGGGCCTATTCTTGCCTCCGACAATCTCCGTTCGGGCCTATTCTGGCCTGCGGGACTCTTCGTTCGGGCCTAGGCTTCCCTTTGGCAATCTCCGTTCAGGCGTATGCTGGCCTGCGGGACTCTGTTCGGGCCTTTGGTTGCTTTCGGAAATCCCCGTTCTGGCCTATTCTGGCCTGCGGAATTCTGTTGGGGGCTATTCTTGCTCCGGGAATCTCTGTTCGGGACTATTCTGGCCTGTGGGACTCTGTTCGGGCCCATGCCTGCCTGCGGGGCTCTCTGTTCAGGCCTTTTTCGCCTACGGGACTCTCCGTTCGGGCCTATTCTCTGGAGCGGGACTTTAGTCGGGCCTACTCTTGCCTACGGGGCTCCTCTATTCTTGCCTCTGGGATTCTGTTCGGGCCTATTCTTGTCTGCGGGACTCTCCGTTTGAGCCTATTCTTGCCTGTGGGTTCTCCGTTCAGGGCTACTCTTGCCAGCGGGACTCTGTTCGTGCCTCATCTTGCCTGCATGGCTGCTCTACTCGGGCCTACTCTTGCCTGCGGGACTCTCCGTTCGGGCCTATTCTCACCTGGGGAACTCTCCGTTCGTGCCTTTCTGGCCTTCGGGACTCTGTTCGGGTCTCTTCTTGCCAGCGGGGCTCTTCGTTTGGGCCTATTCTTGCCTGCAGAACTCTGTTCGGGCCTCTTCTTGCCTGCACAGCCCCTCTACTCGGGCCTATTTTTGCCTACGGGACTCTGTCCAGGCCTATTGTTGCCCCCGGAAAACTCCGTTCAGTCCTATTCTGGCTTGTGGGACTCTGTTCGGGCCTATGCTTGCCTGCGGGAATCTCCTTTCAGGGTTATGCTGACCTGTGGGATTCTCAGTTTGGGCGTATTCTCGCCTGCAGGACATCTCTTCGGGCCTATTCTCGCCCGCGGGACCCTCCGTTCGGTCGTTTCTGGCCTGCGGGACTCTCCATTCGGGCCTAATCTTGGGAGCGGGAGCGGGACTCTACTCGGGCCTATTCTTGCCTAGGGGCCTCTTCTATTCGTGCTTCTTCTTGCCAGTGGGACTCTGTTCAGGCCCGTTCTTGCCTGCAGGATTCTGCGTTCGGGCTTATTCTTGCTTGCCGGACAGTGTTCGGGCGTCTTGTTGCCTGCACGGCTCCTCTACTCGGGCCTCATTTTGCCTTCGGGACACCGTTCGGGTCTATTTTTGGTCCGGGAATCTCCGTTCGGGCCTATGCTCGCCTGCTGGACTCTGTTCGGGCCTATGCTTGCCTGCGGGAATGACCGTTCGGGCCTATGTTTCCCTGCGGGACTGACCGTTCGGGCCTTTCTGACCTTCGGGACTCTGTTCGTGTCTCTTCTTGCCAGCGGGGCTCTTCGTTTGGGCCTATTCTTGCCTGCAGAACTCTGTTCGGGCCTCTTCTTGCCTGCACAGCCCCTCTACTCGGGCCTATTTTTGCCTGCGGGTCTCTGTCCAGGCCTATTGTTGCCCCCGGAAAACTCCGTTCGGTCCTATTCTGGCTTGTGGGACTCTGTTCGGGCCTATGCTTGCCTGCGGGAATCTCCTTTCAGGGTTATGCTGACCTGTGGGATTCTCAGTTTGGGCGTATTCTCGCCTGCAGGACATCTCTTCGGGCCTATTCTCGCCCGCGGGACCCTCCGTTCGGTCGTTTCTGGCCTGCGGGACTCTCCGTTCGGGCCTAATCTTGCCTGCAGGATTCTGCGTTCGGGCTTATTCTTGCTTGCCGGACAGGGTTCGGGCGTCTTGTTGCCTGCACGGCTCCTCTACTCGGGCCTCATTTTGCCTTCGGGACACCGTTCGGGTCTATTCTTGGTCCGGGAATCTCCGTTCGGGCCTATGCTGGCCTGCTGGACTCTGTTCGGGCCTATGCTTGCCTGCGGGAATGACCGTTCGGGCCTATGTTGGCCTGCGGGACTCTCCGTTCGGGCCATTCTGGCCTGCGGGACTCTCCGTTCGGGCCTATTCTCTGGAGCGGGACTTTACTCGGGCCTATTCTTGCCTCCGGGCCTCCTCTATTCTTGCCTATTCTTGCCTCCGGGAATCTCCGTTCTGGCCTGTTCGGGCCTGCAGGACTCTGTTCGGGCCTATGCTTGCCTGCAGGAATCTCTGTTCCGCCCTACTCTGGCCTGCGGGAATCTCCGTTCAGGCCTATTCTGGCCTGCGGGACTCTGTTCGGGCCTATTCTTGCTCCGGGAATCGCCGGTCGGGCGTACCCTGGCTTGCGGGACTCTGTTCGAGCCTATGCTTGCCTGCAGGAATCTCTGTTCTGGCCTATTCTGGCCTGCAGGACTCTCCGTTCGGGCCTATTCTGGCCTGCAGGACTCTGTTTGGGCCTATGCTTGCCTACGGGAATCTCCGTTCAGGCGTATGCTGGCCTGCGGGTCTCTCCGTTCGGGCCTATTCTTGCCTGCGGGACTCTCCGTTTGGGCGTATCCTTGCCTGCGGGACTCTGTTCGGGCCTCTTCTTGCCCGCACGGCTCCTCTACTCGGGCCTATTTTTGCCTGTGGGACTCTATTGGGGCCTATTCTTGCCTCCGACAATCTCCGTTCGGGCCTATTCTGGCCTGCGGGACTCTTCGTTCGGGCCTAGGCTTCCCTTTGGCAATCTCCGTTCAGGCGTATGCTGGCCTGCGGGACTCTGTTCGGGCCTTTGGTTGCTTTCGGAAATCCCCGTTCTGGCCTATTCTGGCCTGCGGAATTCTGTTCGGGGCTATTCTTGCTCCGGGAATCTCTGTTCGGGACTATTCTGGCCTGTGGGACTCTGTTCGGGCCCATGCCTGCCTGCGGGGCTCTCTGTTCAGGCCTTTTTCGCCTACGGGACTCTCCGTTCGGGCCTATTCTCTGGAGCGGGACTTTAGTCGGGCCTACTCTTGCCTACGGGGCTCCTCTATTCTTGCCTCTGGGATTCTGTTCGGGCCTATTCTTGCCTGTGGGTTCTCCGTTCAGGGCTAGTCTTGCCTGCGGGACTCTGTTCGGGCCTATCCTTGCTCTGGGAAACTCCGTTCGGGCATACCCTGGCCTGCGGGACTCCGTTCGGGCCTATTCTGGCCTGCGGGACTCTGTTTGGGCCTATGCTTGCCTGCAGGAATCTCTGTTCCGGCCTATTGTGGCCTGCAGGACTCCCCGTTCGGGCCTATTGTGGCCTGCGGGACTCTGTTTGGGCCTATGCTTGCCTACGGGAATCTCCGTTCAGGCGTATGCTGGCCTGCGGTATTCTCAATTTGGGCATATTCTCTCGCCTCCGGGACTTTCCTTTGGGCCTATTCTCGCCTGTGCAACTCTCCGTTCGGGCCTATTCTTGCCTGCGGGACTCTCCGTTCCGGCCTATTCTTGCCTGCGGGTCTCTCCGTTCGGGACAATTCTGACCTGCAAAACTCTCCGTTCGGACCTAATCTAGCCTCTGGGAGTCTCCTTTGGGGTCTCCTGTTGCGTGCGGGGCTGCTCCATTCCAGCCTTTTGTGCTTACGGAGCTCCGATATTCGGTCCTGTTCTAGCATGCGGAGCTCCGCTACTCAGGCCTGATTGTGCGTGCGGGGCTCTGCTACTCGGGCCTGTTGGTGCATGCGGGGCTCCACTACTTGGGCCTGTTCTTGCATGCGGGGCTCCGCTACTCGGGTCTGTTCGTGCTTGCAGGGCTCTGCTACTCGGGCCTGTTCGTGCGTGCGGGGCTCCGCTATTCAGGCCTGATAGTGTGTGCGGGGCTCCTCTATTCAGGCCTGTCCTTCCCTGCGGGACTCTATTCGGGCCTATACTTCCCTGCGGGACTCTGTTCGGGCCTATTCTGGCCTGCGAGACCCTCCGTTCGCCCCCATTGTGGTCTGCGGGACCCTCGTTCGGGCCCATTCTCACCTTCGAGACCCTCTGTTCGGGCTTTTCTGGCCTGCGGGACTCTCCGTTCGGGCCTATTCTTGTGAGCGGGTCTCTATTCCGGCCTATTTTTGCCTAAGGGCTCCTCTATTCGGGCCTATTCTGGCCTGCGGGACTCTCCGTTCGGGCCTATTCTCACCTGGGGAACTCTCCGTTCGGGCCTTTCTGGCCTTCGGGACTCTGTTCGGGTCTCTTCTTGCCAGCGGGGCTCTTCGTTTGGGCCTATTCTTGCCTGCAGAACTCTGTTCGGGCCTCTTCTTGCCTGCACAGCCCCTCTACTCGGGCCTATTTTTGCCTGCGGGACTCTGTCCAGGCCTATTGTTGCCCCCGGAAAACTCCGTTCAGTCCTATTCTGGCTTGTGGGACTCTGTTCGGGCCTATGCTTGCCTGCGGGAATCTCCTTTCAGGGTTATGCTGACCTGTGGGATTCTCAGTTTGGGCGTATTCTCGCCTGCAGGACATCTCTTCGGGCCTATTCTCGCCCGCGGGACCCTCCGTTCGGTCGTTTCTGGCCTGCGGGACTCTCCATTCGGGCCTAATCTTGGGAGCGGGAGCGGGACTCTACTCGGGCCTATTCTTGCCTAGGGGCCTCTTCTATTCGTGCTTCTTCTTGCCAGTGGGACTCTGTTCAGGCCCGTTCTTGCCTGCAGGATTCTGCGTTCGGGCTTATTCTTGCTTGCCGGACAGTGTTCGGGCGTCTTGTTGCCTGCACGGCTCCTCTACTCGGGCCTCATTTTGCCTTCGGGACACCGTTCGGGTCTATTCTTGGTCCGGGAATCTCCGTTCGGGCCTATGCTCGCCTGCTGGACTCTGTTCGGGCCTATGCTTGCCTGCGGGAATGACCGTTCGGGCCTATGTTTCCCTGCGGGACTGACCGTTCGGGCCTTTCTGACCTTCGGGACTCTGTTCGTGTCTCTTCTTGCCAGCGGGGCTCTTCGTTTGGGCCTATTCTTGCCTGCAGAACTCTGTTCGGGCCTCTTCTTGCCTGCACAGCCCCTCTACTCGGGCCTATTTTTGCCTGCGGGTCTCTGTCCAGGCCTATTGTTGCCCCCGGAAAACTCCGTTCGGTCCTATTCTGGCTTGTGGGACTCTGTTCGGGCCTATGCTTGCCTGCGGGAATCTCCTTTCAGGGTTATGCTGACCTGTGGGATTCTCAGTTTGGGCGTATTCTCGCCTGCAGGACATCTCTTCGGGCCTATTCTCGCCCGCGGGACCCTCCGTTCGGTCGTTTCTGGCCTGCGGGACTCTCCGTTCGGGCCTAATCTTGCCTGCAGGAATCTGCGTTCGGGCTTACTCTTGCTTGCCGGACAGGGTTCGGGCGTCTTCTTGCCTGCACGGCTCCTCTACTCGGGCCTCATTTTGCCTTCGGGACACCGTTCGGGTCTATTCTTGGTCCGGGAATCTCCGTTCGGGCCTATGCTGGCCTGCTGGACTCTGTTCGGGCCTATGCTTGCCTGCGGGAATGACCGTTCGGGCCTATGTTGGCCTGCGGGACTCTCCGTTCGGGCCATTCTGGCCTGCGGGACTCTCCGTTCGGGCCTATTCTCTGGAGCGGGACTTTACTCGGGCCTATTCTTGCCTCCGGGCCTCCTCTATTCTTGCCTATTCTTGCCTCCGGGAATCTCCGTTCTGGCCTGTTCGGGCCTGCAGGACTCTGTTCGGGCCTATGCTTGCCTGCAGGAATCTCTGTTCCGCCCTACTCTGGCCTGCGGGAATCTCCGTTCAGGCCTATTCTGGCCTGCGGGACTCTGTTCGGGCCTATTCTTGCTCCGGGAATCGCCGGTCGGGCGTACCCTGGCTTGCGGGACTCTGTTCGGGCCTATGCTTGCCTGCAGGAATCTCTGTTCTGGCCTATTCTGGCCTGCAGGACTCTCCGTTCGGGCCTATTCTGGCCTGCAGGACTCTGTTTGGGCCTATGCTTGCCTACGGGAATCTCCGTTCAGGCGTATGCTGGCCTGCGGGTCTCTCCGTTCGGGCCTATTCTTGCCTGCGGGACTCTCCGTTTGGGCGTATCCTTGCCTGCGGGACTCTGTTCGGGCCTCTTCTTGCCCGCACGGCTCCTCTACTCGGGCCTATTTTTGCCTGTGGGACTCTATTGGGGCCTATTCTTGCGTCCGACAATCTCCGTTCGGGCCTATTCTGGCCTGCGGGACTCTTCGTTCGGGCCTAGGCTTCCCTTTGGCAATCTCCGTTCAGGCGTATGCTGGCCTGCGGGACTCTGTTCGGGCCTTTGGTTGCTTTCGGAAATCCCCGTTCTGGCCTATTCTGGCCTGCGGAATTCTGTTCGGGGCTATTCTTGCTCCGGGAATCTCTGTTCGGGACTATTCTGGCCTGTGGGACTCTGTTCGGGCCCATGCCTGCCAGCGGGGCTCTCTGTTCAGGCCTTTTTCGCCTACGGGACTCTCCGTTCGGGCCTATTCTCTGGAGTGGGACTTTAGTCGGGCCTACTCTTGCCTACGGGGCTCCTCTATTCTTGCCTCTGGGATTCTGTTCGGGCCTATTCTTGCCTGTGGGTTCTCCGTTCAGGGCTACTCTTGCCTGCGGGACTCTGTTCGGGCCTATCCTTGCTCTGGGAAACTCCGTTCGGGCATACCCTGGCCTGCGGGACTCCGTTCGGGCCTATTCTGGCCTGCGGGACTCTGTTTGGGCCTATGCTTGCCTGCAGGAATCTCTGTTCCGGCCTATTGTGGCCTGCAGGACTCCCCGTTCGGGCCTATTGTGGCCTGCGGGACTCTGTTTGGGCCTATGCTTGCCTACGGGAATCTCCGTTCAGGCGTATGCTGGCCTGCGGTATTCTCAATTTGGGCATATTCTCTCGCCTCCGGGACCTTCCTTTGGGCCTATTCTCGCCTGTGCAACTCTCCGTTCGGGCCTATTCTTGCCTGCGGGACTCTCCGTTCCGGCCTATTCTTGCCTGCGGGTCTCTCCGTTCGGGACAATTCTGACCTGCAAAACTCTCCGTTCGGACCTAATCTAGCCTCTGGGAGTCTCCTTTGGGGTCTCCTGTTGCGTGCGGGGCTGCTCCATTCCAGCCTTTTGTGCTTACGGAGCTCCGATATTCGGTCCTGTTCTAGCATGCGGAGCTCCGCTACTCAGGCCTGATTGTGCGTGCGGGGCTCTGCTACTCGGGCCTGTTGGTGCATGCGGGGCTCCACTACTTGGGCCTGTTCTTGCATGCGGGGCTCCGCTACTCGGGTCTGTTCGTGCTTGCAGGGCTCTGTTACTCGGGCCTGTTCGTGCGTGCGGGGCTCCGCTATTCAGGCCTGATAGTGTGTGCGGGGCTCCTCTATTCAGGCCTGTCCTTCCCTGCGGGACTCTATTCGGGCCTATACTTCCCTGCGGGACTCTGTTCGGGCCTATTCTGGCCTGCGAGACCCTCCGTTCGCCCCCATTGTGGTCTGCGGGACCCTCGTTCGGGCCCATTCTCACCTTCGAGACCCTCTGTTCGGGCTTTTCTGGCCTGCGGGACTCTCCGTTCGGGCCTATTCTTGTGAGCGGGTCTCTATTCGGGCCTATTTTTGCCTAAGGGCTCCTCTATTCGGGCCTATTCTGGCCTGCGGGACTCTCCGTTCGGGCCTATTCTCACCTGGGGAACTCTCCGTTCGGGCCTTTCTGGCCTTCGGGACTCTGTTCGGGTCTCTTCTTGCCAGCGGGGCTCTTCGTTTGGGCCTATTCTTGCCTGCAGAACTCTGTTCGGGCCTCTTCTTGCCTGCACAGCCCCTCTACTGGGGCCTATTTTTGCCTGCGGGACTCTGTCCAGGCCTATTGTTGCCCCCGGAAAACTCCGTTCAGTCCTATTCTGGCTTGTGGGACTCTGTTCGGGCCTATGCTTGCCTGCGGGAATCTCCTTTCAGGGTTATGCTGACCTGTGGGATTCTCAGTTTGGGCGTATTCTCGCCTGCAGGACATCTCTTCGGGCCTATTCTCGCCCGCGGGACCCTCCGTTCGGTCGTTTCTGGCCTGCGGGACTCTCCGTTCGGGCCTAATCTTGCCTGCAGGAATCTGCGTTCGGGCTTACTCTTGCTTGCCGGACAGGGTTCGGGCGTCTTCTTTCCTGCACGGCTCCTCTACTCGGGCCTCATTTTGCCTTCGGGACACCGTTCGGGTCTATTCTTGGTCCGGGAATCTCCGTTCGGGCCTATGCTGGCTTGCTGGACTCTGTTCGGGCCTATGCTTGCCTGCGGGAATGACCGTTCGGGCCTATGTTGGCCTGCGGGACTCTCCGTTCGGGCCATTCTGGCCTGCGGGACTCTCCGTTCGGGCCTATTCTCTGGAGCGGGACTTTACTCGGGCCTATTCTTGCCTCCGGGCCTCCTCTATTCTTGCCTATTCTTGCCTCCGGGAATCTCCGTTCTGGCCTGTTCGGGCCTGCGGGACTCTGTTCGGGCCTATGCTTGCCTGCAGGAATCTCTGTTCCGCCCTACTCTGGCCTGCGGGACTCTCCGTTCAGGCCTATTCTGGCCTGCGGGACTCTGTTCGGGCCTATTCTTGCTCCGGGAATCGCCGGTCGGGCGTACCCTGGCTTGCGGGACTCTGTTCGGGCCTATGCTTGCCTGCAGGAATCTCTGTTCTGGCCTATTCTGGCCTGCAGGACTCTCCGTTCGGGCCTATTCTGGCCTGCAGGACTCTGTTTGGGCCTATGCTTGCCTACGGGAATCTCCGTTCAGGCGAATGCTGGCCTGCGGGTCTCTCTGTTCGGGCCTATTCTTGCCTGCGGGTCTCTCCGTTCGTGCCTATTCTTGCCTGCGGGACTCTCCGTTTGGGCGTATCCTTGCCTGCGGGACTCTGTTCGGGCCTCTTCTTGCCCGCACGGCTCCTCTACTCGGGCCTATTTTTGCCTGTGGGACTCTATTGGGGCCTATTCTTGCCTCCGACAATCTCCGTTCGGGCCTATTCTGGCCTGCGGGACTCTTCGTTCGGGCCTAGGCTTCCCTTTGGCAATCTCCGTTCAGGCGTATGCTGGCCTGCGGGACTCTGTTCGGGCCTTTGGTTGCTTTCGGAAATCCCCGTTCTGGCCTATTCTGGCCTGCGGAATTCTGTTCGGGGCTATTCTTGCTCCGGGAATCTCTGTTCGGGACTATTCTGGCCTGTGGGACTCTGTTCGGGCCCATGCCTGCCTGCGGGGCTCTCTGTTCAGGCCTTTTTCGCCTACGGGACTCTCCGTTCGGGCCTATTCTCTGGAGCGGGACTTTAGTCGGGCCTACTCTTGCCTACGGTGCTCCTCTATTCTTGCCTCTGGGATTCTGTTCGGGCCTATTCTTGTCTGCGGGACTCTCCGTTTGAGCCTATTCTTGCCTGTGGGTTCTCCGTTCAGGGCTACTCTTGCCAGCGGGACTCTGTTCGTGCCTCATCTTGCCTGCATGGCTGCTCTACTCGGGCCTACTCTTGCCTGTGGGACTCTGTTCGGGCCTATCCTTGCTCTGGGAATCTCCGTTCGGGCATACCCTGGCCTGCGGGACTCCGTTCGGGCCTATTCTGGCCTGTGGGACTCTGTTTGGGCCTATGCTTGCCTGCAGGAATCTCTGTTCCGGCCTATTGTGGCCTGCAGGACTCCCCGTTCGGGCCTATTGTGGCCTGCGGGACTCTGTTTGGGCCTATGCTTGCCTACGGGAATCTCCGTTCAGGCGTATGCTGGCCTGTGGTATTCTCAATTTGGGCATATTCTCTCGCCTCCGGGACTTTCCTTTGGGCCTATTCTCGCCTGCGCATCTCTCCGTTCGGGCCTATTCTTGCCTGCGGGACTCTCCGTTCCGGCCTATTCTTGCCTGCGGGTCTCTCCGTTCAGGACAATTCTGACCTGCAAAACTCTCCGTTCGGATCTAATCTAGCCTCTGGGAGTCTCCTTTGGGGTCTCCTGTTGCGTGCGGGGCTGCTCCATTCCAGCCTTTTGTGCTTACGGAGCTCCGATATTCGGTCCTGTTCTAGCATGCGGAGCTCCGCTACTCAGGCCTGATTGTGCGTGCGGGGCTCCGCTACTCGGGCCTGTTGGTGCATGCGGGGCTCCACTACTTGGGCCTGTTCTTGCATGCGGGGCTCCGCTACTCGGGTCTGTTCGTGCTTGCAGGGCTCTGCTACTCAGGCCTGTTCGTGCGTGCGGGGCTCCGCTATTCAGGCCTGATAGTGTGTGCGGGGCTCCTCTATTCAGGCCTGTCCTTCCCTGCGGGACTCTATTCGGGCCTATACTTCCCTGCGGGACTCTGTTCGGGCCTATTCTGGCCTGCGAGACCCTCCGTTCGCCCCTATCGTGGTCTGCGGGACCCTCGTTCGGGCCCATTCTCGCCTTCGAGACCCTCTGTTCGGGCTTTTCTGGCCTGCGGGACTCTCCGTTCGGGCCTATTCTTGTGAGCGGGTCTCTATTCGGGCCTATTTTTGCCTAAGGGCTCCTCTATTCGGGCCTATTCTGGCCTGCGGGACTCTCCGTTCGGGCCTATTCTCACCTGGGGAACTCTCCGTTCGGGCCTTTCTGGCCTTCGGGACTCTGTTCGGGTCTCTTCTTGCCAGCGGGGCTCTTCGTTTGGGCCTATTCTTGCCTGCAGAACTCTGTTCGGGCCTCTTCTTGCCTGCACAGCCCCTCTACTCGGGCCTATTTTTGCCTGCGGGACTCTGTCCAGGCCTATTGTTGCCCCCGGAAAACTCCGTTCAGTCCTATTCTGGCTTGTGGGACTCTGTTCGGGCCTATGCTTGCCTGCGGGATTCTCCTTTCAGGGTTATGCTGACCTGTGGGATTCTCAGTTTGGGCGTATTCTCGCCTGCAGGACATCTCTTCGGGCCTATTCTCGCCCGCGGGACCCTCCGTTCGGTCGTTTCTGGCCTGCGGGACTCTCCATTCGGGCCTAATCTTGGGAGCGGGAGCGGGACTCTACTCGGGCCTATTCTTGCCTAGGGGCCTCTTCTATTCGTGCTTCTTCTTGCCAGTGGGACTCTGTTCAGGCCCGTTCTTGCCTGCAGGATTCTGCGTTCGGGCTTATTCTTGCTTGCCGGACAGTGTTCGGGCGTCTTGTTGCCTGCACGGCTCCTCTACTCGGGCCTCATTTTGCCTTCGGGACACCGTTCGGGTCTATTCTTGGTCCGGGAATCTCCGTTCGGGCCTATGCTCGCCTGCTGGACTCTGTTCGGGCCTATGCTTGCCTGCGGGAATGACCGTTCGGGCCTATGTTTCCCTGCGGGACTGACCGTTCGGGCCTTTCTGACCTTCGGGACTCTGTTCGTGTCTCTTCTTGCCAGCGGGGCTCTTCGTTTGGGCCTATTCTTGCCTGCAGAACTCTGTTCGGGCCTCTTCTTGCCTGCACAGCCCCTCTACTCGGGCCTATTTTTGCCTGCGGGTCTCTGTCCAGGCCTATTGTTGCCCCCGGAAAACTCCGTTCGGTCCTATTCTGGCTTGTGGGACTCTGTTCGGGCCTATGCTTGCCTGCGGGAATCTCCTTTCAGGGTTATGCTGACCTGTGGGATTCTCAGTTTGGGCGTATTCTCGCCTGCAGGACATCTCTTCGGGCCTATTCTCGCCCGCGGGACCCTCCGTTCGGTCGTTTCTGGCCTGCGGGACTCTCCGTTCGGGCCTAATCTTGCCTGCAGGAATCTGCGTTCGGGCTTACTCTTGCTTGCCGGACAGGGTTCGGGCGTCTTGTTGCCTGCACGGCTCCTCTACTCGGGCCTCATTTTGCCTTCGGGACACCGTTCGGGTCTATTCTTGGTCCGGGAATCTCCGTTCGGGCCTATGCTGGCCTGCTGGACTCTGTTCGGGCCTATGCTTGCCTGCGGGAATGACCGTTCAGGCCTATGTTGGCCTGCGGGACTCTCCGTTCGGGCCATTCTGGCCTGCGGGACTCTCCGTTCGGGCCTATTCTCTGGAGCGGGACTTTACTCGGGCCTATTCTTGCCTCCGGGCCTCCTCTATTCTTGCCTATTCTTGCCTCCGGGAATCTCCGTTCTGGCCTGTTCGGGCCTGCAGGACTCTGTTCGGGCCTATGCTTGCCTGCAGGAATCTCTGTTCCGCCCTACTCTGGCCTGCGGGACTCTCCGTTCAGGCCTATTCTGGCCTGCGGGACTCTGTTCGGGCCTATTCTTGCTCCGGGAATCGCCGGTCGGGCGTACCCTGGCTTGCGGGACTCTGTTAGGGCCTATGCTTGCCTGCAGGAATCTCTGTTCTGGCCTATTCTGGCCTGCAGGACTCTCCGTTCGGGCCTATTCTGGCCTGCAGGACTCTGTTTGGGCCTATGCTTGCCTACGGGAATCTCCGTTCAGGCGTATGCTGGCCTGCGGGTCTCTCCGTTCGGGCCTATTCTTGCCTGCGGGACTCTCCGTTTGGGCGTATCCTTGCCTGCGGGACTCTGTTCGGGCCTCTTCTTGCCCGCACGGCTCCTCTACTCGGGCCTATTTTTGCCTGTGGGACTCTATTGGGGCCTATTCTTGCCTCCGACAATCTCCGTTCGGGCCTATTCTGGCCTGCGGGACTCTTCGTTCGGGCCTAGGCTTCCCTTTGGCAATCTCCGTTCAGGCGTATGCTGGCCTGCAGGACTCTGTTCGGGCCTTTGGTTGCTTTGGGAAATCCCCGTTCTGGCCTATTCTGGCCTGCGGAATTCTGTTGGGGGCTATTCTTGCTCCGGGAATCTCTGTTCGGGACTATTCTGGCCTGTGGGACTCTGTTCGGGCCCATGCCTGCCTGCGGGGCTCTCTGTTCAGGCCTTTTTCGCCTACGGGACTCTCCGTTCGGGCCTATTCTCTGGAGCGGGACTTTAGTCGGGCCTACTCTTGCCTACGGGGCTCCTCTATTCTTGCCTCTGGGATTCTGTTCGGGCCTATTCTTGTCTGCGGGACTCTCCGTTTGAGCCTATTCTTGCCTGTGGGTTCTCCGTTCAGGGCTACTCTTGCCAGCGGGACTCTGTTCGTGCCTCATCTTGCCTGCATGGCTGCTCTACTCGGGCCTACTCTTGCCTGCGGGACTCTCCGTTCGGGCCTATTCTCACCTGGGGAACTCTCCGTTCGGGCCTTTCTGGCCTTCGGGACTCTGTTCGGGTCTCTTCTTGCCAGCGGGGCTCTTCGTTTGGGCCTATTCTTGCCTGCAGAACTCTGTTCGGGCCTCTTCTTGCCTGCACAGCCCCTCTACTCGGGCCTATTTTTGCCTGCGGGTCTCTGTCCAGGCCTATTGTTGCCCCCGGAAAACTCCGTTCGGTCCTATTCTGGCTTGTGGGACTCTGTTCGGGCCTATGCTTGCCTGCGGGAATCTCCTTTCAGGGTTATGCTGACCTGTGGGATTCTCAGTTTGGGCGTATTCTCGCCTGCAGGACATCTCTTCGGGCCTATTCTCGCCCGCGGGACCCTCCGTTCGGTCGTTTCTGGCCTGCGGGACTCTCCGTTCGGGCCTAATCTTGCCTGCAGGATTCTGCGTTCGGGCTTATTCTTGCTTGCCGGACAGGGTTCGGAGGTCTTGTTGCCTGCACGGCTCCTCTACTCGGGCCTCATTTTGCCTTCGGGACACCGTTCGGGTCTATTCTTGGTCCGGGAATCTCCGTTCGGGCCTATGCTGGCCTGCTGGACTCTGTTCGGGCCTATGCTTGCCTGCGGGAATGACCGTTCGGGCCTATGTTGGCCTGCGGGACTCTCCGTTCGGGCCATTCTGGCCTGCGGGACTCTCCGTTCGGGCCTATTCTCTGGAGCGGGACTTTACTCGGGCCTATTCTTGCCTCCGGGCCTCCTCTATTCTTGCCTATTCTTGCCTCCGGGAATCTCCGTTCTGGCCTGTTCGGGCCTGCAGGACTCTGTTCGGGCCTATGCTTGCCTGCAGGAATCTCTGTTCCGCCCTACTCTGGCCTGCGGGAATCTCCGTTCAGGCCTATTCTGGCCTGCGGGACTCTGTTCGGGCCTATTCTTGCTCCGGGAATCGCCGGTCGGGCGTACCCTGGCTTGCGGGACTCTGTTCGAGCCTATGCTTGCCTGCAGGAATCTCTGTTCTGGCCTATTCTGGCCTGCAGGACTCTCCGTTCGGGCCTATTCTGGCCTGTAGGACTCTGTTTGGGCCTATGCTTGCCTACGGGAATCTCCGTTCAGGCGAATGCTGGCCTGCGGGTCTCTCCGTTCGGGCCTATTCTTGCCTGCGGGACTCTCCGTTTGGGCGTATCCTTGCCTGCAGGACTCTGTTCGGGCCTCTTCTTGCCCGCACGGCTCCTCTACTCGGGCCTATTTTTGCCTGTGGGACTCTATTGGGGCCTATTCTTGCCTCCGACAATCTCCGTTCGGGCCTATTCTGGCCTGCGGGACTCTTCGTTCGGGCCTAGGCTTCCCTTTGGCAATCTCCGTTCAGGCGTATGCTGGCCTGCGGGACTCTGTTCGGGCCTTTGGTTGCTTTCGGAAATCACCGTTCTGGCCTATTCTGGCCTGCGGAATTCTGTTCGGGGCTATTCTTGCTCCGGGAATCTCTGTTCGGGACTATTCTGGCCTGTGGGACTCTGTTCGGGCCCATGCCTGCCTGCGGGGCTCTCTGTTCAGGCCTTTTTCGCCTACGGGACTCTCCGTTCGGGCCTATTCTCACCTGGGGAACTCTCCGTTCGGGCCTTTCTGGCCTTCGGGACTCTGTTCGGGTCTCTTCTTGCCAGCGGGGCTCTTCGTTTGGGCCTATTCTTGCCTGCAGAACTCTGTTCGGGCCTCTTCTTGCCTGCACAGCCCCTCTACTCGGGCCTATTTTTGCCTGCGGGACTCTGTCCAGGCCTATTGTTGCCCCCGGAAAACTCCGTTCAGTCCTATTCTGGCTTGTGGGACTCTGTTCGGGCCTATGCTTGCCTGCGGGAATCTCCTTTCAGGGTTATGCTGACCTGTGGGATTCTCAGTTTGGGCGTATTCTCGCCTGCAGGACATCTCTTCGGGCCTATTCTCGCCCGCGGGACCCTCCGTTCGGTCGTTTCTGGCCTGCGGGACTCTCCATTCGGGCCTAATCTTGGGAGCGGGAGCGGGACTCTACTCGGGCCTATTCTTGCCTAGGGGCCTCTTCTATTCGTGCTTCTTCTTGCCAGTGGGACTCTGTTCAGGCCCGTTCTTGCCTGCAGGATTCTGCGTTCGGGCTTATTCTTGCTTGCCGGACAGTGTTCGGGCGTCTTGTTGCCTGCACGGCTCCTCTACTCGGGCCTCATTTTGCCTTCGGGACACCGTTCGGGTCTATTCTTGGTCCGGGAATCTCCGTTCGGGCCTATGCTCGCCTGCTGGACTCTGTTCGGGCCTATGCTTGCCTGCGGGAATGACCGTTCGGGCCTATGTTTCCCTGCGGGACTGACCGTTCGGGCCTTTCTGACCTTCGGGACTCTGTTCGTGTCTCTTCTTGCCAGCGGGGCTCTTCGTTTGGGCCTATTCTTGCCTGCAGAACTCTGTTCGGGCCTCTTCTTGCCTGCACAGCCCCTCTACTCGGGCCTATTTTTGCCTGCGGGTCTCTGTCCAGGCCTATTGTTGCCCCCGGAAAACTCCGTTCGGTCCTATTCTGGCTTGTGGGACTCTGTTCGGGCCTATGCTTGCCTGCGGGAATCTCCTTTCAGGGTTATGCTGACCTGTGGGATTCTCAGTTTGGGCGTATTCTCGCCTGCAGGACATCTCTTCGGGCCTATTCTCGCCCGCGGGACCCTCCGTTCGGTCGTTTCTGGCCTGCGGGACTCTCCGTTCGGGCCTAATCTTGCCTGCAGGAATCTGCGTTCGGGCTTACTCTTGCTTGCCGGACAGGGTTCGGGCGTCTTCTTGCCTGCACGGCTCCTCTACTCGGGCCTCATTTTGCCTTCGGGACACCGTTCGGGTCTATTCTTGGTCCGGGAATCTCCGTTCGGGCCTATGCTGGCCTGCTGGACTCTGTTCGGGCCTATGCTTGCCTGCGGGAATGACCGTTCGGGCCTATGTTGGCCTGCGGGACTCTCCGTTCGGGCCATTCTGGCCTGCGGGACTCTCCGTTCGGGCCTATTCTCTGGAGCGGGACTTTACTCGGGCCTATTCTTGCCTCCGGGCCTCCTCTATTCTTGCCTATTCTTGCCTCCGGGAATCTCCGTTCTGGCCTGTTCGGGCCTGCAGGACTCTGTTCGGGCCTATGCTTGCCTGCAGGAATCTCTGTTCCGCCCTACTCTGGCCTGCGGGAATCTCCGTTCAGGCCTATTCTGGCCTGCGGGACTCTGTTCGGGCCTATTCTTGCTCCGGGAATCGCCGGTCGGGCGTACCCTGGCTTGCGGGACTCTGTTCGGGCCTATGCTTGCCTGCAGGAATCTCTGTTCTGGCCTATTCTGGCCTGCAGGACTCTCCGTTCGGGCCTATTCTGGCCTGCAGGACTCTGTTTGGGCCTATGCTTGCCTACGGGAATCTCCGTTCAGGCGTATGCTGGCCTGCGGGTCTCTCCGTTCGGGCCTATTCTTGCCTGCGGGACTCTCCGTTTGGGCGTATCCTTGCCTGCGGGACTCTGTTCGGGCCTCTTCTTGCCCGCACGGCTCCTCTACTCGGGCCTATTTTTGCCTGTGGGACTCTATTGGGGCCTATTCTTGCGTCCGACAATCTCCGTTCGGGCCTATTCTGGCCTGCGGGACTCTTCGTTCGGGCCTAGGCTTCCCTTTGGCAATCTCCGTTCAGGCGTATGCTGGCCTGCGGGACTCTGTTCGGGCCTTTGGTTGCTTTCGGAAATCCCCGTTCTGGCCTATTCTGGCCTGCGGAATTCTGTTCGGGGCTATTCTTGCTCCGGGAATCTCTGTTCGGGACTATTCTGGCCTGTGGGACTCTGTTCGGGCCCATGCCTGCCTGCGGGGCTCTCTGTTCAGGCCTTTTTCGCCTACGGGACTCTCCGTTCGGGCCTATTCTCTGGAGTGGGACTTTAGTCGGGCCTACTCTTGCCTACGGGGCTCCTCTATTCTTGCCTCTGGGATTCTGTTCGGGCCTATTCTTGCCTGTGGGTTCTCCGTTCAGGGCTACTCTTGCCTGCGGGACTCTGTCCGGGCCTATCCTTGCTCTGGGAAACTCCGTTCGGGCATACCCTGGCCTGCGGGACTCCGTTCGGGCCTATTCTGGCCTGCGGGACTCTGTTTGGGCCTATGCTTGCCTGCAGGAATCTCTGTTCCGGCCTATTGTGGCCTGCAGGACTCCCCGTTCGGGCCTATTGTGGCCTGCGGGACTCTGTTTGGGCCTATGCTTGCCTACGGGAATCTCCGTTCAGGCGTATGCTGGCCTGCGGTATTCTCAATTTGGGCATATTCTCTCGCCTCCGGGACTTTCCTTTGGGCCTATTCTCGCCTGTGCAACTCTCCGTTCGGGCCTATTCTTGCCTGCGGGACTCTCCGTTCCGGCCTATTCTTGCCTGCGGGTCTCTCCGTTCGGGACAATTCTGACCTGCAAAACTCTCCGTTCGGACCTAATCTAGCCTCTGGGAGTCTCCTTTGGGGTCTCCTGTTGCGTGCGGGGCTGCTCCATTCCAGCCTTTTGTGCTTACGGAGCTCCGATATTCGGTCCTGTTCTAGCATGCGGAGCTCCGCTACTCAGGCCTGATTGTGCGTGCGGGGCTCTGCTACTCGGGCCTGTTGGTGCATGCGGGGCTCCACTACTTGGGCCTGTTCTTGCATGCGGGGCTCCGCTACTCGGGTCTGTTCGTGCTTGCAGGGCTCTGCTACTCGGGCCTGTTCGTGCGTGCGGGGCTCCGCTATTCAGGCCTGATAGTGTGTGCGGGGCTCCTCTATTCAGGCCTGTCCTTCCCTGCGGGACTCTATTCGGGCCTATACTTCCCTGCGGGACTCTGTTCGGGCCTATTCTGGCCTGCGAGACCCTCCGTTCGCCCCCATTGTGGTCTGCGGGACCCTCGTTCGGGCCCATTCTCACCTTCGAGACCCTCTGTTCGGGCTTTTCTGGCCTGCGGGACTCTCCGTTCGGGCCTATTCTTGTGAGCGGGTCTCTATTCCGGCCTATTTTTGCCTAAGGGCTCCTCTATTCGGGCCTATTCTGGCCTGCGGGACTCTCCGTTCGGGCCTATTCTCACCTGGGGAACTCTCCGTTCGGGCCTTTCTGGCCTTCGGGACTCTGTTCGGGTCTCTTCTTGCCAGCGGGGCTCTTCGTTTGGGCCTATTCTTGCCTGCAGAACTCTGTTCGGGCCTCTTCTTGCCTGCACAGCCCCTCTACTCGGGCCTATTTTTGCCTGCGGGACTCTGTCCAGGCCTATTGTTGCCCCCGGAAAACTCCGTTCAGTCCTATTCTGGCTTGTGGGACTCTGTTCGGGCCTATGCTTGCCTGCGGGAATCTCCTTTCAGGGTTATGCTGACCTGTGGGATTCTCAGTTTGGGCGTATTCTCGCCTGCAGGACATCTCTTCGGGCCTATTCTCGCCCGCGGGACCCTCCGTTCGGTCGTTTCTGGCCTGCGGGACTCTCCATTCGGGCCTAAGCTTGGGAGCGGGAGCGGGACTCTACTCGGGCCTATTCTTGCCTAGGGGCCTCTTCTATTCGTGCTTCTTCTTGCCAGTGGGACTCTGTTCAGGCCCGTTCTTGCCTGCAGGATTCTGCGTTCGGGCTTATTCTTGCTTGCCGGACAGTGTTCGGGCGTCTTGTTGCCTGCACGGCTCCTCTACTCGGGCCTCATTTTGCCTTCGGGACACCGTTCGGGTCTATTCTTGGTCCGGGAATCTCCGTTCGGGCCTATGCTCGCCTGCTGGACTCTGTTCGGGCCTATGCTTGCCTGCGGGAATGACCGTTCGGGCCTATGTTTCCCTGCGGGACTGACCGTTCGGGCCTTTCTGACCTTCGGGACTCTGTTCGTGTCTCTTCTTGCCAGCGGGGCTCTTCGTTTGGGCCTATTCTTGCCTGCAGAACTCTGTTCGGGCCTCTTCTTGCCTGCACAGCCCCTCTACTCGGGCCTATTTTTGCCTGCGGGTCTCTGTCCAGGCCTATTGTTGCCCCCGGAAAACTCCGTTCGGTCCTATTCTGGCTTGTGGGACTCTGTTCGGGCCTATGCTTGCCTGCGGGAATCTCCTTTCAGGGTTATGCTGACCTGTGGGATTCTCAGTTTGGGCGTATTCTCGCCTGCAGGACATCTCTTCGGGCCTATTCTCGCCCGCGGGACCCTCCGTTCGGTCGTTTCTGGCCTGCGGGACTCTCCGTTCGGGCCTAATCTTGCCTGCAGGAATCTGCGTTCGGGCTTACTCTTGCTTGCCGGACAGGGTTCGGGCGTCTTCTTGCCTGCACGGCTCCTCTACTCGGGCCTCATTTTGCCTTCGGGACACCGTTCGGGTCTATTCTTGGTCCGGGAATCTCCGTTCGGGCCTATGCTGGCCTGCTGGACTCTGTTCGGGCCTATGCTTGCCTGCGGGAATGACCGTTCGGGCCTATGTTGGCCTGCGGGACTCTCCGTTCGGGCCATTCTGGCCTGCGGGACTCTCCGTTCGGGCCTATTCTCTGGAGCGGGACTTTACTCGGGCCTATTCTTGCCTCCGGGCCTCCTCTATTCTTGCCTATTCTTGCCTCCGGGAATCTCCGTTCTGGCCTGTTCGGGCCTGCAGGACTCTGTTCGGGCCTATGCTTGCCTGCAGGAATCTCTGTTCCGCCCTACTCTGGCCTGCGGGAATCTCCGTTCAGGCCTATTCTGGCCTGCGGGACTCTGTTCGGGCCTATTCTTGCTCCGGGAATCGCCGGTCGGGCGTACCCTGGCTTGCGGGACTCTGTTCGGGCCTATGCTTGCCTGCAGGAATCTCTGTTCTGGCCTATTCTGGCCTGCAGGACTCTCCGTTCGGGCCTATTCTGGCCTGCAGGACTCTGTTTGGGCCTATGCTTGCCTACGGGAATCTCCGTTCAGGCGTATGCTGGCCTGCGGGTCTCTCCGTTCGGGCCTATTCTTGCCTGCGGGACTCTCCGTTTGGGCGTATCCTTGCCTGCGGGACTCTGTTCGGGCCTCTTCTTGCCCGCACGGCTCCTCTACTCGGGCCTATTTTTGCCTGTGGGACTCTATTGGGGCCTATTCTTGCGTCCGACAATCTCCGTTCGGGCCTATTCTGGCCTGCGGGACTCTTCGTTCGGGCCTAGGCTTCCCTTTGGCAATCTCCGTTCAGGCGTATGCTGGCCTGCGGGACTCTGTTCGGGCCTTTGGTTGCTTTCGGAAATCCCCGTTCTGGCCTATTCTGGCCTGCGGAATTCTGTTCGGGGCTATTCTTGCTCCGGGAATCTCTGTTCGGGACTATTCTGGCCTGTGGGACTCTGTTCGGGCCCATGCCTGCCAGCGGGGCTCTCTGTTCAGGCCTTTTTCGCCTACGGGACTCTCCGTTCGGGCCTATTCTCTGGAGTGGGACTTTAGTCGGGCCTACTCTTGCCTACGGGGCTCCTCTATTCTTGCCTCTGGGATTCTGTTCGGGCCTATTCTTGCCTGTGGGTTCTCCGTTCAGGGCTACTCTTGCCTGCGGGACTCTGTTCGGGCCTATCCTTGCTCTGGGAAACTCCGTTCGGGCATACCCTGGCCTGCGGGACTCCGTTCGGGCCTATTCTGGCCTGCGGGACTCTGTTTGGGCCTATGCTTGCCTGCAGGAATCTCTGTTCCGGCCTATTGTGGCCTGCAGGACTCCCCGTTCGGGCCTATTGTGGCCTGCGGGACTCTGTTTGGGCCTATGCTTGCCTACGGGAATCTCCGTTCAGGCGTATGCTGGCCTGCGGTATTCTCAATTTGGGCATATTCTCTCGCCTCCGGGACTTTCCTTTGGGCCTATTCTCGCCTGTGCAACTCTCCGTTCGGGCCTATTCTTGCCTGCGGGACTCTCCGTTCCGGCCTATTCTTGCCTGCGGGTCTCTCCGTTCGGGACAATTCTGACCTGCAAAACTCTCCGTTCGGACCTAATCTAGCCTCTGGGAGTCTCCTTTGGGGTCTCCTGTTGCGTGCGGGGCTGCTCCATTCCAGCCTTTTGTGCTTACGGAGCTCCGATATTCGGTCCTGTTCTAGCATGCGGAGCTCCGCTACTCAGGCCTGATTGTGCGTGCGGGGCTCTGCTACTCGGGCCTGTTGGTGCATGCGGGGCTCCACTACTTGGGCCTGTTCTTGCATGCGGGGCTCCGCTACTCGGGTCTGTTCGTGCTTGCAGGGCTCTGCTACTCGGGCCTGTTCGTGCGTGCGGGGCTCCGCTATTCAGGCCTGATAGTGTGTGCGGGGCTCCTCTATTCAGGCCTGTCCTTCCCTGCGGGACTCTATTCGGGCCTATACTTCCCTGCGGGACTCTGTTCGGGCCTATTCTGGCCTGCGAGACCCTCCGTTCGCCCCCATTGTGGTCTGCGGGACCCTCGTTCGGGCCCATTCTCACCTTCGAGACCCTCTGTTCGGGCTTTTCTGGCCTGCGGGACTCTCCGTTCGGGCCTATTCTTGTGAGCGGGTCTCTATTCCGGCCTATTTTTGCCTAAGGGCTCCTCTATTCGGGCCTATTCTGGCCTGCGGGACTCTCCGTTCGGGCCTATTCTCACCTAGGGAACTCTCCGTTCGGGCCTTTCTGGCCTTCGGGACTCTGTTCGGGTCTCTTCTTGCCAGCGGGGCTCTTCGTTTGGGCCTATTCTTGCCTGCAGAACTCTGTTCGGGCCTCTTCTTGCCTGCACAGCCCCTCTACTGGGGCCTATTTTTGCCTGCGGGACTCTGTCCAGGCCTATTGTTGCCCCCGGAAAACTCCGTTCAGTCCTATTCTGGCTTGTGGGACTCTGTTCGGGCCTATGCTTGCCTGCGGGAATCTCCTTTCAGGGTTATGCTGACCTGTGGGATTCTCAGTTTGGGCGTATTCTCGCCTGCAGGACATCTCTTCGGGCCTATTCTCGCCCGCGGGACCCTCCGTTCGGTCGTTTCTGGCCTGCGGGACTCTCCGTTCGGGCCTAATCTTGCCTCCAGGATTCTGCGTTCGGGCTTACTCTTGCTTGCCGGACAGGGTTCGGGCGTCTTCTTGCCTGCACGGCTCCTCTACTCGGGCCTCATTTTGCCTTCGGGACACCGTTCGGGTCTATTCTTGGTCCGGGAATCTACGTTCGGGCCTATGCTGGCCTGCTGGACTCTGTTCGGGCCTATGCTTGCCTGCGGGAATGACCGTTCGGGCCTATGTTGGCCTGCGGGACTCTCCGTTCGGGCCATTCTGGCCTGCGGGACTCTCCGTTCGGGCCTATTCTCTGGAGCGGGACTTTACTCGGGCCTATTCTTGCCTCCGGGCCTCCTCTATTCTTGCCTATTCTTGCCTCCGGGAATCTCCGTTCTGGCCTGTTCGGGCCTGCAGGACTCTGTTCGGGCCTATGCTTGCCTGCAGGAATCTCTGTTCCGCCCTACTCTGGCCTGCGGGAATCTCCGTTCAGGCCTATTCTGGCCTGCGGGACTCTGTTCGGGCCTATTCTTGCTCCGGGAATCGCCGGTCGGGCGTACCCTGGCTTGCGGGACTCTGTTCGGGCCTATGCTTGCCTGCAGGAATCTCTGTTCTGGCCTATTCTGGCCTGCAGGACTCTCCGTTCGGGCCTATTCTGGCCTGCAGGACTCTGTTTGGGCCTATGCTTGCCTACGGGAATCTCCGTTCAGGCGTATGCTGGCCTGCGGGTCTCTCCGTTCGGGCCTATTCTTGCCTGCGGGACTCTCCGTTTGGGCGTATCCTTGCCTGCGGGACTCTGTTCGGGCCTCTTCTTGCCCGCACGGCTCCTCTACTCGGGCCTATTTTTGCCTGTGGGACTCTATTGGGGCCTATTCTTGCGTCCGACAATCTCCGTTCGGGCCTATTCTGGCCTGCGGGACTCTTCGTTCGGGCCTAGGCTTCCCTTTGGCAATCTCCGTTCAGGCGTATGCTGGCCTGCGGGACTCTGTTCGGGCCTTTGGTTGCTTTGGGAAATCCCCGTTCTGGCCTATTCTGGCCTGCGGAATTCTGTTCGGGGCTATTCTTGCTCCGGGAATCTCTGTTCGGGACTATTCTGGCCTGTGGGACTCTGTTCGGGCCCATGCCTGCCAGCGGGGCTCTCTGTTCAGGCCTTTTTCGCCTACGGGACTCTCCGTTCGGGCCTATTCTCTGGAGTGGGACTTTAGTCGGGCCTACTCTTGCCTACGGGGCTCCTCTATTCTTGCCTCTGGGATTCTGTTCGGGCCTATTCTTGCCTGTGGGTTCTCCGTTCAGGGCTACTCTTGCCTGCGGGACTCTGTTCGGGCCTATCCTTGCTCTGGGAAACTCCGTTCGGGCATACCCTGGCCTGCGGGACTCCGTTCGGGCCTATTCTGGCCTGCGGGACTCTGTTTGGGCCTATGCTTGCCTGCAGGAATCTCTGTTCCGGCCTATTGTGGCCTGCAGGACTCCCCGTTCGGGCCTATTGTGGCCTGCGGGACTCTGTTTGGGCCTATGCTTGCCTACGGGAATCTCCGTTCAGGCGTATGCTGGCCTGCGGTATTCTCAATTTGGGCATATTCTCTCGCCTCCGGGACCTTCCTTTGGGCCTATTCTCGCCTGTGCAACTCTCCGTTCGGGCCTATTCTTGCCTGCGGGACTCTCCGTTCCGGCCTATTCTTGCCTGCGGGTCTCTCCGTTCGGGACAATTCTGACCTGCAAAACTCTCCGTTCGGACCTAATCTAGCCTCTGGGAGTCTCCTTTGGGGTCTCCTGTTGCGTGCGGGGCTGCTCCATTCCAGCCTTTTGTGCTTACGGAGCTCCGATATTCGGTCCTGTTCTAGCATGCGGAGCTCCGCTACTCAGGCCTGATTGTGCGTGCGGGGCTCTGCTACTCGGGCCTGTTGGTGCATGCGGGGCTCCACTACTTGGGCCTGTTCTTGCATGCGGGGCTCCGCTACTCGGGTCTGTTCGTGCTTGCAGGGCTCTGCTACTCGGGCCTGTTCGTGCGTGCGGGGCTCCGCTATTCAGGCCTGATAGTGTGTGCGGGGCTCCTCTATTCAGGCCTGTCCTTCCCTGCGGGACTCTATTCGGGCCTATACTTCCCTGCGGGACTCTGTTCAGGCCTATTCTGGCCTGCGAGACCCTCCGTTCGCCCCCATTGTGGTCTGCGGGACCCTCGTTCGGGCCCATTCTCACCTTCGAGACCCTCTGTTCGGGCTTTTCTGGCCTGCGGGACTCTCCGTTCGGGCCTATTCTTGTGAGCGGGTCTCTATTCCGGCCTATTTTTGCCTAAGGGCTCCTCTATTCGGGCCTATTCTGGCCTGCGGGACTCTCCGTTCGGGCCTATTCTCACCTGGGGAACTCTCCGTTCGGGCCTTTCTGGCCTTCGGGACTCTGTTCGGGTCTCTTCTTGCCAGCGGGGCTCTTCGTTTGGGCCTATTCTTGCCTGCAGAACTCTGTTCGGGCCTCTTCTTGCCTGCACAGCCCCTCTACTCGGGCCTATTTTTGCCTGCGGGACTCTGTCCAGGCCTATTGTTGCCCCCGGAAAACTCCGTTCAGTCCTATTCTGGCTTGTGGGACTCTGTTCGGGCCTATGCTTGCCTGCGGGAATCTCCTTTCAGGGTTATGCTGACCTGTGGGATTCTCAGTTTGGGCGTATTCTCGCCTGCAGGACATCTCTTCGGGCCTATTCTCGCCCGCGGGACCCTCCGTTCGGTCGTTTCTGGCCTGCGGGACTCTCCATTCGGGCCTAATCTTGGGAGCGGGAGCGGGACTCTACTCGGGCCTATTCTTGCCTAGGGGCCTCTTCTATTCGTGCTTCTTCTTGCCAGTGGGACTCTGTTCAGGCCCGTTCTTGCCTGCAGGATTCTGCGTTCGGGCTTATTCTTGCTTGCCGGACAGTGTTCGGGCGTCTTGTTGCCTGCACGGCTCCTCTACTCGGGCCTCATTTTGCCTTCGGGACACCGTTCGGGTCTATTCTTGGTCCGGGAATCTCCGTTCGGGCCTATGCTCGCCTGCTGGACTCTGTTCGGGCCTATGCTTGCCTGCGGGAATGACCGTTCGGGCCTATGTTTCCCTGCGGGACTGACCGTTCGGGCCTTTCTGACCTTCGGGACTCTGTTCGTGTCTCTTCTTGCAAGCGGGGCTCTTCGTTTGGGCCTATTCTTGCCTGCAGAACTCTGTTCGGGCCTCTTCTTGCCTGCACAGCCCCTCTACTCGGGCCTATTTTTGCCTGCGGGTCTCTGTCCAGGCCTATTGTTGCCCCCGGAAAACTCCGTTCGGTCCTATTCTGGCTTGTGGGACTCTGTTCGGGCCTATGCTTGCCTGCGGGAATCTCCTTTCAGGGTTATGCTGACCTGTGGGATTCTCAGTTTGGGCGTATTCTCGCCTGCAGGACATCTCTTCGGGCCTATTCTCGCCCGCGGGACCCTCCGTTCGGTCGTTTCTGGCCTGCGGGACTCTCCGTTCGGGCCTAATCTTGCCTGCAGGAATCTGCGTTCGGGCTTACTCTTGCTTGCCGGACAGGGTTCGGGCGTCTTCTTTCCTGCACGGCTCCTCTACTCGGGCCTCATTTTGCCTTCGGGACACCGTTCGGGTCTATTCTTGGTCCGGGAATCTCCGTTCGGGCCTATGCTGGCTTGCTGGACTCTGTTCGGGCCTATGCTTGCCTGCGGGAATGACCGTTCGGGCCTATGTTGGCCTGCGGGACTCTCCGTTCGGGCCATTCTGGCCTGCGGGACTCTCCGTTCGGGCCTATTCTCTGGAGCGGGACTTTACTCGGGCCTATTCTTGCCTCCGGGCCTCCTCTATTCTTGCCTATTCTTGCCTCCGGGAATCTCCGTTCTGGCCTGTTCGGGCCTGCAGGACTCTGTTCGGGCCTATGCTTGCCTGCAGGAATCTCTGTTCCGCCCTACTCTGGCCTGCGGGACTCTCCGTTCAGGCCTATTCTGGCCTGCGGGACTCTGTTCGGGCCTATTCTTGCTCCGGGAATCGCCGGTCGGGCGTACCCTGGCTTGCGGGACTCTGTTCGGGCCTATGCTTGCCTGCAGGAATCTCTGTTCTGGCCTATTCTGGCCTGCAGGACTCTCCGTTCGGGCCTATTCTGGCCTGCAGGACTCTGTTTGGGCCTATGCTTGCCTACGGGAATCTCCGTTCAGGCGAATGCTGGCCTGCGGGTCTCTCTGTTCGGGCCTATTCTCGCCTGCGGGTCTCTCCGTTCGTGCCTATTCTTGCCTGCGGGACTCTCCGTTTGGGCGTATCCTTGCCTGCGGGACTCTGTTCGGGCCTCTTCTTGCCCGCACAGCTCCTCTACTCGGGCCTATTTTTGCCTGTGGGACTCTATTGGGGCCTATTCTTGCCTCCGACAATCTCCGTTCGGGCCTATTCTGGCCTGCGGGACTCTTCGTTCGGGCCTAGGCTTCCCTTTGGCAATCTCCGTTCAGGCGTATGCTGGCCTGCGGGACTCTGTTCGGGCCTTTGGTTGCTTTCGGAAATCCCCGTTCTGGCCTATTCTGGCCTGCGGAATTCTGTTCGGGGCTATTCTTGCTCCGGGAATCTCTGTTCGGGACTATTCTGGCCTGTGGGACTCTGTTCGGGCCCATGCCTGCCTGCGGGGCTCTCTGTTCAGGCCTTTTTCGCCTACGGGACTCTCCGTTCGGGCCTATTCTCTGGAGCGGGACTTTAGTCGGGCCTACTCTTGCCTACGGTGCTCCTCTATTCTTGCCTCTGGGATTCTGTTCGGGCCTATTCTTGTCTGCGGGACTCTCCGTTTGAGCCTATTCTTGCCTGTGGGTTCTCCGTTCAGGGCTACTCTTGCCAGCGGGACTCTGTTCGTGCCTCATCTTGCCTGCATGGCTGCTCTACTCGGGCCTACTCTTGCCTGTGGGACTCTGTTCGGGCCTATCCTTGCTCTGGGAATCTCCGTTCGGGCATACCCTGGCCTGCGGGACTCCGTTCGGGCCTATTCTGGCCTGTGGGACTCTGTTTGGGCCTATGCTTGCCTGCAGGAATCTCTGTTCCGGCCTATTGTGGCCTGCAGGACTCCCCGTTCGGGCCTATTGTGGCCTGCGGGACTCTGTTTGGGCCTATGCTTGCCTACGGGAATCTCCGTTCAGGCGTATGCTGGCCTGCGGTATTCTCAATTTGGGCATATTCTCTCGCCTCCGGGACTTTCCTTTGGGCCTATTCTCGCCTGCGCATCTCTCCGTTCGGGCCTATTCTTGCCTGCGGGACTCTCCGTTCCGGCCTATTCTTGCCTGCGGGTCTCTCCGTTCAGGACAATTCTGACCTGCAAAACTCTCCGTTCGGATCTAATCTAGCCTCTGGGAGTCTCCTTTGGGGTCTCCTGTTGCGTGCGGGGCTGCTCCATTCCAGCCTTTTGTGCTTACGGAGCTCCGATATTCGGTCCTGTTCTAGCATGCGGAGCTCCGCTACTCAGGCCTGATTGTGCGTGCGGGGCTCCGCTACTCGGGCCTGTTGGTGCATGCGGGGCTCCACTACTTGGGCCTGTTCTTGCATGCGGGGCTCCGCTACTCGGGTCTGTTCGTGCTTGCAGGGCTCTGCTACTCAGGCCTGTTCGTGCGTGCGGGGCTCCGCTATTCAGGCCTGATAGTGTGTGCGGGGCTCCTCTATTCAGGCCTGTCCTTCCCTGCGGGACTCTATTCGGGCCTATACTTCCCTGCGGGACTCTGTTCGGGCCTATTCTGGCCTGCGAGACCCTCCGTTCGCCCCTATCGTGGTCTGCGGGACCCTCGTTCGGGCCCATTCTCGCCTTCGAGACCCTCTGTTCGGGCTTTTCTGGCCTGCGGGACTCTCCGTTCGGGCCTATTCTTGTGAGCGGGTCTCTATTCCGGCCTATTTTTGCCTAAGGGCTCCTCTATTCGGGCCTATTCTGGCCTGCGGGACTCTCCGTTCGGGCCTATTCTCACCTGGGGAACTCTCCGTTCGGGCCTTTCTGGCCTTCGGGACTCTGTTCGGGTCTCTTCTTGCCAGCGGGGCTCTTCGTTTGGGCCTATTCTTGCCTGCAGAACTCTGTTCGGGCCTCTTCTTGCCTGCACAGCCCCTCTACTCGGGCCTATTTTTGCCTGCGGGACTCTGTCCAGGCCTATTGTTGCCCCCGGAAAACTCCGTTCAGTCCTATTCTGGCTTGTGGGACTCTGTTCGGGCCTATGCTTGCCTGCGGGATTCTCCTTTCAGGGTTATGCTGACCTGTGGGATTCTCAGTTTGGGCGTATTCTCGCCTGCAGGACATCTCTTCGGGCCTATTCTCGCCCGCGGGACCCTCCGTTCGGTCGTTTCTGGCCTGCGGGACTCTCCATTCGGGCCTAATCTTGGGAGCGGGAGCGGGACTCTACTCGGGCCTATTCTTGCCTAGGGGCCTCTTCTATTCGTGCTTCTTCTTGCCAGTGGGACTCTGTTCAGGCCCGTTCTTGCCTGCAGGATTCTGCGTTCGGGCTTATTCTTGCTTGCCGGACAGTGTTCGGGCGTCTTGTTGCCTGCACGGCTCCTCTACTCGGGCCTCATTTTGCCTTCGGGACACCGTTCGGGTCTATTCTTGGTCCGGGAATCTCCGTTCGGGCCTATGCTCGCCTGCTGGACTCTGTTCGGGCCTATGCTTGCCTGCGGGAATGACCGTTCGGGCCTATGTTTCCCTGCGGGACTGACCGTTCGGGCCTTTCTGACCTTCGGGACTCTGTTCGTGTCTCTTCTTGCCAGCGGGGCTCTTCGTTTGGGCCTATTCTTGCCTGCAGAACTCTGTTCGGGCCTCTTCTTGCCTGCACAGCCCCTCTACTCGGGCCTATTTTTGCCTGCGGGTCTCTGTCCAGGCCTATTGTTGCCCCCGGAAAACTCCGTTCGGTCCTATTCTGGCTTGTGGGACTCTGTTCGGGCCTATGCTTGCCTGCGGGAATCTCCTTTCAGGGTTATGCTGACCTGTGGGATTCTCAGTTTGGGCGTATTCTCGCCTGCAGGACATCTCTTCGGGCCTATTCTCGCCCGCGGGACCCTCCGTTCGGTCGTTTCTGGCCTGCGGGACTCTCCGTTCGGGCCTAATCTTGCCTGCAGGAATCTGCGTTCGGGCTTACTCTTGCTTGCCGGACAGGGTTCGGGCGTCTTGTTGCCTGCACGGCTCCTCTACTCGGGCCTCATTTTGCCTTCGGGACACCGTTCGGGTCTATTCTTGGTCCGGGAATCTCCGTTCGGGCCTATGCTGGCCTGCTGGACTCTGTTCGGGCCTATGCTTGCCTGCGGGAATGACCGTTCAGGCCTATGTTGGCCTGCGGGACTCTCCGTTCGGGCCATTCTGGCCTGCGGGACTCTCCGTTCGGGCCTATTCTCTGGAGCGGGACTTTACTCGGGCCTATTCTTGCCTCCGGGCCTCCTCTATTCTTGCCTATTCTTGCCTCCGGGAATCTCCGTTCTGGCCTGTTCGGGCCTGCAGGACTCTGTTCGGGCCTATGCTTGCCTGCAGGAATCTCTGTTCCGCCCTACTCTGGCTTGCGGGACTCTCCGTTCAGGCCTATTCTGGCCTGCGGGACTCTGTTCGGGCCTATTCTTGCTCCGGGAATCGCCGGTCGGGCGTACCCTGGCTTGCGGGACTCTGTTAGGGCCTATGCTTGCCTGCAGGAATCTCTGTTCTGGCCTATTCTGGCCTGCAGGACTCTCCGTTCGGGCCTATTCTGGCCTGCAGGACTCTGTTTGGGCCTATGCTTGCCTACGGGAATCTCCGTTCAGGCGTATGCTGGCCTGCGGGTCTCTCCGTTCGGGCCTATTCTTGCCTGCGGGACTCTCCGTTTGGGCGTATCCTTGCCTGCGGGACTCTGTTCGGGCCTCTTCTTGCCCGCACGGCTCCTCTACTCGGGCCTATTTTTGCCTGTGGGACTCTATTGGGGCCTATTCTTGCCTCCGACAATCTCCGTTCGGGCCTATTCTGGCCTGCGGGACTCTTCGTTCGGGCCTAGGCTTCCCTTTGGCAATCTCCGTTCAGGCGTATGCTGGCCTGCAGGACTCTGTTCGGGCCTTTGGTTGCTTTGGGAAATCCCCGTTCTGGCCTATTCTGGCCTGCGGAATTCTGTTGGGGGCTATTCTTGCTCCGGGAATCTCTGTTCGGGACTATTCTGGCCTGTGGGACTCTGTTCGGGCCCATGCCTGCCTGCGGGGCTCTCTGTTCAGGCCTTTTTCGCCTACGGGACTCTCCGTTCGGGCCTATTCTCTGGAGCGGGACTTTAGTCGGGCCTACTCTTGCCTACGGGGCTCCTCTATTCTTGCCTCTGGGATTCTGTTCGGGCCTATTCTTGTCTGCGGGACTCTCCGTTTGAGCCTATTCTTGCCTGTGGGTTCTCCGTTCAGGGCTACTCTTGCCAGCGGGACTCTGTTCGTGCCTCATCTTGCCTGCATGGCTGCTCTACTCGGGCCTACTCTTGCCTGCGGGACTCTCCGTTCGGGCCTATTCTCACCTGGGGAACTCTCCGTTCGGGCCTTTCTGGCCTTCGGGACTCTGTTCGGGTCTCTTCTTGCCAGCGGGGCTCTTCGTTTGGGCCTATTCTTGCCTGCAGAACTCTGTTCGGGCCTCTTCTTGCCTGCACAGCCCCTCTACTCGGGCCTATTTTTGCCTGCGGGTCTCTGTCCAGGCCTATTGTTGCCCCCGGAAAACTCCGTTCGGTCCTATTCTGGCTTGTGGGACTCTGTTCGGGCCTATGCTTGCCTGCGGGAATCTCCTTTCAGGGTTATGCTGACCTGTGGGATTCTCAGTTTGGGCGTATTCTCGCCTGCAGGACATCTCTTCGGGCCTATTCTCGCCCGCGGGACCCTCCGTTCGGTCGTTTCTGGCCTGCGGGACTCTCCGTTCGGGCCTAATCTTGCCTGCAGGATTCTGCGTTCGGGCTTATTCTTGCTTGCCGGACAGGGTTCGGGCGTCTTGTTGCCTGCACGGCTCCTCTACTCGGGCCTCATTTTGCCTTCGGGACACCGTTCGGGTCTATTCTTGGTCCGGGAATCTCCGTTCGGGCCTATGCTGGCCTGCTGGACTCTGTTCGGGCCTATGCTTGCCTGCGGGAATGACCGTTCGGGCCTATGTTGGCCTGCGGGACTCTCCGTTCGGGCCATTCTGGCCTGCGGGACTCTCCGTTCGGGCCTATTCTCTGGAGCGGGACTTTACTCGGGCCTATTCTTGCCTCCGGGCCTCCTCTATTCTTGCCTATTCTTGCCTCCGGGAATCTCCGTTCTGGCCTGTTCGGGCCTGCAGGACTCTGTTCGGGCCTATGCTTGCCTGCAGGAATCTCTGTTCCGCCCTACTCTGGCCTGCGGGAATCTCCGTTCAGGCCTATTCTGGCCTGCGGGACTCTGTTCGGGCCTATTCTTGCTCCGGGAATCGCCGGTCGGGCGTACCCTGGCTTGCGGGACTCTGTTCGAGCCTATGCTTGCCTGCAGGAATCTCTGTTCTGGCCTATTCTGGCCTGCAGGACTCTCCGTTCGGGCCTATTCTGGCCTGTAGGACTCTGTTTGGGCCTATGCTTGCCTACGGGAATCTCCGTTCAGGCGAATGCTGGCCTGCGGGTCTCTCCGTTCGGGCCTATTCTTGCCTGCGGGACTCTCCGTTTGGGCGTATCCTTGCCTGCGGGACTCTGTTCGGGCCTCTTCTTGCCCGCACGGCTCCTCTACTCGGGCCTATTTTTGCCTGTGGGACTCTATTGGGGCCTATTCTTGCCTCCGACAATCTCCGTTCGGGCCTATTCTGGCCTGCGGGACTCTTCGTTCGGGCCTAGGCTTCCCTTTGGCAATCTCCGTTCAGGCGTATGCTGGCCTGCGGGACTCTGTTCGGGCCTTTGGTTGCTTTCGGAAATCACCGTTCTGGCCTATTCTGGCCTGCGGAATTCTGTTCGGGGCTATTCTTGCTCCGGGAATCTCTGTTCGGGACTATTCTGGCCTGTGGGACTCTGTTCGGGCCCATGCCTGCCAGCGGGGCTCTCTGTTCAGGCCTTTTTCGCCTACGGGACTCTCCGTTCGGGCCTATTCTCTGGAGTGGGACTTTAGTCGGGCCTACTCTTGCCTACGGGGCTCCTCTATTCTTGCCTCTGGGATTCTGTTCGGGCCTATTCTTGCCTGTGGGTTCTCCGTTCAGGGCTACTCTTGCCTGCGGGACTCTGTTCGGGCCTATCCTTGCTCTGGGAAACTCCGTTCGGGCATACCCTGGCCTGCGGGACTCCGTTCGGGCCTATTCTGGCCTGCGGGACTCTGTTTGGGCCTATGCTTGCCTGCAGGAATCTCTGTTCCGGCCTATTGTGGCCTGCAGGACTCCCCGTTCGGGCCTATTGTGGCCTGCGGGACTCTGTTTGGGCCTATGCTTGCCTACGGGAATCTCCGTTCAGGCGTATGCTGGCCTGCGGTATTCTCAATTTGGGCATATTCTCTCGCCTCCGGGACCTTCCTTTGGGCCTATTCTCGCCTGTGCAACTCTCCGTTCGGGCCTATTCTTGCCTGCGGGACTCTCCGTTCCGGCCTATTCTTGCCTGCGGGTCTCTCCGTTCGGGACAATTCTGACCTGCAAAACTCTCCGTTCGGACCTAATCTAGCCTCTGGGAGTCTCCTTTGGGGTCTCCTGTTGCGTGCGGGGCTGCTCCATTCCAGCCTTTTGTGCTTACGGAGCTCCGATATTCGGTCCTGTTCTAGCATGCGGAGCTCCGCTACTCAGGCCTGATTGTGCGTGCGGGGCTCTGCTACTCGGGCCTGTTGGTGCATGCGGGGCTCCACTACTTGGGCCTGTTCTTGCATGCGGGGCTCCGCTACTCGGGTCTGTTCGTGCTTGCAGGGCTCTGCTACTCGGGCCTGTTCGTGCGTGCGGGGCTCCGCTATTCAGGCCTGATAGTGTGTGCGGGGCTCCTCTATTCAGGCCTGTCCTTCCCTGCGGGACTCTATTCGGGCCTATACTTCCCTGCGGGACTCTGTTCAGGCCTATTCTGGCCTGCGAGACCCTCCGTTCGCCCCCATTGTGGTCTGCGGGACCCTCGTTCGGGCCCATTCTCACCTTCGAGACCCTCTGTTCGGGCTTTTCTGGCCTGCGGGACTCTCCGTTCGGGCCTATTCTTGTGAGCGGGTCTCTATTCCGGCCTATTTTTGCCTAAGGGCTCCTCTATTCGGGCCTATTCTGGCCTGCGGGACTCTCCGTTCGGGCCTATTCTCACCTGGGGAACTCTCCGTTCGGGCCTTTCTGGCCTTCGGGACTCTGTTCGGGTCTCTTCTTGCCAGCGGGGCTCTTCGTTTGGGCCTATTCTTGCCTGCAGAACTCTGTTCGGGCCTCTTCTTGCCTGCACAGCCCCTCTACTCGGGCCTATTTTTGCCTGCGGGACTCTGTCCAGGCCTATTGTTGCCCCCGGAAAACTCCGTTCAGTCCTATTCTGGCTTGTGGGACTCTGTTCGGGCCTATGCTTGCCTGCGGGAATCTCCTTTCAGGGTTATGCTGACCTGTGGGATTCTCAGTTTGGGCGTATTCTCGCCTGCAGGACATCTCTTCGGGCCTATTCTCGCCCGCGGGACCCTCCGTTCGGTCGTTTCTGGCCTGCGGGACTCTCCATTCGGGCCTAATCTTGGGAGCGGGAGCGGGACTCTACTCGGGCCTATTCTTGCCTAGGGGCCTCTTCTATTCGTGCTTCTTCTTGCCAGTGGGACTCTGTTCAGGCCCGTTCTTGCCTGCAGGATTCTGCGTTCGGGCTTATTCTTGCTTGCCGGACAGTGTTCGGGCGTCTTGTTGCCTGCACGGCTCCTCTACTCGGGCCTCATTTTGCCTTCGGGACACCGTTCGGGTCTATTCTTGGTCCGGGAATCTCCGTTCGGGCCTATGCTCGCCTGCTGGACTCTGTTCGGGCCTATGCTTGCCTGCGGGAATGACCGTTCGGGCCTATGTTTCCCTGCGGGACTGACCGTTCGGGCCTTTCTGACCTTCGGGACTCTGTTCGTGTCTCTTCTTGCCAGCGGGGCTCTTCGTTTGGGCCTATTCTTGCCTGCAGAACTCTGTTCGGGCCTCTTCTTGCCTGCACAGCCCCTCTACTCGGGCCTATTTTTGCCTGCGGGTCTCTGTCCAGGCCTATTGTTGCCCCCGGAAAACTCCGTTCGGTCCTATTCTGGCTTGTGGGACTCTGTTCGGGCCTATGCTTGCCTGCGGGAATCTCCTTTCAGGGTTATGCTGACCTGTGGGATTCTCAGTTTGGGCGTATTCTCGCCTGCAGGACATCTCTTCGGGCCTATTCTCGCCCGCGGGACCCTCCGTTCGGTCGTTTCTGGCCTGCGGGACTCTCCGTTCGGGCCTAATCTTGCCTGCAGGAATCTGCGTTCGGGCTTACTCTTGCTTGCCGGACAGGGTTCGGGCGTCTTGTTGCCTGCACGGCTCCTCTACTCGGGCCTCATTTTGCCTTCGGGACACCGTTCGGGTCTATTCTTGGTCCGGGAATCTCCGTTCGGGCCTATGCTGGCTTGCTGGACTCTGTTCGGGCCTATGCTTGCCTGCGGGAATGACCGTTCGGGCCTATGTTGGCCTGCGGGACTCTCCGTTCGGGCCATTCTGGCCTGCGGGACTCTCCGTTCGGGCCTATTCTCTGGAGCGGGACTTTACTCGGGCCTATTCTTGCCTCCGGGCCTCCTCTATTCTTGCCTATTCTTGCCTCCGGGAATCTCCGTTCTGGCCTGTTCGGGCCTGCAGGACTCTGTTCGGGCCTATGCTTGCCTGCAGGAATCTCTGTTCCGCCCTACTCTGGCCTGCGGGACTCTCCGTTCAGGCCTATTCTGGCCTGCGGGACTCTGTTCGGGCCTATTCTTGCTCCGGGAATCGCCGGTCGGGCGTACCCTGGCTTGCGGGACTCTGTTCGGGCCTATGCTTGCCTGCAGGAATCTCTGTTCTGGCCTATTCTGGCCTGCAGGACTCTCCGTTCGGGCCTATTCTGGCCTGCAGGACTCTGTTTGGGCCTATGCTTGCCTACGGGAATCTCCGTTCAGGCGAATGCTGGCCTGCGGGTCTCTCTGTTCGGGCCTATTCTCGCCTGCGGGTCTCTCCGTTCGTGCCTATTCTTGCCTGCGGGACTCTCCGTTTGGGCGTATCCTTGCCTGCGGGACTCTGTTCGGGCCTCTTCTTGCCCGCACAGCTCCTCTACTCGGGCCTATTTTTGCCTGTGGGACTCTATTGGGGCCTATTCTTGCCTCCGACAATCTCCGTTCGGGCCTATTCTGGCCTGCGGGACTCTTCGTTCGGGCCTAGGCTTCCCTTTGGCAATCTCCGTTCAGGCGTATGCTGGCCTGCGGGACTCTGTTCGGGCCTTTGGTTGCTTTCGGAAATCCCCGTTCTGGCCTATTCTGGCCTGCGGAATTCTGTTCGGGGCTATTCTTGCTCCGGGAATCTCTGTTCGGGACTATTCTGGCCTGTGGGACTCTGTTCGGGCCCATGCCTGCCTGCGGGGCTCTCTGTTCAGGCCTTTTTCGCCTACGGGACTCTCCGTTCGGGCCTATTCTCTGGAGCGGGACTTTAGTCGGGCCTACTCTTGCCTACGGTGCTCCTCTATTCTTGCCTCTGGGATTCTGTTCGGGCCTATTCTTGTCTGCGGGACTCTCCGTTTGAGCCTATTCTTGCCTGTGGGTTCTCCGTTCAGGGCTACTCTTGCCAGCGGGACTCTGTTCGTGCCTCATCTTGCCTGCATGGCTGCTCTACTCGGGCCTACTCTTGCCTGTGGGACTCTGTTCGGGCCTATCCTTGCTCTGGGAATCTCCGTTCGGGCATACCCTGGCCTGCGGGACTCCGTTCGGGCCTATTCTGGCCTGTGGGACTCTGTTTGGGCCTATGCTTGCCTGCAGGAATCTCTGTTCCGGCCTATTGTGGCCTGCAGGACTCCCCGTTCGGGCCTATTGTGGCCTGCGGGACTCTGTTTGGGCCTATGCTTGCCTACGGGAATCTCCGTTCAGGCGTATGCTGGCCTGCGGTATTCTCAATTTGGGCATATTCTCTCGCCTCCGGGACTTTCCTTTGGGCCTATTCTCGCCTGCGCATCTCTCCGTTCGGGCCTATTCTTGCCTGCGGGACTCTCCGTTCCGGCCTATTCTTGCCTGCGGGTCTCTCCGTTCAGGACAATTCTGACCTGCAAAACTCTCCGTTCGGATCTAATCTAGCCTCTGGGAGTCTCCTTTGGGGTCTCCTGTTGCGTGCGGGGCTGCTCCATTCCAGCCTTTTGTGCTTACGGAGCTCCGATATTCGGTCCTGTTCTAGCATGCGGAGCTCCGCTACTCAGGCCTGATTGTGCGTGCGGGGCTCCGCTACTCGGGCCTGTTGGTGCATGCGGGGCTCCACTACTTGGGCCTGTTCTTGCATGCGGGGCTCCGCTACTCGGGTCTGTTCGTGCTTGCAGGGCTCTGCTACTCAGGCCTGTTCGTGCGTGCGGGGCTCCGCTATTCAGGCCTGATAGTGTGTGCGGGGCTCCTCTATTCAGGCCTGTCCTTCCCTGCGGGACTCTATTCGGGCCTATACTTCCCTGCGGGACTCTGTTCGGGCCTATTCTGGCCTGCGAGACCCTCCGTTCGCCCCTATCGTGGTCTGCGGGACCCTCGTTCGGGCCCATTCTCGCCTTCGAGACCCTCTGTTCGGGCTTTTCTGGCCTGCGGGACTCTCCGTTCGGGCCTATTCTTGTGAGCGGGTCTCTATTCCGGCCTATTTTTGCCTAAGGGCTCCTCTATTCGGGCCTATTCTGGCCTGCGGGACTCTCCGTTCGGGCCTATTCTCACCTGGGGAACTCTCCGTTCGGGCCTTTCTGGCCTTCGGGACTCTGTTCGGGTCTCTTCTTGCCAGCGGGGCTCTTCGTTTGGGCCTATTCTTGCCTGCAGAACTCTGTTCGGGCCTCTTCTTGCCTGCACAGCCCCTCTACTCGGGCCTATTTTTGCCTGCGGGACTCTGTCCAGGCCTATTGTTGCCCCCGGAAAACTCCGTTCAGTCCTATTCTGGCTTGTGGGACTCTGTTCGGGCCTATGCTTGCCTGCGGGATTCTCCTTTCAGGGTTATGCTGACCTGTGGGATTCTCAGTTTGGGCGTATTCTCGCCTGCAGGACATCTCTTCGGGCCTATTCTCGCCCGCGGGACCCTCCGTTCGGTCGTTTCTGGCCTGCGGGACTCTCCATTCGGGCCTAATCTTGGGAGCGGGAGCGGGACTCTACTCGGGCCTATTCTTGCCTAGGGGCCTCTTCTATTCGTGCTTCTTCTTGCCAGTGGGACTCTGTTCAGGCCCGTTCTTGCCTGCAGGATTCTGCGTTCGGGCTTATTCTTGCTTGCCGGACAGTGTTCGGGCGTCTTGTTGCCTGCACGGCTCCTCTACTCGGGCCTCATTTTGCCTTCGGGACACCGTTCGGGTCTATTCTTGGTCCGGGAATCTCCGTTCGGGCCTATGCTCGCCTGCTGGACTCTGTTCGGGCCTATGCTTGCCTGCGGGAATGACCGTTCGGGCCTATGTTTCCCTGCGGGACTGACCGTTCGGGCCTTTCTGACCTTCGGGACTCTGTTCGTGTCTCTTCTTGCCAGCGGGGCTCTTCGTTTGGGCCTATTCTTGCCTGCAGAACTCTGTTCGGGCCTCTTCTTGCCTGCACAGCCCCTCTACTCGGGCCTATTTTTGCCTGCGGGTCTCTGTCCAGGCCTATTGTTGCCCCCGGAAAACTCCGTTCGGTCCTATTCTGGCTTGTGGGACTCTGTTCGGGCCTATGCTTGCCTGCGGGAATCTCCTTTCAGGGTTATGCTGACCTGTGGGATTCTCAGTTTGGGCGTATTCTCGCCTGCAGGACATCTCTTCGGGCCTATTCTCGCCCGCGGGACCCTCCGTTCGGTCGTTTCTGGCCTGCGGGACTCTCCGTTCGGGCCTAATCTTGCCTGCAGGAATCTGCGTTCGGGCTTACTCTTGCTTGCCGGACAGGGTTCGGGCGTCTTGTTGCCTGCACGGCTCCTCTACTCGGGCCTCATTTTGCCTTCGGGACACCGTTCGGGTCTATTCTTGGTCCGGGAATCTCCGTTCGGGCCTATGCTGGCCTGCTGGACTCTGTTCGGGCCTATGCTTGCCTGCGGGAATGACCGTTCAGGCCTATGTTGGCCTGCGGGACTCTCCGTTCGGGCCATTCTGGCCTGCGGGACTCTCCGTTCGGGCCTATTCTCTGGAGCGGGACTTTACTCGGGCCTATTCTTGCCTCCGGGCCTCCTCTATTCTTGCCTATTCTTGCCTCCGGGAATCTCCGTTCTGGCCTGTTCGGGCCTGCAGGACTCTGTTCGGGCCTATGCTTGCCTGCAGGAATCTCTGTTCCGCCCTACTCTGGCTTGCGGGACTCTCCGTTCAGGCCTATTCTGGCCTGCGGGACTCTGTTCGGGCCTATTCTTGCTCCGGGAATCGCCGGTCGGGCGTACCCTGGCTTGCGGGACTCTGTTAGGGCCTATGCTTGCCTGCAGGAATCTCTGTTCTGGCCTATTCTGGCCTGCAGGACTCTCCGTTCGGGCCTATTCTGGCCTGCAGGACTCTGTTTGGGCCTATGCTTGCCTACGGGAATCTCCGTTCAGGCGTATGCTGGCCTGCGGGTCTCTCCGTTCGGGCCTATTCTTGCCTGCGGGACTCTCCGTTTGGGCGTATCCTTGCCTGCGGGACTCTGTTCGGGCCTCTTCTTGCCCGCACGGCTCCTCTACTCGGGCCTATTTTTGCCTGTGGGACTCTATTGGGGCCTATTCTTGCCTCCGACAATCTCCGTTCGGGCCTATTCTGGCCTGCGGGACTCTTCGTTCGGGCCTAGGCTTCCCTTTGGCAATCTCCGTTCAGGCGTATGCTGGCCTGCAGGACTCTGTTCGGGCCTTTGGTTGCTTTGGGAAATCCCCGTTCTGGCCTATTCTGGCCTGCGGAATTCTGTTGGGGGCTATTCTTGCTCCGGGAATCTCTGTTCGGGACTATTCTGGCCTGTGGGACTCTGTTCGGGCCCATGCCTGCCTGCGGGGCTCTCTGTTCAGGCCTTTTTCGCCTACGGGACTCTCCGTTCGGGCCTATTCTCTGGAGCGGGACTTTAGTCGGGCCTACTCTTGCCTACGGGGCTCCTCTATTCTTGCCTCTGGGATTCTGTTCGGGCCTATTCTTGTCTGCGGGACTCTCCGTTTGAGCCTATTCTTGCCTGTGGGTTCTCCGTTCAGGGCTACTCTTGCCAGCGGGACTCTGTTCGTGCCTCATCTTGCCTGCATGGCTGCTCTACTCGGGCCTACTCTTGCCTGCGGGACTCTCCGTTCGGGCCTATTCTCACCTGGGGAACTCTCCGTTCGGGCCTTTCTGGCCTTCGGGACTCTGTTCGGGTCTCTTCTTGCCAGCGGGGCTCTTCGTTTGGGCCTATTCTTGCCTGCAGAACTCTGTTCGGGCCTCTTCTTGCCTGCACAGCCCCTCTACTCGGGCCTATTTTTGCCTGCGGGTCTCTGTCCAGGCCTATTGTTGCCCCCGGAAAACTCCGTTCGGTCCTATTCTGGCTTGTGGGACTCTGTTCGGGCCTATGCTTGCCTGCGGGAATCTCCTTTCAGGGTTATGCTGACCTGTGGGATTCTCAGTTTGGGCGTATTCTCGCCAGCAGGACATCTCTTCGGGCCTATTCTCGCCCGCGGGACCCTCCGTTCGGTCGTTTCTGGCCTGCGGGACTCTCCGTTCGGGCCTAATCTTGCCTGCAGGATTCTGCGTTCGGGCTTATTCTTGCTTGCCGGACAGGGTTCGGGCGTCTTGTTGCCTGCACGGCTCCTCTACTCGGGCCTCATTTTGCCTTCGGGACACCGTTCGGGTCTATTCTTGGTCCGGGAATCTCCGTTCGGGCCTATGCTCGCCTGCTGGACTCTGTTCGGGCCTATGCTTGCCTGCGGGAATGACCGTTCGGGCCTATGTTGGCCTGCGGGACTCTCCGTTCGGGCCATTCTGGCCTGCGGGACTCTCCGTTCGGGCCTATTCTCTGGAGCGGGACTTTACTCGGGCCTATTCTTGCCTCCGGGCCTCCTCTATTCTTGCCTATTCTTGCCTCCGGGAATCTCCGTTCTGGCCTGTTCGGGCCTGCAGGACTCTGTTCGGGCCTATGCTTGCCTGCAGGAATCTCTGTTCCGCCCTACTCTGGCCTGCGGGAATCTCCGTTCAGGCCTATTCTGGCCTGCGGGACTCTGTTCGGGCCTATTCTTGCTCCGGGAATCGCCGGTCGGGCGTACCCTGGCTTGCGGGACTCTGTTCGAGCCTATGCTTGCCTGCAGGAATCTCTGTTCTGGCCTATTCTGGCCTGCAGGACTCTCCGTTCGGGCCTATTCTGGCCTGTAGGACTCTGTTTGGGCCTATGCTTGCCTACGGGAATCTCCGTTCAGGCGAATGCTGGCCTGCGGGTCTCTCCGTTCGGGCCTATTCTTGCCTGCGGGACTCTCCGTTTGGGCGTATCCTTGCCTGCGGGACTCTGTTCGGGCCTCTTCTTGCCCGCACGGCTCCTCTACTCGGGCCTATTTTTGCCTGTGGGACTCTATTGGGGCCTATTCTTGCCTCCGACAATCTCCGTTCGGGCCTATTCTGGCCTGCGGGACTCTTCGTTCGGGCCTAGGCTTCCCTTTGGCAATCTCCGTTCAGGCGTATGCTGGCCTGCGGGACTCTGTTCGGGCCTTTGGTTGCTTTCGGAAATCACCGTTCTGGCCTATTCTGGCCTGCGGAATTCTGTTGGGGGCTATTCTTGCTCCGGGAATCTCTGTTCGGGACTATTCTGGCCTGTGGGACTCTGTTCGGGCCCATGCCTGCCTGCGGGGCTCTCTGTTCAGGCCTTTTTCGCCTACGGGACTCTCCGTTCGGGCCTATTCTCACCTGGGGAACTCTCCGTTCGGGCCTTTCTGGCCTTCGGGACTCTGTTCGGGTCTCTTCTTGCTAGCGGGGCTCTTCGTTTGGGCCTATTCTTGCCTGCAGAACTCTGTTCGGGCCTCTTCTTGCCTGCACAGCCCCTCTACTCGGGCCTATTTTTGCCTGCGGGACTCTGTCCAGGCCTATTGTTGCCCCCGGAAAACTCCGTTCAGTCCTATTCTGGCTTGTGGGACTCTGTTCGGGCCTATGCTTGCCTGCGGGAATCTCCTTTCAGGGTTATGCTGACCTGTGGGATTCTCAGTTTGGGCGTATTCTCGCCTGCAGGACATCTCTTCGGGCCTATTCTCGCCCGCGGGACCCTCCGTTCGGTCGTTTCTGGCCTGCGGGACTCTCCATTCGGGCCTAATCTTGGGAGCGGGAGCGGGACTCTACTCGGGCCTATTCTTGCCTAGGGGCCTCTTCTATTCGTGCTTCTTCTTGCCAGTGGGACTCTGTTCAGGCCCGTTCTTGCCTGCAGGATTCTGCGTTCGGGCTTATTCTTGCTTGCCGGACAGTGTTCGGGCGTCTTGTTGCCTGCACGGCTCCTCTACTCGGGCCTCATTTTGCCTTCGGGACACCGTTCGGGTCTATTCTTGGTCCGGGAATCTCCGTTCGGGCCTATGCTCGCCTGCTGGACTCTGTTCGGGCCTATGCTTGCCTGCGGGAATGACCGTTCGGGCCTATGTTTCCCTGCGGGACTGACCGTTCGGGCCTTTCTGACCTTCGGGACTCTGTTCGTGTCTCTTCTTGCCAGCGGGGCTCTTCGTTTGGGCCTATTCTTGCCTGCAGAACTCTGTTCGGGCCTCTTCTTGCCTGCACAGCCCCTCTACTCGGGCCTATTTTTGCCTGCGGGTCTCTGTCCAGGCCTATTGTTGCCCCCGGAAAACTCCGTTCGGTCCTATTCTGGCTTGTGGGACTCTGTTCGGGCCTATGCTTGCCTGCGGGAATCTCCTTTCAGGGTTATGCTGACCTGTGGGATTCTCAGTTTGGGCGTATTCTCGCCTGCAGGACATCTCTTCGGGCCTATTCTCGCCCGCGGGACCCTCCGTTCGGTCGTTTCTGGCCTGCGGGACTCTCCGTTCGGGCCTAATCTTGCCTGCAGGAATCTGCGTTCGGGCTTACTCTTGCTTGCCGGACAGGGTTCGGGCGTCTTCTTGCCTGCACGGCTCCTCTACTCGGGCCTCATTTTGCCTTCGGGACACCGTTCGGGTCTATTCTTGGTCCGGGAATATCCGTTCGGGCCTATGCTGGCCTGCTGGACTCTGTTCGGGCCTATGCTTGCCTGCGGGAATGACCGTTCGGGCCTATGTTGGCCTGCGGGACTCTCCGTTCGGGCCATTCTGGCCTGCGGGACTCTCCGTTCGGGCCTATTCTCTGGAGCGGGACTTTACTCGGGCCTATTCTTGCCTCCGGGCCTCCTCTATTCTTGCCTATTCTTGCCTCCGGGAATCTCCGTTCTGGCCTGTTCGGGCCTGCAGGACTCTGTTCGGGCCTATGCTTGCCTGCAGGAATCTCTGTTCCGCCCTACTCTGGCCTGCGGGAATCTCCGTTCAGGCCTATTCTGGCCTGCGGGACTCTGTTCGGGCCTATTCTTGCTCCGGGAATCGCCGGTCGGGCGTACCCTGGCTTGCGGGACTCTGTTCGGGCCTATGCTTGCCTGCAGGAATCTCTGTTCTGGCCTATTCTGGCCTGCAGGACTCTCCGTTCGGGCCTATTCTGGCCTGCAGGACTCTGTTTGGGCCTATGCTTGCCTACGGGAATCTCCGTTCAGGCGTATGCTGGCCTGCGGGTCTCTCCGTTCGGGCCTATTCTTGCCTGCGGGACTCTCCGTTTGGGCGTATCCTTGCCTGCGGGACTCTGTTCGGGCCTCTTCTTGCCCGCACGGCTCCTCTACTCGGGCCTATTTTTGCCTGTGGGACTCTATTGGGGCCTATTCTTGCCTCCGACAATCTCCGTTCGGGCCTATTCTGGCCTGCGGGACTCTTCGTTCGGGCCTAGGCTTCCCTTTGGCAATCTCCGTTCAGGCGTATGCTGGCCTGCGGGACTCTGTTCGGGCCTTTGGTTGCTTTCGGAAATCCCCGTTCTGGCCTATTCTGGCCTGCGGAATTCTGTTCGGGGCTATTCTTGCTCCGGGAATCTCTGTTCGGGACTATTCTGGCCTGTGGGACTCTGTTCGGGCCCATGCCTGCCTGCGGGGCTCTCTGTTCAGGCCTTTTTCGCCTACGGGACTCTCCGTTCGGGCCTATTCTCTGGAGTGGGACTTTAGTCGGGCCTACTCTTGCCTACGGGGCTCCTCTATTCTTGCCTCTGGGATTCTGTTCGGGCCTATTCTTGCCTGTGGGTTCTCCGTTCAGGGCTACTCTTGCCTGCGGGACTCTGTTCGGGCCTATCCTTGCTCTGGGAAACTCCGTTCGGGCATACCCTGGCCTGCGGGACTCCGTTCGGGCCTATTCTGGCCTGCGGGACTCTGTTTGGGCCTATGCTTGCCTGCAGGAATCTCTGTTCCGGCCTATTGTGGCCTGCAGGACTCCCCGTTCGGGCCTATTGTGGCCTGCGGGACTCTGTTTGGGCCTATGCTTGCCTACGGGAATCTCCGTTCAGGCGTATGCTGGCCTGCGGTATTCTCAATTTGGGCATATTCTCTCGCCTCCGGGACTTTCCTTTGGGCCTATTCTCGCCTGTGCAACTCTCCGTTCGGGCCTATTCTTGCCTGCGGGACTCTCCGTTCCGGCCTATTCTTGCCTGCGGGTCTCTCCGTTCGGGACAATTCTGACCTGCAAAACTCTCCGTTCGGACCTAATCTAGCCTCTGGGAGTCTCCTTTGGGGTCTCCTGTTGCGTGCGGGGCTGCTCCATTCCAGCCTTTTGTGCTTACGGAGCTCCGATATTCGGTCCTGTTCTAGCATGCGGAGCTCCGCTACTCAGGCCTGATTGTGCGTGCGGGGCTCTGCTACTCGGGCCTGTTGGTGCATGCGGGGCTCCACTACTTGGGCCTGTTCTTGCATGCGGGGCTCCGCTACTCGGGTCTGTTCGTGCTTGCAGGGCTCTGCTACTCGGGCCTGTTCGTGCGTGCGGGGCTCCGCTATTCAGGCCTGATAGTGTGTGCGGGGCTCCTCTATTCAGGCCTGTCCTTCCCTGCGGGACTCTATTCGGGCCTATACTTCCCTGCGGGACTCTGTTCGGGCCTATTCTGGCCTGCGAGACCCTCCGTTCGCCCCCATTGTGGTCTGCGGGACCCTCGTTCGGGCCCATTCTCACCTTCGAGACCCTCTGTTCGGGCTTTTCTGGCCTGCGGGACTCTCCGTTCGGGCCTATTCTTGTGAGCGGGTCTCTATTCCGGCCTATTTTTGCCTAAGGGCTCCTCTATTCGGGCCTATTCTGGCCTGCGGGACTCTCCGTTCGGGCCTATTCTCACCTGGGGAACTCTCCGTTCGGGCCTTTCTGGCCTTCGGGACTCTGTTCGGGTCTCTTCTTGCCAGCGGGGCTCTTCGTTTGGGCCTATTCTTGCCTGCAGAACTCTGTTCGGGCCTCTTCTTGCCTGCACAGCCCCTCTACTCGGGCCTATTTTTGCCTGCGGGACTCTGTCCAGGCCTATTGTTGCCCCCGGAAAACTCCGTTCAGTCCTATTCTGGCTTGTGGGACTCTGTTCGGGCCTATGCTTGCCTGCGGGAATCTCCTTTCAGGGTTATGCTGACCTGTGGGATTCTCAGTTTGGGCGTATTCTCGCCTGCAGGACATCTCTTCGGGCCTATTCTCGCCCGCGGGACCCTCCGTTCGGTCGTTTCTGGCCTGCGGGACTCTCCATTCGGGCCTAATCTTGGGAGCGGGAGCGGGACTCTACTCGGGCCTATTCTTGCCTAGGGGCCTCTTCTATTCGTGCTTCTTCTTGCCAGTGGGACTCTGTTCAGGCCCGTTCTTGCCTGCAGGATTCTGCGTTCGGGCTTATTCTTGCTTGCCGGACAGTGTTCGGGCGTCTTGTTGCCTGCACGGCTCCTCTACTCGGGCCTCATTTTGCCTTCGGGACACCGTTCGGGTCTATTCTTGGTCCGGGAATCTCCGTTCGGGCCTATGCTCGCCTGCTGGACTCTGTTCGGGCCTATGCTTGCCTGCGGGAATGACCGTTCGGGCCTATGTTTCCCTGCGGGACTGACCGTTCGGGCCTTTCTGACCTTCGGGACTCTGTTCGTGTCTCTTCTTGCCAGCGGGGCTCTTCGTTTGGGCCTATTCTTGCCTGCAGAACTCTGTTCGGGCCTCTTCTTGCCTGCACAGCCCCTCTACTCGGGCCTATTTTTGCCTGCGGGTCTCTGTCCAGGCCTATTGTTGCCCCCGGAAAACTCCGTTCGGTCCTATTCTGGCTTGTGGGACTCTGTTCGGGCCTATGCTTGCCTGCGGGAATCTCCTTTCAGGGTTATGCTGACCTGTGGGATTCTCAGTTTGGGCGTATTCTCGCCTGCAGGACATCTCTTCGGGCCTATTCTCGCCCGCGGGACCCTCCGTTCGGTCGTTTCTGGCCTGCGGGACTCTCCGTTCGGGCCTAATCTTGCCTGCAGGAATCTGCGTTCGGGCTTACTCTTGCTTGCCGGACAGGGTTCGGGCGTCTTCTTGCCTGCACGGCTCCTCTACTCGGGCCTCATTTTGCCTTCGGGACACCGTTCGGGTCTATTCTTGGTCCGGGAATCTCCGTTCGGGCCTATGCTGGCTTGCTGGACTCTGTTCGGGCCTATGCTTGCCTGCGGGAATGACCGTTCGGGCCTATGTTGGCCTGCGGGACTCTCCGTTCGGGCCATTCTGGCCTGCGGGACTCTCCGTTCGGGCCTATTCTCTGGAGCGGGACTTTACTCGGGCCTATTCTTGCCTCCGGGCCTCCTCTATTCTTGCCTATTCTTGCCTCCGGGAATCTCCGTTCTGGCCTGTTCGGGCCTGCAGGACTCTGTTCGGGCCTATGCTTGCCTGCAGGAATCTCTGTTCCGCCCTACTCTGGCCTGCGGGACTCTCCGTTCAGGCCTATTCTGGCCTGCGGGACTCTGTTCGGGCCTATTCTTGCTCCGGGAATCGCCGGTCGGGCGTACCCTGGCTTGCGGGACTCTGTTCGGGCCTATGCTTGCCTGCAGGAATCTCTGTTCTGGCCTATTCTGGCCTGCAGGACTCTCCGTTCGGGCCTATTCTGGCCTGCAGGACTCTGTTTGGGCCTATGCTTGCCTACGGGAATCTCCGTTCAGGCGAATGCTGGCCTGCGGGTCTCTCTGTTCGGGCCTATTCTTGCCTGCGGGTCTCTCCGTTCGTGCCTATTCTTGCCTGCGGGACTCTCCGTTTGGGCGTATCCTTGCCTGCGGGACTCTGTTCGGGCCTCTTCTTGCCCGCACGGCTCCTCTACTCGGGCCTATTTTTGCCTGTGGGACTCTATTGGGGCCTATTCTTGCCTCCGACAATCTCCGTTCGGGCCTATTCTGGCCTGCGGGACTCTTCGTTCGGGCCTAGGCTTCCCTTTGGCAATCTCCGTTCAGGCGTATGCTGGCCTGCGGGACTCTGTTCGGGCCTTTGGTTGCTTTCGGAAATCCCCGTTCTGGCCTATTCTGGCCTGCGGAATTCTGTTCGGGGCTATTCTTGCTCCGGGAATCTCTGTTCGGGACTATTCTGGCCTGTGGGACTCTGTTCGGGCCCATGCCTGCCTGCGGGGCTCTCTGTTCAGGCCTTTTTCGCCTACGGGACTCTCCGTTCGGGCCTATTCTCTGGAGCGGGACTTTAGTCGGGCCTACTCTTGCCTACGGTGCTCCTCTATTCTTGCCTCTGGGATTCTGTTCGGGCCTATTCTTGTCTGCGGGACTCTCCGTTTGAGCCTATTCTTGCCTGTGGGTTCTCCGTTCAGGGCTACTCTTGCCAGCGGGACTCTGTTCGTGCCTCATCTTGCCTGCATGGCTGCTCTACTCGGGCCTACTCTTGCCTGTGGGACTCTGTTCGGGCCTATCCTTGCTCTGGGAATCTCCGTTCGGGCATACCCTGGCCTGCGGGACTCCGTTCGGGCCTATTCTGGCCTGTGGGACTCTGTTTGGGCCTATGCTTGCCTGCAGGAATCTCTGTTCCGGCCTATTGTGGCCTGCAGGACTCCCCGTTCGGGCCTATTGTGGCCTGCGGGACTCTGTTTGGGCCTATGCTTGCCTACGGGAATCTCCGTTCAGGCGTATGCTGGCCTGCGGTATTCTCAATTTGGGCATATTCTCTCGCCTCCGGGACTTTCCTTTGGGCCTATTCTCGCCTGCGCATCTCTCCGTTCGGGCCTATTCTTGCCTGCGGGACTCTCCGTTCCGGCCTATTCTTGCCTGCGGGTCTCTCCGTTCGGGACAATTCTGACCTGCAAAACTCTCCGTTCGGATCTAATCTAGCCTCTGGGAGTCTCCTTTGGGGTCTCCTGTTGCGTGCGGGGCTGCTCCATTCCAGCCTTTTGTGCTTACGGAGCTCCGATATTCGGTCCTGTTCTAGCATGCGGAGCTCCGCTACTCAGGCCTGATTGTGCGTGCGGGGCTCCGCTACTCGGGCCTGTTGGTGCATGCGGGGCTCCACTACTTGGGCCTGTTCTTGCATGCGGGGCTCCGCTACTCGGGTCTGTTCGTGCTTGCAGGGCTCTGCTACTCGGGCCTGTTCGTGCGTGCGGGGCTCCGCTATTCAGGCCTGATAGTGTGTGCGGGGCTCCTCTATTCAGGCCTGTCCTTCCCTGCGGGACTCTATTCGGGCCTATACTTCCCTGCGGGACTCTGTTCGGGCCTATTCTGGCCTGCGAGACCCTCCGTTCGCCCCTATCGTGGTCTGCGGGACCTTCGTTCGGGCCCATTCTCGCCTTCGAGACCCTCTGTTCGGGCTTTTCTGGCCTGCGGGACTCTCCGTTCGGGCCTATTCTTGTGAGCGGGTCTCTATTCGGGCCTATTTTTGCCTAAGGGCTCCTCTATTCGGGCCTATTCTGGCCTGCGGGACTCTCCGTTCGGGCCTATTCTCACCTGGGGAACTCTCCGTTCGGGCCTTTCTGGCCTTCGGGACTCTGTTCGGGTCTCTTCTTGCCAGCGGGGCTCTTCGTTTGGGCCTATTCTTGCCTGCAGAACTCTGTTCGGGCCTCTTCTTGCCTGCACAGCCCCTCTACTCGGGCCTATTTTTGCCTGCGGGACTCTGTCCAGGCCTATTGTTGCCCCCGGAAAACTCCGTTCAGTCCTATTCTGGCTTGTGGGACTCTGTTCGGGCCTATGCTTGCCTGCGGGAATACCCTTTCAGGGTTATGCTGACCTGTGGGATTCTCAGTTTGGGCGTATTCTCGCCTGCAGGACATCTCTTCGGGCCTATTCTCGCCCGCGGGACCCTCCGTTCGGTCGTTTCTGGCCTGCGGGACTCTCCATTCGGGCCTAATCTTGGGAGCGGGAGCGGGACTCTACTCGGGCCTATTCTTGCCTAGGGGCCTCTTCTATTCGTGCTTCTTCTTGCCAGTGGGACTCTGTTCAGGCCCGTTCTTGCCTGCAGGATTCTGCGTTCGGGCTTATTCTTGCTTGCCGGACAGTGTTCGGGCGTCTTGTTGCCTGCACGGCTCCTCTACTCGGGCCTCATTTTGCCTTCGGGACACCGTTCGGGTCTATTCTTGGTCCGGGAATCTCCGTTCGGGCCTATGCTCGCCTGCTGGACTCTGTTCGGGCCTATGCTTGCCTGCGGGAATGACCGTTCGGGCCTATGTTTCCCTGCGGGACTGACCGTTCCGGCCTTTCTGACCTTCGGGACTCTGTTCGTGTCTCTTCTTGCCAGCGGGGCTCTTCGTTTGGGCCTATTCTTGCCTGCAGAACTCTGTTCGGGCCTCTTCTTGCCTGCACAGCCCCTCTACTCGGGCCTATTTTTGCCTGCGGGTCTCTGTCCAGGCCTATTGTTGCCCCCGGAAAACTCCGTTCGGTCCTATTCTGGCTTGTGGGACTCTGTTCGGGCCTATGCTTGCCTGCGGGAATCTCCTTTCAGGGTTATGCTGACCTGTGGGATTCTCAGTTTGGGCGTATTCTCGCCTGCAGGACATCTCTTCGGGCCTATTCTCGCCCGCGGGACCCTCCGTTCGGTCGTTTCTGGCCTGCGGGACTCTCCGTTCGGGCCTAATCTTGCCTGCAGGAATCTGCGTTCGGGCTTACTCTTGCTTGCCGGACAGGGTTCGGGCGTCTTGTTGCCTGCACGGCTCCTCTACTCGGGCCTCATTTTGCCTTCGGGACACCGTTCGGGTCTATTCTTGGTCCGGGAATCTCCGTTCGGGCCTATGCTGGCTTGCTGGACTCTGTTCGGGCCTATGCTTGCCTGCGGGAATGACCGTTCAGGCCTATGTTGGCCTGCGGGACTCTCCGTTCGGGCCATTCTGGCCTGCGGGACTCTCCGTTCGGGCCTATTCTCTGGAGCGGGACTTTACTTGGGCCTATTCTTGCCTCCGGGCCTCCTCTATTCTTGCCTATTCTTGCCTCCGGGAATCTCCGTTCTGGCCTGTTCGGGCCTGCAGGACTCTGTTCGGGCCTATGCTTGCCTGCAGGAATCTCTGTTCCGCCCTACTCTGGCCTGCGGGACTCTCCGTTCAGGCCTATTCTGGCCTGCGGGACTCTGTTCGGGCCTATTCTTGCTCCGGGAATCGCCGGTCGGGCGTACCCTGGCTTGCGGGACTCTGTTAGGGCCTATGCTTGCCTGCAGGAATCTCTGTTCTGGCCTATTCTGGCCTGCAGGACTCTCCGTTCGGGCCTATTCTGGCCTGCAGGACTCTGTTTGGGCCTATGCTTGCCTACGGGAATCTCCGTTCAGGCGTATGCTGGCCTGCGGGTCTCTCCGTTCGGGCCTATTCTTGCCTGCGGGACTCTCCGTTTGGGCGTATCCTTGCCTGCGGGACTCTGTTCGGGCCTCTTCTTGCCCGCACGGCTCCTCTACTCGGGCCTATTTTTGCCTGTGGGACTCTATTGGGGCCTATTCTTGCCTCCGACAATCTCCGTTCGGGCCTATTCTGGCCTGCGGGACTCTTCGTTCGGGCCTAGGCTTCCCTTTGGCAATCTCCGTTCAGGCGTATGCTGGCCTGCGGGACTCTGTTCGGACCTTTGGTTGCTTTCGGAAATCCCCGTTCTGGCCTATTCTGGCCTGCGGAATTCTGTTCGGGGCTATTCTTGCTCCGGGAATCTCTGTTCGGGACTATTCTGGCCTGTGGGACTCTGTTCGGGCCCATGCCTGCCTGCGGGGCTCTCTGTTCAGGCCTTTTTCGCCTACGGGACTCTCCGTTCGGGCCTATTCTCTGGAGTGGGACTTTAGTCGGGCCTACTCTTGCCTACGGGGCTCCTCTATTCTTGCCTCTGGGATTCTGTTCGGGCCTATTCTTGTCTGCGGGACTCTCCGTTTGAGCCTATTCTTGCCTGTGGGTTCTCCGTTCAGGGCTACTCTTGCCAGCGAGACTCTGTTCGTGCCTCATCTTGCCTGCATGGCTGCTCTACTCGGGCCTACTCTTGCCTGCGGGACTCTGTTCGGGCCTATCCTTGCTCTGGGAAACTCCGTTCGGGCATACCCTGGCCTGCGGGACTCCGTTCGGGCCTATTCTGGCCTGCGGGACTCTGTTTGGGCCTATGCTTGCCTACGGGAATCTCCGTTCAGGCGTATGCTGGCCTGCGGTATTCTCAATTTGGGCATATTCTCTCGCCTCCGGGACTTTCCTTTGGGCCTATTCTCGCCTGTGCAACTCTCCGTTCGGGCCTATTCTTGCCTGCGGGACTCTCCGTTCCGGCCTATTCTTGCCTGCGGGTCTCTCCGTTCGGGACAATTCTGACCTGCAAAACTCTCCGTTCGGACCTAATCTAGCCTCTGGGAGTCTCCTTTGGGGTCTCCTGTTGCGTGCGGGGCTGCTCCATTCCAGCCTTTTGTGCTTACGGAGCTCCGATATTCGGTCCTGTTCTAGCATGCGGAGCTCCGCTACTCAGGCCTGATTGTGCGTGCGGGGCTCTGCTACTCGGGCCTGTTGGTGCATGCGGGGCTCCACTACTTGGGCCTGTTCTTGCATGCGGGGCTCCGCTACTCGGGTCTGTTCGTGCTTGCAGGGCTCTGCTACTCGGGCCTGTTCGTGCGTGCGGGGCTCCGCTATTCAGGCCTGATAGTGTGTGCGGGGCTCCTCTATTCAGGCCTGTCCTTCCCTGCGGGACTCTATTCGGGCCTATACTTCCCTGCGGGACTCTGTTCGGGCCTATTCTGGCCTGCGAGACCCTCCGTTCGCCCCCATTGTGGTCTGCGGGACCCTCGTTCGGGCCCATTCTCACCTTCGAGACCCTCTGTTCGGGCTTTTCTGGCCTGCGGGACTCTCCGTTCGGGCCTATTCTTGTGAGCGGGTCTCTATTCCGGCCTATTTTTGCCTAAGGGCTCCTCTATTCGGGCCTATTCTGGCCTGCGGGACTCTCCGTTCGGGCCTATTCTCACCTGGGGAACTCTCCGTTCGGACCTTTCTGACCTTCGGGACTCTGTTCGTGTCTCTTCTTGCCAGCGGGGCTCTTCGTTTGGGCCTATTCTTGCCTGCAGGACTCTGTTCGGGCCTCTTCTTGCCTGCACAGCCCCTCTACTCGGGCCTATTTTTGCCTGCGGGACTCTGTCCAGGCCTATTGTTGCCCCCGGAAAACTCCGTTCAGTCCTATTCTGGCTTGTGGGACTCTGTTCGGGCCTATGCTTGCCTGCGGGAATCTCCTTTCAGGGTTATGCTGACCTGTGGGATTCTCAGTTTGGGCGTATTCTCGCCTGCAGGACATCTCTTCGGGCCTATTCTCGCCCGCGGGACCCTCCGTTCGGTCGTTTCTGGCCTGCGGGACTCTCCATTCGGGCCTAATCTTGGGAGCGGGAGCGGGACTCTACTCGGGCCTATTCTTGCCTAGGGGCCTCTTCTATTCGTGCTTCTTCTTGCCAGTGGGACTCTGTTCAGGCCCGTTCTTGCCTGCAGGATTCTGCGTTCGGGCTTATTCTTGCTTGCCGGACAGTGTTCGGGCGTCTTGTTGCCTGCACGGCTCCTCTACTCGGGCCTCATTTTGCCTTCGGGACACCGTTCGGGTCTATTCTTGGTCCGGGAATCTCCGTTCGGGCCTATGCTGGCCTGCTGGACTCTGTTCGGGCCTATGCTTGCCTGCGGGAATGACCGTTCGGGCCTATGTTTCCCTGCGGGACTGACCGTTCGGGCCTTTCTGACCTTCGGGACTCTGTTCGTGTCTCTTCTTGCCAGCGGGGCTCTTCGTTTGGGCCTATTCTTGCCTGCAGAACTCTGTTCGGGCCTCTTCTTGCCTGCACAGCCCCTCTACTCGGGCCTATTTTTGCCTGCGGGTCTCTGTCCAGGCCTATTGTTGCCCCCGGAAAACTCCGTTCGGTCCTATTCTGGCTTGTGGGACTCTGTTCGGGCCTATGCTTGCCTGCGGGAATCTCCTTTCAGGGTTATGCTGACCTGTGGGATTCTCAGTTTGGGCGTATTCTCGCCTGCAGGACATCTCTTCGGGCCTATTCTCGCCCGCGGGACCCTCCGTTCGGTCGTTTCTGGCCTGCGGGACTCTCCGTTCGGGCCTAATCTTGCCTGCAGGAATCTGCGTTCGGGCTTACTCTTGCTTGCCGGACAGGGTTCGGGCGTCTTGTTGCCTGCACGGCTCCTCTACTCGGGCCTCATTTTGCCTTCGGGACACCGTTCGGGTCTATTCTTGGTCCGGGAATCTCCGTTCGGGCCTATGCTGGCCTGCTGGACTCTGTTCGGGCCTATGCTTGCCTGCGGGAATGACCGTTCGGGCCTATGTTGGCCTGCGGGACTCTCCGTTCGGGCCATTCTGGCCTGCGGGACTCTCCGTTCGGGCCTATTCTCTGGAGCGGGACTTTACTTGGGCCTATTCTTGCCTCCGGGCCTCCTCTATTCTTGCCTATTCTTGCCTCCGGGAATCTCCGTTCTGGCCTGTTCGGGCCTGCAGGACTCTGTTCGGGCCTATGCTTGCCTGCAGGAATCTCTGTTCCGCCCTACTCTGGCCTGCGAGACTCTACGTTCAGGCCTATTCTGGCCTGCGGGACTCTGTTCGGGCCTATTCTTGCTCCGGGAATCGCCGGTCGGGCGTACCCTGGCTTGCGGGACTCTGTTCGGGCCTATGCTTGCCTGCAGGAATCTCTGTTCTGGCCTATTCTGGCCTGCAGGACTCTCCGTTCGGGCCTATTCTGGCCTGCAGGACTCTGTTTGGGCCTATGCTTGCCTACGGGAATCTCCGTTCAGGCGTATGCTGGCCTGCGGGTCTCTCTGTTCGGGCCTATTCTTGCCTGCGGGACTCTCCGTTTGGCCGTATCCTTGCCTGCGGGACTCTGTTCGGGCCTCTTCTTACCCGCACGGCTCCTCTACTCGGGCCTATTTTTGCCTGTGGGACTCTATTGGGGCCTATTCTTGCCTCCGACAATCTCCGTTCGGGCCTATTCTGGCCTGCGGGACTCTTCGTTCGGGCCTAGGCTTCCCTTTGGCAATCTCCGTTCAGGCGTATGCTGGCCTGCAGGACTCTGTTCGGGCCTTTGGTTGCTTTCGGAAATCCCCGTTCTGGCCTATTCTGGCCTGCGGAATTCTGTTGGGGGCTATTCTTGCTCCGGGAATCTCTGTTCGGGACTATTCTGGCCTGTGGGACTCTGTTCGGGCCCATGCCTGCCTGCGGGGCTCTCTGTTCAGGCCTTTTTCGCCTACGGGACTCTCCGTTCGGGCCTATTCTCTGGAGCGGGACTTTAGTCGGGCCTACTCTTGCCTACGGGGCTCCTCTATTCTTGCCTCTGGGATTCTGTTCGGGCCTATTCTTGTCTGCGGGACTCTCCGTTTGAGCCTATTCTTGCCTGTGGGTTCTCCGTTCAGGGCTACTCTTGCCAGCGGGACTCTGTTCGTGCCTCATCTTGCCTGCATGGCTGCTCTACTCGGGCCTACTCTTGCCTGTGGGACTCTGTTCGGGCCTATCCTTGCTCTGGGAATCTCCGTTCGGGCATACCCTGGCCTGCGGGACTCCGTTCGGGCGTATTCTGGCCTGCGGGACTCTGTTTGGGCCTATGCTTGCCTGCAGGAATCTCTGTTCCGGCCTATTGTGGCATGCAGGACTCTCCGTTTGGGCCTATTCTGGCCTACGGGACTCTGTTTGGGCCTATGCTTGCCTACGGGAATCTCCGTTCAGGCGTATGCTGGCCTGCGGTATTCTCAATTTGGGCATATTCTCTCGCCTCCGGGACTTTCCTTTGGGCCTATTCTCGCCTGCGCATCTCTCCGTTCGGGCCTATTCTTGCCTGCGGGACTCTCCGTTCCAGCCTATTCTTGCCTGCGGGTCTCTCCGTTCGGGACAATTCTGACCTGCAAAACTCTCCGTTCGGACCTAATCTAGCCTCTGGGAGTCTCCTTTGGGGTCTCCTGTTGCGTGCGGGGCTGCTCCATTCCAGCCTTTTGTGCTTACGGAGCTCCGATATTCGGTCCTGTTCTAGCATGCGGAGCTCCGCTACTCAGGCCTGATTGTGCGTGCGGGGCTCCGCTACTCGGGCCTGTTGGTGCATGCGGGGCTCCACTACTTGGGCCTGTTCTTGCATGCGGGGCTCCGCTACTCGGGTCTGTTCGTGCTTGCAGGGCTCTGCTACTCGGGCCTGTTCGTGCGTGCGGGGCTCCGCTATTCAGGCCTGATAGTGTGTGCGGGGCTCCTCTATTCAGGCCTGTCCTTCCCTGCGGGACTCTATTCGGGCCTATACTTCCCTGCGGGACTCTGTTCGGGCCTATTCTGGCCTGCGAGACCCTCCGTTCGCCCCCATTGTGGTCTGCGGGACCCTCGTTCGGGCCCATTCTCACCTTCGAGACCCTCTGTTCGGGCTTTTCTGGCCTGCGGGACTCTCCGTTCGGGCCTATTCTTGTGAGCGGGTCTCTATTCGGGCCTATTTTTGCCTAAGGGCTCCTCTATTCGGGCCTATTCTGGCCTGCGGGACTCTCCGTTCGGGCCTATTCTCACCTGGGGAACTCTCCGTTCGGGCCTTTCTGGCCTTCGGGACTCTGTTCGGGTCTCTTCTTGCCAGCGGGGCTCTTCGTTTGGGCCTATTCTTGCCTGCAGAACTCTGTTCGGGCCTCTTCTTGCCTGCACAGCCCCTCTACTCGGGCCTATTTTTGCCTGCGGGACTCTGTCCAGGCCTATTGTTGCCCCCGGAAAACTCCGTTCAGTCCTATTCTGGCTTGTGGGACTCTGTTCGGGCCTATGCTTGCCTGCGGGAATCTCCTTTCAGGGTTATGCTGACCTGTGGGATTCTCAGTTTGGGCGTATTCTCGCCTGCAGGACATCTCTTCGGGCCTATTCTCGCCCGCGGGACCCTCCGTTCGGTCGTTTCTGGCCTGCGGGACTCTCCATTCGGGCCTAATCTTGGGAGCGGGAGCGGGACTCTACTCGGGCCTATTCTTGCCTAGGGGCCTCTTCTATTCGTGCTTCTTCTTGCCAGTGGGACTCTGTTCAGGCCCGTTCTTGCCTGCAGGATTCTGCGTTCGGGCTTATTCTTGCTTGCCGGACAGTGTTCGGGCGTCTTGTTGCCTGCACGGCTCCTCTACTCGGGCCTCATTTTGCCTTCGGGACACCGTTCGGGTCTATTCTTGGTCCGGGAATCTCCGTTCGGGCCTATGCTGGCCTGCTGGACTCTGTTCGGGCCTATGCTTGCCTGCGGGAATGACCGTTCGGGCCTATGTTTCCCTGCGGGACTGACCGTTCGGGCCTTTCTGACCTTCGGGACTCTGTTCGTGTCTCTTCTTGCCAGCGGGGCTCTTCGTTTGGGCCTATTCTTGCCTGCAGAACTCTGTTCGGGCCTCTTCTTGCCTGCACAGCCCCTCTACTCGGGCCTATTTTTGCCTGCGGGTCTCTGTCCAGGCCTATTGTTGCCCCCGGAAAACTCCGTTCGGTCCTATTCTGGCTTGTGGGACTCTGTTCGGGCCTATGCTTGCCTGCGGGAATCTCCTTTCAGGGTTATGCTGACCTGTGGGATTCTCAGTTTGGGCGTATTCTCGCCTGCAGGACATCTCTTCGGGCCTATTCTCGCCCGCGGGACCCTCCGTTCGGTCGTTTCTGGCCTGCGGGACTCTCCGTTCGGGCCTAATCTTGCCTGCAGGAATCTGCGTTCGGGCTTACTCTTGCTTGCCGGACAGGGTTCGGGCGTCTTCTTGCCTGCACGGCTCCTCTACTCGGGCCTCATTTTGCCTTCGGGACACCGTTCGGGTCTATTCTTGGTCCGGGAATCTCCGTTCGGGCCTATGCTGGCTTGCTGGACTCTGTTCGGGCCTATGCTTGCCTGCGGGAATGACCGTTCGGGCCTATGTTGGCCTGCGGGACTCTCCGTTCGGGCCATTCTGGCCTGCGGGACTCTCCGTTCGGGCCTATTCTCTGGAGCGGGACTTTACTCGGGCCTATTCTTGCCTCCGGGCCTCCTCTATTCTTGCCTATTCTTGCCTCCGGGAATCTCCGTTCTGGCCTGTTCGGGCCTGCAGGACTCTGTTCGGGCCTATGCTTGCCTGCAGGAATCTCTGTTCCGCCCTACTCTGGCCTGCGGGAATCTCCGTTCAGGCCTATTCTGGCCTGCGGGACTCTGTTCGGGCCTATTCTTGCTCCGGGAATCGCCGGTCGGGCGTACCCTGGCTTGCGGGACTCTGTTCGGGCCTATGCTTGCCTGCAGGAATCTCTGTTCTGGCCTATTCTGGCCTGCAGGACTCTCCGTTCGGGCCTATTCTGGCCTGCAGGACTCTGTTTGGGCCTATGCTTGCCTACGGGAATCTCCGTTCAGGCGAATGCTGGCCTGCGGGTCTCTCTGTTCGGGCCTATTCTTGCCTGCGGGTCTCTCCGTTCGTGCCTATTCTTGCCTGCGGGACTCTCCGTTTGGGCGTATCCTTGCCTGCGGGACTCTGTTCGGGCCTCTTCTTGCCCACACGGCTCCTCTACTCGGGCCTATTTTTGCCTGTGGGACTCTATTGGGGCCTATTCTTGCCTCCGACAATCTCCGTTCGGGCCTATTCTGGCCTGCGGGACTCTTCGTTCGGGCCTAGGCTTCCCTTTGGCAATCTCCGTTCAGGCGTATGCTGGCCTGCGGGACTCTGTTCGGGCCTTTGGTTGCTTTCGGAAATCCCCGTTCTGGCCTGCGGAATTCTGTTCGGGGCTATTCTTGCTCCGGGAATCTCTGTTCGGGACTATTCTGGCCTGTGGGACTCTGTTCGGGCCCATGCCTGCCTGCGGGGCTCTCTGTTCAGGCCTTTTTCGCCTACGGGACTCTCCGTTCGGGCCTATTCTCTGGAGCGGGACTTTAGTCGGGCCTACTCTTGCCTACGGTGCTCCTCTATTCTTGCCTCTGGGATTCTGTTCGGGCCTATTCTTGTCTGCGGGACTCTCCGTTTGAGCCTATTCTTGCCTGTGGGTTCTCCGTTCAGGGCTACTCTTGCCAGCGGGACTCTGTTCGTGCCTCATCTTGCCTGCATGGCTGCTCTACTCGGGCCTACTCTTGCCTGTGGGACTCTGTTCGGGCCTATCCTTGCTCTGGGAATCTCCGTTCGGGCATACCCTGGCCTGCGGGACTCCGTTCGGGCCTATTCTGGCCTGTGGGACTCTGTTTGGGCCTATGCTTGCCTGCAGGAATCTCTGTTCCGGCCTATTGTGGCCTGCAGGACTCCCCGTTCGGGCCTATTGTGGCCTGCGGGACTCTGTTTGGGCCTATGCTTGCCTACGGGAATCTCCGTTCAGGCGTATGCTGGCCTGCGGTATTCTCAATTTGGGCATATTCTCTCGCCTCCGGGACTTTCCTTTGGGCCTATTCTCGCCTGCGCATCTCTCCGTTCGGGCCTATTCTTGCCTGCGGGACTCTCCGTTCCGGCCTATTCTTGCCTGCGGGTCTCTCCGTTCGGGACAATTCTGACCTGCAAAACTCTCCGTTCGGATCTAATCTAGCCTCTGGGAGTCTCCTTTGGGGTCTCCTGTTGCGTGCGGGGCTGCTCCATTCCAGCCTTTTGTGCTTACGGAGCTCCGATATTCGGTCCTGTTCTAGCATGCGGAGCTCCGCTACTCAGGCCTGATTGTGCGTGCGGGGCTCCGCTACTCGGGCCTGTTGGTGCATGCGGGGCTCCACTACTTGGGCCTGTTCTTGCATGCGGGGCTCCGCTACTCGGGTCTGTTCGTGCTTGCAGGGCTCTGCTACTCGGGCCTGTTCGTGCGTGCGGGGCTCCGCTATTCAGGCCTGATAGTGTGTGCGGGGCTCCTCTATTCAGGCCTGTCCTTCCCTGCGGGACTCTATTCGGGCCTATACTTCCCTGCGGGACTCTGTTCGGGCCTATTCTGGCCTGCGAGACCCTCCGTTCGCCCCTATCGTGGTCTGCGGGACCCTCGTTCGGGCCCATTCTCGCCTTCGAGACCCTCTGTTCGGGCTTTTCTGGCCTGCGGGACTCTCCGTTCGGGCCTATTCTTGTGAGCGGGTCTCTATTCGGGCCTATTTTTGCCTAAGGGCTCCTCTATTCGGGCCTATTCTGGCCTGCGGGACTCTCCGTTCGGGCCTATTCTCACCTGGGGAACTCTCCGTTCGGGCCTTTCTGGCCTTCGGGACTCTGTTCGGGTCTCTTCTTGCCAGCGGGGCTCTTCGTTTGGGCCTATTCTTGCCTGCAGAACTCTGTTCGGGCCTCTTCTTGCCTGCACAGCCCCTCTACTCGGGCCTATTTTTGCCTGCGGGACTCTGTCCAGGCCTATTGTTGCCCCCGGAAAACTCCGTTCAGTCCTATTCTGGCTTGTGGGACTCTGTTCGGGCCTATGCTTGCCTGCGGGAATACCCTTTCAGGGTTATGCTGACCTGTGGGATTCTCAGTTTGGGCGTATTCTCGCCTGCAGGACATCTCTTCGGGCCTATTCTCGCCCGCGGGACCCTCCGTTCGGTCGTTTCTGGCCTGCGGGACTCTCCATTCGGGCCTAATCTTGGGAGCGGGAGCGGGACTCTACTCGGGCCTATTCTTGCCTAGGGGCCTCTTCTATTCGTGCTTCTTCTTGCCAGTGGGACTCTGTTCAGGCCCGTTCTTGCCTGCAGGATTCTGCGTTCGGGCTTATTCTTGCTTGCCGGACAGTGTTCGGGCGTCTTGTTGCCTGCACGGCTCCTCTACTCGGGCCTCATTTTGCCTTCGGGACACCGTTCGGGTCTATTCTTGGTCCGGAAATCTCCGTTCGGGCCTATGCTCGCCTGCTGGACTCTGTTCGGGCCTATGCTTGCCTGCGGGAATGACCGTTCGGGCCTATGTTTCCCTGCGGGACTGACCGTTCCGGCCTTTCTGACCTTCGGGACTCTGTTCGTGTCTCTTCTTGCCAGCGGGGCTCTTCGTTTGGGCCTATTCTTGCCTGCAGAACTCTGTTCGGGCCTCTTCTTGCCTGCACAGCCCCTCTACTCGGGCCTATTTTTGCCTGCGGGTCTCTGTCCAGGCCTATTGTTGCCCCCGGAAAACTCCGTTCGGTCCTATTCTGGCTTGTGGGACTCTGTTCGGGCCTATGCTTGCCTGCGGGAATCTCCTTTCAGGGTTATGCTGACCTGTGGGATTCTCAGTTTGGGCGTATTCTCGCCTGCAGGACATCTCTTCGGGCCTATTCTCGCCCGCGGGACCCTCCGTTCGGTCGTTTCTGGCCTGCGGGACTCTCCGTTCGGGCCTAATCTTGCCTGCAGGAATCTGCGTTCGGGCTTACTCTTGCTTGCCGGACAGGGTTCGGGCGTCTTGTTGCCTGCACGGCTCCTCTACTCGGGCCTCATTTTGCCTTCGGGACACCGTTCGGGTCTATTCTTGGTCCGGGAATCTCCGTTCGGGCCTATGCTGGCTTGCTGGACTCTGTTCGGGCCTATGCTTGCCTGCGGGAATGACCGTTCAGGCCTATGTTGGCCTGCGGGACTCTCCGTTCGGGCCATTCTGGCCTGCGGGACTCTCCGTTCGGGCCTATTCTCTGGAGCGGGACTTTACTTGGGCCTATTCTTGCCTCCGGGCCTCCTCTATTCTTGCCTATTCTTGCCTCCGGGAATCTCCGTTCTGGCCTGTTCGGGCCTGCAGGACTCTGTTCGGGCCTATGCTTGCCTGCAGGAATCTCTGTTCCGCCCTACTCTGGCCTGCGGGACTCTCCGTTCAGGCCTATTCTGGCCTGCGGGACTCTGTTCGGGCCTATTCTTGCTCCGGGAATCGCCGGTCGGGCGTACCCTGGCTTGCGGGACTCTGTTCGGGCCTATGCTTGCCTGCAGGAATCTCTGTTCTGGCCTATTCTGGCCTGCAGGACTCTCCGTTCGGGCCTATTCTGGCCTGCAGGACTCTGTTTGGGCCTATGCTTGCCTACGGGAATCTCCGTTCAGGCGTATGCTGGCCTGCGGGTCTCTCCGTTCGGGCCTATTCTTGCCTGCGGGACTCTCCGTTTGGGCGTATCCTTGCCTGCGGGACTCTGTTCGGGCCTCTTCTTGCCCGCACGGCTCCTCTACTCGGGCCTATTTTTGCCTGTGGGACTCTATTGGGGCCTATTCTTGCCTCCGACAATCTCCGTTCGGGCCTATTCTGGCCTGCGGGACTCTTCGTTCGGGCCTAGGCTTCCCTTTGGCAATCTCCGTTCAGGCGTATGCTGGCCTGCGGGACTCTGTTCGGACCTTTGGTTGCTTTCGGAAATCCCCGTTCTGGCCTATTCTGGCCTGCGGAATTCTGTTCGGGGCTATTCTTGCTCCGGGAATCTCTGTTCGGGACTATTCTGGCCTGTGGGACTCTGTTCGGGCCCATGCCTGCCTGCGGGGCTCTCTGTTCAGGCCTTTTTCGCCTACGGGACTCTCCGTTCGGGCCTATTCTCTGGAGTGGGACTTTAGTCGGGCCTACTCTTGCCTACGGGGCTCCTCTATTCTTGCCTCTGGGATTCTGTTCGGGCCTATTCTTGTCTGCGGGACTCTCCGTTTGAGCCTATTCTTGCCTGTGGGTTCTCCGTTCAGGGCTACTCTTGCCAGCGAGACTCTGTTCGTGCCTCATCTTGCCTGCATGGCTGCTCTACTCGGGCCTACTCTTGCCTGCGGGACTCTGTTCGGGCCTATCCTTGCTCTGGGAAACTCCGTTCGGGCATACCCTGGCCTGCGGGACTCCGTTCGGGCCTATTCTGGCCTGCGGGACTCTGTTTGGGCCTATGCTTGCCTACGGGAATCTCCGTTCAGGCGTATGCTGGCCTGCGGTATTCTCAATTTGGGCATATTCTCTCGCCTCCGGGACTTTCCTTTGGGCCTATTCTCGCCTGTGCAACTCTCCGTTCGGGCCTATTCTTGCCTGCGGGACTCTCCGTTCCGGCCTATTCTTGCCTGCGGGTCTCTCCGTTCGGGACAATTCTGACCTGCAAAACTCTCCGTTCGGACCTAATCTAGCCTCTGGGAGTCTCCTTTGGGGTCTCCTGTTGCGTGCGGGGCTGCTCCATTCCAGCCTTTTGTGCTTACGGAGCTCCGATATTCGGTCCTGTTCTAGCATGCGGAGCTCCGCTACTCAGGCCTGATTGTGCGTGCGGGGCTCTGCTACTCGGGCCTGTTGGTGCATGCGGGGCTCCACTACTTGGGCCTGTTCTTGCATGCGGGGCTCCGCTACTCGGGTCTGTTCGTGCTTGCAGGGCTCTGCTACTCGGGCCTGTTCGTGCGTGCGGGGCTCCGCTATTCAGGCCTGATAGTGTGTGCGGGGCTCCTCTATTCAGGCCTGTCCTTCCCTGCGGGACTCTATTCGGGCCTATACTTCCCTGCGGGACTCTGTTCGGGCCTATTCTGGCCTGCGAGACCCTCCGTTCGCCCCCATTGTGGTCTGCGGGACCCTCGTTCGGGCCCATTCTCACCTTCGAGACCCTCTGTTCGGGCTTTTCTGGCCTGCGGGACTCTCCGTTCGGGCCTATTCTTGTGAGCGGGTCTCTATTCCGGCCTATTTTTGCCTAAGGGCTCCTCTATTCGGGCCTATTCTGGCCTGCGGGACTCTCCGTTCGGGCCTATTCTCACCTGGGGAACTCTCCGTTCGGACCTTTCTGACCTTCGGGACTCTGTTCGTGTCTCTTCTTGCCAGCGGGGCTCTTCGTTTGGGCCTATTCTTGCCTGCAGGACTCTGTTCGGGCCTCTTCTTGCCTGCACAGCCCCTCTACTCGGGCCTATTTTTGCCTGCGGGACTCTGTCCAGGCCTATTGTTGCCCCCGGAAAACTCCGTTCAGTCCTATTCTGGCTTGTGGGACTCTGTTCGGGCCTATGCTTGCCTGCGGGAATCTCCTTTCAGGGTTATGCTGACCTGTGGGATTCTCAGTTTGGGCGTATTCTCGCCTGCAGGACATCTCTTCGGGCCTATTCTCGCCCGCGGGACCCTCCGTTCGGTCGTTTCTGGCCTGCGGGACTCTCCATTCGGGCCTAATCTTGGGAGCGGGAGCGGGACTCTACTCGGGCCTATTCTTGCCTAGGGGCCTCTTCTATTCGTGCTTCTTCTTGCCAGTGGGACTCTGTTCAGGCCCGTTCTTGCCTGCAGGATTCTGCGTTCGGGCTTATTCTTGCTTGCCGGACAGTGTTCGGGCGTCTTGTTGCCTGCACGGCTCCTCTACTCGGGCCTCATTTTGCCTTCGGGACACCGTTCGGGTCTATTCTTGGTCCGGGAATCTCCGTTCGGGCCTATGCTGGCCTGCTGGACTCTGTTCGGGCCTATGCTTGCCTGCGGGAATGACCGTTCGGGCCTATGTTTCCCTGCGGGACTGACCGTTCGGGCCTTTCTGACCTTCGGGACTCTGTTCGTGTCTCTTCTTGCCAGCGGGGCTCTTCGTTTGGGCCTATTCTTGCCTGCAGAACTCTGTTCGGGCCTCTTCTTGCCTGCACAGCCCCTCTACTCGGGCCTATTTTTGCCTGCGGGTCTCTGTCCAGGCCTATTGTTGCCCCCGGAAAACTCCGTTCGGTCCTATTCTGGCTTGTGGGACTCTGTTCGGGCCTATGCTTGCCTGCGGGAATCTCCTTTCAGGGTTATGCTGACCTGTGGGATTCTCAGTTTGGGCGTATTCTCGCCTGCAGGACATCTCTTCGGGCCTATTCTCGCCCGCGGGACCCTCCGTTCGGTCGTTTCTGGCCTGCGGGACTCTCCGTTCGGGCCTAATCTTGCCTGCAGGAATCTGCGTTCGGGCTTACTCTTGCTTGCCGGACAGGGTTCGGGCGTCTTGTTGCCTGCACGGCTCCTCTACTCGGGCCTCATTTTGCCTTCGGGACACCGTTCGGGTCTATTCTTGGTCCGGGAATCTCCGTTCGGGCCTATGCTGGCCTGCTGGACTCTGTTCGGGCCTATGCTTGCCTGCGGGAATGACCGTTCGGGCCTATGTTGGCCTGCGGGACTCTCCGTTCGGGCCATTCTGGCCTGCGGGACTCTCCGTTCGGGCCTATTCTCTGGAGCGGGACTTTACTTGGGCCTATTCTTGCCTCCGGGCCTCCTCTATTCTTGCCTATTCTTGCCTCCGGGAATCTCCGTTCTGGCCTGTTCGGGCCTGCAGGACTCTGTTCGGGCCTATGCTTGCCTGCAGGAATCTCTGTTCCGCCCTACTCTGGCCTGCGAGACTCTCCGTTCAGGCCTATTCTGGCCTGCGGGACTCTGTTCGGGCCTATTCTTGCTCCGGGAATCGCCGGTCGGGCGTACCCTGGCTTGCGGGACTCTGTTCGGGCCTATGCTTGCCTGCAGGAATCTCTGTTCTGGCCTATTCTGGCCTGCAGGACTCTCCGTTCGGGCCTATTCTGGCCTGCAGGACTCTGTTTGGGCCTATGCTTGCCTACGGGAATCTCCGTTCAGGCGTATGCTGGCCTGCGGGTCTCTCTGTTCGGGCCTATTCTTGCCTGCGGGACTCTCCGTTTGGCCGTATCCTTGCCTGCGGGACTCTGTTCGGGCCTCTTCTTACCCGCACGGCTCCTCTACTCGGGCCTATTTTTGCCTGTGGGACTCTATTGGGGCCTATTCTTGCCTCCGACAATCTCCGTTCGGGCCTATTCTGGCCTGCGGGACTCTTCGTTCGGGCCTAGGCTTCCCTTTGGCAATCTCCGTTCAGGCGTATGCTGGCCTGCAGGACTCTGTTCGGGCCTTTGGTTGCTTTCGGAAATCCCCGTTCTGGCCTATTCTGGCCTGCGGAATTCTGTTGGGGGCTATTCTTGCTCCGGGAATCTCTGTTCGGGACTATTCTGGCCTGTGGGACTCTGTTCGGGCCCATGCCTGCCTGCGGGGCTCTCTGTTCAGGCCTTTTTCGCCTACGGGACTCTCCGTTCGGGCCTATTCTCTGGAGCGGGACTTTAGTCGGGCCTACTCTTGCCTACGGGGCTCCTCTATTCTTGCCTCTGGGATTCTGTTCGGGCCTATTCTTGTCTGCGGGACTCTCCGTTTGAGCCTATTCTTGCCTGTGGGTTCTCCGTTCAGGGCTACTCTTGCCAGCGGGACTCTGTTCGTGCCTCATCTTGCCTGCATGGCTGCTCTACTCGGGCCTACTCTTGCCTGTGGGACTCTGTTCGGGCCTATCCTTGCTCTGGGAATCTCCGTTCGGGCATACCCTGGCCTGCGGGACTCCGTTCGGGCGTATTCTGGCCTGCGGGACTCTGTTTGGGCCTATGCTTGCCTGCAGGAATCTCTGTTCCGGCCTATTGTGGCATGCAGGACTCTCCGTTTGGGCCTATTGTGGCCTGCGGGACTCTGTTTGGGCCTATGCTTGCCTACGGGAATCTCCGTTCAGGCGTATGCTGGCCTGCGGTATTCTCAATTTGGGCATATTCTCTCGCCTCCGGGACTTTCCTTTGGGCCTATTCTCGCCTGCGCATCTCTCCGTTCGGGCCTATTCTTGCCTGCGGGACTCTCCGTTCCAGCCTATTCTTGCCTGCGGGTCTCTCCGTTCGGGACAATTCTGACCTGCAAAACTCTCCGTTCGGACCTAATCTAGCCTCTGGGAGTCTCCTTTGGGGTCTCCTGTTGCGTGCGGGGCTGCTCCATTCCAGCCTTTTGTGCTTACGGAGCTCCGATATTCGGTCCTGTTCTAGCATGCGGAGCTCCGCTACTCAGGCCTGATTGTGCGTGCGGGGCTCCGCTACTCGGGCCTGTTGGTGCATGCGGGGCTCCACTACTTGGGCCTGTTCTTGCATGCGGGGCTCCGCTACTCGGGTCTGTTCGTGCTTGCAGGGCTCTGCTACTCAGGCCTGTTCGTGCGTGCGGGGATCCGCTATTCAGGCCTGATAGTGTGTGCGGGGCTCCTCTATTCAGGCCTGTCCTTCCCTGCGGGACTCTATTCGGGCCTATACTTCCCTGCGGGACTCTGTTCGGGCCTATTCTGGCCTGCGAGACCCTCCGTTCGCCCCTATCGTGGTCTGCGGGACCCTCGTTCGGGCCCATTCTCGCCTTCGAGACCCTCTGTTCGGGCTTTTCTGGCCTGCGGGACTCTCCGTTCGGGCCTATTCTTGTGAGCGGGTCTCTATTCGGGCCTATTTTTGCCTAAGGGCTCCTCTATTCGGGCCTATTGTGGCCTGCGGGACTCTCCGTTCGGGCCTATTCTCACCTGGGGAACTCTCCGTTCGGGCCTTTCTGGCCTTCGGGACTCTGTTCGGGTCTCTTCTTGCCAGCGGGGCTCTTCGTTTGGGCCTATTCTTGCCTGCAGAACTCTGTTCGGGCCTCTTCTTGCCTGCACAGCCCCTCTACTCGGGCCTATTTTTGCCTGCGGGACTCTGTCCAGGCCTATTGTTGCCCCCGGAAAACTCCGTTCAGTCCTATTCTGGCTTGTGGGACTCTGTTCGGGCCTATGCTTGCCTGCGGGAATCTCCTTTCAGGGTTATGCTGACCTGTGGGATTCTCAGTTTGGGCGTATTCTCGCCTGCAGGACATCTCTTCGGGCCTATTCTCGCCCGCGGGACCCTCCGTTCGGTCGTTTCTGGCCTGCGGGACTCTCCATTCGGGCCTAATCTTGGGAGCGGGAGCGGGACTCTACTCGGGCCTATTCTTGCCTAGGGGCCTCTTCTATTCGTGCTTCTTCTTGCCAGTGGGACTCTGTTCAGGCCCGTTCTTGCCTGCAGGATTCTGCGTTCGGGCTTATTCTTGCTTGCCGGACAGTGTTCGGGCGTCTTGTTGCCTGCACGGCTCCTCTACTCGGGCCTCATTTTGCCTTCGGGACACCGTTCGGGTCTATTCTTGGTCCGGGAATCTCCGTTCGGGCCTATGCTCGCCTGCTGGACTCTGTTCGGGCCTATGCTTGCCTGCGGGAATGACCGTTCGGGCCTATGTTTCCCTGCGGGACTGACCGTTCGGGCCTTTCTGACCTTCGGGACTCTGTTCGTGTCTCTTCTTGCCAGCGGGGCTCTTCGTTTGGGCCTATTCTTGCCTGCAGAACTCTGTTCGGGCCTCTTCTTGCCTGCACAGCCCCTCTACTCGAGCCTATTTTTGCCTGCGGGTCTCTGTCCAGGCCTATTGTTGCCCCCGGAAAACTCCGTTCGGTCCTATTCTGGCTTGTGGGACTCTGTTCGGGCCTATGCTTGCCTGCGGGAATCTCCTTTCAGGGTTATGCTGACCTGTGGGATTCTCAGTTTGGGCGTATTCTCGCCTGCAAGACATCTCTTCGGGCCTATTCTCGCCCGCGGGACCCTCCGTTCGGTCGTTTCTGGCCTGCGGGACTCTCCGTTCGGGCCTAATCTTGCCTGCAGGAATCTGCGTTCGGGCTTACTCTTGCTTGCCGGACAGCGTTCGGGCGTCTTGTTGCCTGCACGGCTCCTCTACTCGGGCCTCATTTTGCCTTCGGGACACCGTTCGGGTCTATTCTTGGTCCGGGAATCTCCGTTCGGGCCTATGCTGGCCTGCTGGACTCTGTTCGGGCCTATGCTTGCCTGCGGGAATGACCGTTCGGGCCTATGTTGGCCTGCGGGACTCTCCGTTCGGGCCATTCTGGCCTGCGGGACTCTCCGTTCGGGCCTATTCTCTGGAGCGGGACTTTACTCGGGCCTATTCTTGCCTCCGGGCCTCCTCTATTCTTGCCTATTCTTGCCTCCGGGAATCTCCGTTCTGGCCTGTTCGGGCCTGCAGGACTCTGTTCGGGCCTATGCTTGTCTGCAGGAATCTCTGTTCCGCCCTACTCTGGCCTGCGGGAATCTCCGTTCAGGCCTATTCTGGCCTGCGGGACTCTGTTCGGGCCTATTCTTGCTCCGGGAATCGCCGGTCGGGCGTACCCTGGCTTGCGGGACTCTGTTCGGGCCTATGCTTGCCTGCAGGAATCTCTGTTCTGGCCTATTCTGGCCTGCAGGACTCTCCGTTCGGGCCTATTCTGGCCTGCAGGACTCTGTTTGGGCCTATGCTTGCCTACGGGAATCTCCGTTCAGGCGTATGCTGGCCTGCGGGTCTCTCCGTTCGGGCCTATTCTTGCCTGCGGGACTCTCCGTTTGGGCGTATCCTTGCCTGCGGGACTCTGTTCGGGCCTCTTCTTGCCCGCACGGCTCCTCTACTCGGGCCTATTTTTGCCTGTGGGACTCTATTGGGGCCTATTCTTGCCTCCGACAATCTCCGTTCGGGCCTATTCTGGCCTGCGGGACTCTTCGTTCGGGCCTAGGCTTCCCTTTGGCAATCTCCGTTCAGGCGTATGCTGGCCTGCGGGACTCTGTTCGGACCTTTGGTTGCTTTCGGAAATCCCCGTTCTGGCCTATTCTGGCCTGCGGAATTCTGTTCGGGGCTATTCTTGCTCCGGGAATCTCTGTTCGGGACTATTCTGGCCTGTGGGACTCTGTTCGGGCCCATGCCTGCCTGCGGGGCTCTCTGTTCAGGCCTTTTTCGCCTACGGGACTCTCCGTTCGGGCCTATTCTCTGGAGTGGGACTTTAGTCGGGCCTACTCTTGCCTACGGGGCTCCTCTATTCTTGCCTCTGGGATTCTGTTCGGGCCTATTCTTGTCTGCGGGACTCTCCGTTTGAGCCTATTCTTGCCTGTGGGTTCTCCGTTCAGGGCTACTCTTGCCAGCGAGACTCTGTTCGTGCCTCATCTTGCCTGCATGGCTGCTCTACTCGGGCCTACTCTTGCCTGCGGGACTCTGTTCGGGCCTATCCTTGCTCTGGGAAACTCCGTTCGGGCATACCCTGGCCTGCGGGACTCCGTTCGGGCCTATTCTGGCCTGCGGGACTCTGTTTGGGCCTATGCTTGCCTACGGGAATCTCCGTTCAGGCGTATGCTGGCCTGCGGTATTCTCAATTTGGGCATATTCTCTCGCCTCCGGGACTTTCCTTTGGGCCTATTCTCGCCTGTGCAACTCTCCGTTCGGGCCTATTCTTGCCTGCGGGACTCTCCGTTCCGGCCTATTCTTGCCTGCGGGTCTCTCCGTTCGGGACAATTCTGACCTGCAAAACTCTCCGTTCGGACCTAATCTAGCCTCTGGGAGTCTCCTTTGGGGTCTCCTGTTGCGTGCGGGGCTGCTCCATTCCAGCCTTTTGTGCTTACGGAGCTCCGATATTCGGTCCTGTTCTAGCATGCGGAGCTCCGCTACTCAGGCCTGTTCGTGCGTGCGGGGCTCCGCTATTCAGGCCTGATAGTGTGTGCGGGGCTCCTCTATTCAGGCCTGTCCTTCCCTGCGGGACTCTATTCGGGCCTATACTTCCCTGCGGGACTCTGTTCGGGCCTATTCTGGCCTGCGAGACCCTCCGTTCGCCCCCATTGTGGTCTGCGGGACCCTCGTTCGGGCCCATTCTCACCTTCGAGACCCTCTGTTCGGGCTTTTCTGGCCTGCGGGACTCTCCGTTCGGGCCTATTCTTGTGAGCGGGTCTCTATTCCGGCCTATTTTTGCCTAAGGGCTCCTCTATTCGGGCCTATTCTGGCCTGCGGGACTCTCCGTTCGGGCCTATTCTCACCTGGGGAACTCTCCGTTCGGACCTTTCTGACCTTCGGGACTCTGTTCGTGTCTCTTCTTGCCTGCGGGGCTCTTCGTTTGGGCCTATTCTTGCCTGCAGGACTCTGTTCGGGCCTCTTCTTGCCTGCACAGCCCCTCTACTCGGGCCTATTTTTGCCTGCGGGACTCTGTCCAGGCCTATTGTTGCCCCCGGAAAACTCCGTTCAGTCCTATTCTGGCTTGTGGGACTCTGTTCGGGCCTATGCTTGCCTGCGGGAATCTCCTTTCAGGGTTATGCTGACCTGTGGGATTCTCAGTTTGGGCGTATTCTCGCCTGCAGGACATCTCTTCGGGCCTATTCTCGCCCGCGGGACCCTCCGTTCGGTCGTTTCTGGCCTGCGGGACTCTCCATTCGGGCCTAATCTTGGGAGCGGGAGCGGGACTCTACTCGGGCCTATTCTTGCCTAGGGGCCTCTTCTATTCGTGCTTCTTCTTGCCAGTGGGACTCTGTTCAGGCCCGTTCTTGCCTGCAGGATTCTGCGTTCGGGCTTATTCTTGCTTGCCGGACAGTGTTCGGGCGTCTTGTTGCCTGCACGGCTCCTCTACTCGGGCCTCATTTTGCCTTCGGGACACCGTTCGGGTCTATTCTTGGTCCGGGAATCTCCGTTCGGGCCTATGCTCGCCTGCTGGACTCTGTTCGGGCCTATGCTTGCCTGCGGGAATGACCGTTCGGGCCTATGTTTCCCTGCGGGACTGACCGTTCGGGCCTTTCTGACCTTCGGGACTCTGTTCGTGTCTCTTCTTGCCAGCGGGGCTCTTCGTTTGGGCCTATTCTTGCCTGCAGAACTCTGTTCGGGCCTCTTCTTGCCTGCACAGCCCCTCTACTCGGGCCTATTTTTGCCTGCGGGTCTCTGTCCAGGCCTATTGTTGCCCCCGGAAAACTCCGTTCGGTCCTATTCTGGCTTGTGGGACTCTGTTCGGGCCTATGCTTGCCTGCGGGAATCTCCTTTCAGGGTTATGCTGACCTGTGGGATTCTCAGTTTGGGCGTATTCTCGCCTGCAGGACATCTCTTCGGGCCTATTCTCGCCCGCGGGACCCTCCGTTCGGTCGTTTCTGGCCTGCGGGACTCTCCGTTCGGGCCTAATCTTGCCTGCAGGAATCTGCGTTCGGGCTTACTCTTGCTTGCCGGACAGGGTTCGGGCGTCTTCTTGCCTGCACGGCTCCTCTACTCGGGCCTCATTTTGCCTTCGGGACACCGTTCGGGTCTATTCTTGGTCCGGGAATCTCCGTTCGGGCCTATGCTGGCCTGCTGGACTCTGTTCGGGCCTATGCTTGCCTGCGGGAATGACCGTTCAGGCCTATGTTGGCCTGCGGGACTCTCCGTTCGGGCCATTCTGGCCTGCGGGACTCTCCGTTCGGGCCTATTCTCTGGAGCGGGACTTTACTTGGGCCTATTCTTGCCTCCGGGCCTCCTCTATTCTTGCCTATTCTTGCCTCCGGGAATCTCCGTTCTGGCCTGTTCGGGCCTGCAGGACTCTGTTCGGGCCTATGCTTGCCTGCAGGAATCTCTGTTCCGCCCTACTCTGGCCTGCGGGACTCTCCGTTCAGGCCTATTCTGGCCTGCGGGACTCTGTTCGGGCCTATTCTTGCTCCGGGAATCGCCGGTCGGGCGTACCCTGGCTTGCGGGACTCTGTTAGGGCCTATGCTTGCCTGCAGGAATCTCTGTTCTGGCCTATTCTGGCCTGCAGGACTCTCCGTTCGGGCCTATTCTGGCCTGCAGGACTCTGTTTGGGCCTATGCTTGCCTACGGGAATCTCCGTTCAGGCGTATGCTGGCCTGCGGGTCTCTCCGTTCGGGCCTATTCTTGCCTGCGGGACTCTCCGTTTGGGCGTATCCTTGCCTGCGGGACTCTGTTCGGGCCTCTTCTTGCCCGCACGGCTCCTCTACTCGGGCCTATTTTTGCCTGTGGGACTCTATTGGGGCCTATTCTTGCCTCCGACAATCTCCGTTCGGGCCTATTCTGGCCTGCGGGACTCTTCGTTCGGGCCTAGGCTTCCCTTTGGCAATCTCCGTTCAGGCGTATGCTGGCCTGCAGGACTCTGTTCGGGCCTTTGGTTGCTTTCGGAAATCCCCGTTCTGGCCTATTCTGGCCTGCGGAATTCTGTTGGGGGCTATTCTTGCTCCGGGAATCTCTGTTCGGGACTATTCTGGCCTGTGGGACTCTGTTCGGGCCCATGCCTGCCTGCGGGGCTCTCTGTTCAGGCCTTTTTCGCCTACGGGACTCTCCGTTCGGGCCTATTCTCTGGAGCGGGACTTTAGTCGGGCCTACTCTTGCCTACGGGGCTCCTCTATTCTTGCCTCTGGGATTCTGTTCGGGCCTATTCTTGTCTGCGGGACTCTCCGTTTGAGCCTATTCTTGCCTGTGGGTTCTCCGTTCAGGGCTACTCTTGCCAGCGGGACTCTGTTCGTGCCTCATCTTGCCTGCATGGCTGCTCTACTCGGGCCTACTCTTGCCTGCGGGACTCTCCGTTCGGGCCTATTCTCACCTGGGGAACTCTCCGTTCGGGCCTTTCTGGCCTTCGGGACTCTGTTCGGGTCTCTTCTTGCCAGCGGGGCTCTTCGTTTGGGCCTATTCTTGCCTGCAGAACTCTGTTCGGGCCTCTTCTTGCCTGCACAGCCCCTCTACTCGGGCCTATTTTTGCCTGCGGGACTCTGTCCAGGCCTATTGTTGCCCCCGGAAAACTCCGTTCAGTCCTATTCTGGCTTGTGGGACTCTGTTCGGGCCTATGCTTGCCTGCGGGAATCTCCTTTCAGGGTTATGCTGACCTGTGGGATTCTCAGTTTGGGCGTATTCTCGCCTGCAGGACATCTCTTCGGGCCTATTCTCGCCCGCGGGACCCTCCGTTCGGTCGTTTCTGGCCTGCGGGACTCTCCATTCGGGCCTAAGCTTGGGAGCGGGAGCGGGACTCTACTCGGGCCTATTCTTGCCTAGGGGCCTCTTCTATTCGTGCTTCTTCTTGCCAGTGGGACTCTGTTCAGGCCCGTTCTTGCCTGCAGGATTCTGCGTTCGGGCTTATTCTTGCTTGCCGGACAGTGTTCGGGCGTCTTGTTGCCTGCACGGCTCCTCTACTCGGGCCTCATTTTGCCTTCGGGACACCGTTCGGGTCTATTTTTGGTCCGGAAATCTCCGTTCGGGCCTATGCTCGCCTGCTGGACTCTGTTCGGGCCTATGCTTGCCTGCGGGAATGACCGTTCGGGCCTATGTTTCCCTGCGGGACTGACCGTTCGGGCCTTTCTGACCTTCGGGACTCTGTTCGTGTCTCTTCTTGCCAGCGGGGCTCTTCGTTTGGGCCTATTCTTGCCTGCAGAACTCTGTTCGGGCCTCTTCTTGCCTGCACAGCCCCTCTACTCGGGCCTATTTTTGCCTGCGGGTCTCTGTCCAGGCCTATTGTTGCCCCCGGAAAACTCCGTTCGGTCCTATTCTGGCTTGTGGGACTCTGTTCGGGCCTATGCTTGCCTGCGGGAATCTCCTTTCAGGGTTATGCTGACCTGTGGGATTCTCAGTTTGGGCGTATTCTCGCCTGCAGGACATCTCTTCGGGCCTATTCTCGCCCGCGGGACCCTCCGTTCGGTCGTTTCTGGCCTGCGGGACTCTCCGTTCGGGCCTAATCTTGCCTGCAGGATTCTGCGTTCGGGCTTACTCTTGCTTGCCGGACAGGGTTCGGGCGTCTTGTTGCCTGCACGGCTCCTCTACTCGGGCCTCATTTTGCCTTCGGGACACCGTTCGGGTCTATTCTTGGTCCGGGAATCTCCGTTCGGGCCTATGCTGGCCTGCTGGACTCTGTTCGGGCCTATGCTTGCCTGCGGGAATGACCGTTCGGGCCTATGTTGGCCTGCGGGACTCTCCGTTCGGGCCATTCTGGCCTGCGGGACTCTCCGTTCGGGCCTATTCTCTGGAGCGGGACTTTACTCGGGCCTATTCTTGCCTCCGGGCCTCCTCTATTCTTGCCTATTCTTGCCTCCGGGAATCTCCGTTCTGGCCTGTTCGGGCCTGCAGGACTCTGTTCGGGCCTATGCTTGCCTGCAGGAATCTCTGTTCCGCCCTACTCTGGCCTGCGGGAATCTCCGTTCAGGCCTATTCTGGCCTGCGGGACTCTGTTCGGGCCTATTCTTGCTCCGGGAATCGCCGGTCGGGCGTACTCTGGCTTGCGGGACTCTGTTCGGGCCTATGCTTGCCTGCAGGAATCTGTGTTCTGGCCTATTCTGGCCTGCAGGACTCTCCGTTCGGGCCTATTCTGGCCTGCAGGACTCTGTTTGGGCCTATGCTTGCCTACGGGAATCTCCGTTCAGGCGTATGCTGGCCTGCGGGTCTCTCCGTTCGGGCCTATTCTTGCCTGCGGGACTCTCCGTTTGGGCGTATCCTTGCCTGCGGGACTCTGTTCGGGCCTCTTCTTGCCCGCACGGCTCCTCTACTCGGGCCTATTTTTGCCTGTGGGACTCTATTGGGGCCTATTCTTGCCTCCGACAATCTCCGTTCGGGCCTATTCTGGCCTGCGGGACTCTTCGTTCGGGCCTAGGCTTCCCTTTGGCAATCTCCGTTCAGGCGTATGCTGGCCTGCGGGACTCTGTTCGGGCCTTTGGTTGCTTTCGGAAATCCCCGTTCTGGCCTATTCTGGCCTGCGGAATTCTGTTCGGGGCTATTCTTGCTCCGGGAATCTCTGTTCGGGACTATTCTGGCCTGTGGGACTCTGTTCGGGCCCATGCCTGCCTGCGGGGCTCTCTGTTCAGGCCTTTTTCGCCTACGGGACTCTCCGTTCGGGCCTATTCTCTGGAGTGGGACTTTAGTCGGGCCTACTCTTGCCTACGGGGCTCCTCTATTCTTGCCTCTGGGATTCTGTTCGGGCCTATTCTTGCCTGTGGGTTCTCCGTTCAGGGCTACTCTTGCCTGCGGGACTCTGTTCGGGCCTATCCTTGCTCTGGGAAACTCCGTTCGGGCATACCCTGGCCTGCGGGACTCCGTTCGGGCCTATTCTGGCCTGCGGGACTCTGTTTGGGCCTATGCTTGCCTGCAGGAATCTCTGTTCCGGCCTATTGTGGCCTGCAGGACTCCCCGTTCGGGCCTATTGTGGCCTGCGGGACTCTGTTTGGGCCTATGCTTGCCTACGGGAATCTCCGTTCAGGCGTATGCTGGCCTGCGGTATTCTCAATTTGGGCATATTCTCTCGCCTCCGGGACTTTCCTTTGGGCCTATTCTCGCCTGTGCAACTCTCCGTTCGGGCCTATTCTTGCCTGCGGGACTCTCCGTTCCGGCCTATTCTTGCCTGCGGGTCTCTCCGTTCGGGACAATTCTGACCTGCAAAACTCTCCGTTCGGACCTAATCTAGCCTCTGGGAGTCTCCTTTGGGGTCTCCTGTTGCGTGCGGGGCTGCTCCATTCCAGCCTTTTGTGCTTACGGAGCTCCGATATTCGGTCCTGTTCTAGCATGCGGAGCTCCGCTACTCAGGCCTGATTGTGCGTGCGGGGCTCTGCTACTCGGGCCTGTTGGTGCATGCGGGGCTCCACTACTTGGGCCTGTTCTTGCATGCGGGGCTCCGCTACTCGGGTCTGTTCGTGCTTGCAGGGCTCTGCTACTCGGGCCTGTTCGTGCGTGCGGGGCTCCGCTATTCAGGCCTGATAGTGTGTGCGGGGCTCCTCTATTCAGGCCTGTCCTTCCCTGCGGGACTCTATTCGGGCCTATACTTCCCTGCGGGACTCTGTTCGGGCCTATTCTGGCCTGCGAGACCCTCCGTTCGCCCCCATTGTGGTCTGCGGGACCCTCGTTCGGGCCCATTCTCACCTTCGAGACCCTCTGTTCGGGCTTTTCTGGCCTGCGGGACTCTCCGTTCGGGCCTATTCTTGTGAGCGGGTCTCTATTCCGGCCTATTTTTGCCTAAGGGCTCCTCTATTCGGGCCTATTCTGGCCTGCGGGACTCTCCGTTCGGGCCTATTCTCACCTGGGGAACTCTCCGTTCGGGCCTTTCTGGCCTTCGGGACTCTGTTCGGGTCTCTTCTTGCCAGCGGGGCTCTTCGTTTGGGCCTATTCTTGCCTGCAGAACTCTGTTCGGGCCTCTTCTTGCCTGCACAGCCCCTCTGCTCGGGCCTATTTTTGCCTGCGGGACTCTGTCCAGGCCTATTGTTGCCCCCGGAAAACTCCGTTCAGTCCTATTCTGGCTTGTGGGACTCTGTTCGGGCCTATGCTTGCCTGCGGGAATCTCCTTTCAGGGTTATGCTGACCTGTGGGATTCTCAGTTTGGGCGTATTCTCGCCTGCAGGACATCTCTTCGGGCCTATTCTCGCCCGCGGGACCCTCCGTTCGGTCGTTTCTGGCCTGCGGGACTCTCCATTCGGGCCTAATCTTGGGAGCGGGAGCGGGACTCTACTCGGGCCTATTCTTGCCTAGGGGCCTCTTCTATTCGTGCTTCTTCTTGCCAGTGGGACTCTGTTCAGGCCCGTTCTTGCCTGCAGGATTCTGCGTTCGGGCTTATTCTTGCTTGCCGGACAGTGTTCGGGCGTCTTGTTGCCTGCACGGCTCCTCTACTCGGGCCTCATTTTGCCTTCGGGACACCGTTCGGGTCTATTCTTGGTCCGGGAATCTCCGTTCGGGCCTATGCTCGCCTGCTGGACTCTGTTCGGGCCTATGCTTGCCTGCGGGAATGACCGTTCGGGCCTATGTTTCCCTGCGGGACTGACCGTTCGGGCCTTTCTGACCTTCGGGACTCTGTTCGTGTCTCTTCTTGCCAGCGGGGCTCTTCGTTTGGGCCTATTCTTGCCTGCAGAACTCTGTTCGGGCCTCTTCTTGCCTGCACAGCCCCTCTACTCGGGCCTATTTTTGCCTGCGGGTCTCTGTCCAGGCCTATTGTTGCCCCCGGAAAACTCCGTTCGGTCCTATTCTGGCTTGTGGGACTCTGTTCGGGCCTATGCTTGCCTGCGGGAATCTCCTTTCAGGGTTATGCTGACCTGTGGGATTCTCAGTTTGGGCGTATTCTCGCCTGCAGGACATCTCTTCGGGCCTATTCTCGCCCGCGGGACCCTCCGTTCGGTCGTTTCTGGCCTGCGGGACTCTCCGTTCGGGCCTAATCTTGCCTGCAGGAATCTGCGTTCGGGCTTACTCTTGCTTGCCGGACAGGGTTCGGGCGTCTTCTTGCCTGCACGGCTCCTCTACTCGGGCCTCATTTTGCCTTCGGGACACCGTTCGGGTCTATTCTTGGTCCGGGAATCTCCGTTCGGGCCTATGCTGGCCTGCTGGACTCTGTTCGGGCCTATGCTTGCCTGCGGGAATGACCGTTCGGGCCTATGTTGGCCTGCGGGACTCTCCGTTCGGGCCATTCTGGCCTGCGGGACTCTCCGTTCGGGCCTATTCTCTGGAGCGGGACTTTACTTGGGCCTATTCTTGCCTCCGGGCCTCCTCTATTCTTGCCTATTCTTGCCTCCGGGAATCTCCGTTCTGGCCTGTTCGGGCCTGCAGGACTCTGTTCGGGCCTATGCTTGCCTGCAGGAATCTCTGTTCCGCCCTACTCTGGCCTGCGGGACTCTCCGTTCAGGCCTATTCTGGCCTGCGGGACTCTGTTCGGGCCTATTCTTGCTCCGGGAATCGCCGGTCGGGCGTACCCTGGCTTGCGGGACTCTGTTAGGGCCTATGCTTGCCTGCAGGAATCTCTGTTCTGGCCTATTCTGGCCTGCAGGACTCTCCGTTCGGGCCTATTCTGGCCTGCAGGACTCTGTTTGGGCCTATGCTTGCCTACGGGAATCTCCGTTCAGGCGTATGCTGGCCTGCGGGTCTCTCCGTTCGGGCCTATTCTTGCCTGCGGGACTCTCCGTTTGGGCGTATCCTTGCCTGCGGGACTCTGTTCGGGCCTCTTCTTGCCCGCACGGCTCCTCTACTCGGGCCTATTTTTGCCTGTGGGACTCTATTGGGGCCTATTCTTGCCTCCGACAATCTCCGTTCGGGCCTATTCTGGCCTGCGGGACTCTTCGTTCGGGCCTAGGCTTCCCTTTGGCAATCTCCGTTCAGGCGTATGCTGGCCTGCAGGACTCTGTTCGGGCCTTTGGTTGCTTTCGGAAATCCCCGTTCTGGCCTATTCTGGCCTGCGGAATTCTGTTGGGGGCTATTCTTGCTCCGGGAATCTCTGTTCGGGACTATTCTGGCCTGTGGGACTCTGTTCGGGCCCATGCCTGCCTGCGGGGCTCTCTGTTCAGGCCTTTTTCGCCTACGGGACTCTCCGTTCGGGCCTATTCTCTGGAGCGGGACTTTAGTCGGGCCTACTCTTGCCTACGGGGCTCCTCTATTCTTGCCTCTGGGATTCTGTTCGGGCCTATTCTTGTCTGCGGGACTCTCCGTTTGAGCCTATTCTTGCCTGTGGGTTCTCCGTTCAGGGCTACTCTTGCCAGCGGGACTCTGTTCGTGCCTCATCTTGCCTGCATGGCTGCTCTACTCGGGCCTACTCTTGCCTGCGGGACTCTCCGTTCGGGCCTATTCTCACCTGGGGAACTCTCCGTTCGGGCCTTTCTGGCCTTCGGGACTCTGTTCGGGTCTCTTCTTGCCAGCGGGGCTCTTCGTTTGGGCCTATTCTTGCCTGCAGAACTCTGTTCGGGCCTCTTCTTGCCTGCACAGCCCCTCTACTCGGGCCTATTTTTGCCTGCGGGACTCTGTCCAGGCCTATTGTTGCCCCCGGAAAACTCCGTTCAGTCCTATTCTGGCTTGTGGGACTCTGTTCGGGCCTATGCTTCCCTGCGGGAATCTCCTTTCAGGGTTATGCTGACCTGTGGGATTCTCAGTTTGGGCGTATTCTCGCCTGCAGGACATCTCTTCGGGCCTATTCTCGCCCGCGGGACCCTCCGTTCGGTCGTTTCTGGCCTGCGGGACTCTCCATTCGGGCCTAATCTTGGGAGCGGGAGCGGGACTCTACTCGGGCCTATTCTTGCCTAGGGGCCTCTTCTATTCGTGCTTCTTCTTGCCAGTGGGACTCTGTTCAGGCCCGTTCTTGCCTGCAGGATTCTGCGTTCGGGCTTATTCTTGCTTGCCGGACAGTGTTCGGGCGTCTTGTTGCCTGCACGGCTCCTCTACTCGGGCCTCATTTTGCCTTCGGGACACCGTTCGGGTCTATTTTTGGTCCGGAAATCTCCGTTCGGGCCTATGCTCGCCTGCTGGACTCTGTTCGGGCCTATGCTTGCCTGCGGGAATGACCGTTCGGGCCTATGTTTCCCTGCGGGACTGACCGTTCGGGCCTTTCTGACCTTCGGGACTCTGTTCGTGTCTCTTCTTGCCAGCGGGGCTCTTCGTTTGGGCCTATTCTTGCCTGCAGAACTCTGTTCGGGCCTCTTCTTGCCTGCACAGCCCCTCTACTCGGGCCTATTTTTGCCTGCGGGTCTCTGTCCAGGCCTATTGTTGCCCCCGGAAAACTCCGTTCGGTCCTATTCTGGCTTGTGGGACTCTGTTCGGGCCTATGCTTGCCTGCGGGAATCTCCTTTCAGGGTTATGCTGACCTGTGGGATTCTCAGTTTGGGCGTATTCTCGCCTGCAGGACATCTCTTCGGGCCTATTCTCGCCCGCGGGACCCTCCGTTCGGTCGTTTCTGGCCTGCGGGACTCTCCGTTCGGGCCTAATCTTGCCTGCAGGAATCTGCGTTCGGGCTTACTCTTGCTTGCCGGACAGGGTTCGGGCGTCTTGTTGCCTGCACGGCTCCTCTACTCGGGCCTCATTTTGCCTTCGGGACACCGTTCGGGTCTATTCTTGGTCCGGGAATCTCCGTTCGGGCCTATGCTGGCCTGCTGGACTCTGTTCGGGCCTATGCTTGCCTGCGGGAATGACCGTTCGGGCCTATGTTGGCCTGCGGGACTCTCCGTTCGGGCCATTCTGGCCTGCGGGACTCTCCGTTCGGGCCTATTCTCTGGAGCGGGACTTTACTCGGGCCTATTCTTGCCTCCGGGCCTCCTCTATTCTTGCCTATTCTTGCCTCCGGGAATCTCCGTTCTGGCCTGTTCGGGCCTGCAGGACTCTGTTCGGGCCTATGCTTGCCTGCAGGAATCTCTGTTCCGCCCTACTCTGGCCTGCGGGAATCTCCGTTCAGGCCTATTCTGGCCTGCGGGACTCTGTTCGGGCCTATTCTTGCTCCGGGAATCGCCGGTCGGGCGTACCCTGGCTTGCGGGACTCTGTTCGGGCCTATGCTTGCCTGCAGGAATCTCTGTTCTGGCCTATTCTGGCCTGCAGGACTCTCCGTTCGGGCCTATTCTGGCCTGCAGGACTCTGTTTGGGCCTATGCTTGCCTACGGGAATCTCCGTTCAGGCGTATGCTGGCCTGCGGGTCTCTCCGTTCGGGCCTATTCTTGCCTGCGGGACTCTCCGTTTGGGCGTATCCTTGCCTGCGGGACTCTGTTCGGGCCTCTTCTTGCCCGCACGGCTCCTCTACTCGGGCCTATTTTTGCCTGTGGGACTCTATTGGGGCCTATTCTTGCCTCCGACAATCTCCGTTCGGGCCTATTCTGGCCTGCGGGACTCTTCGTTCGGGCCTAGGCTTCCCTTTGGCAATCTCCGTTCAGGCGTATGCTGGCCTGCGGGACTCTGTTCGGGCCTTTGGTTGCTTTCGGAAATCCCCGTTCTGGCCTATTCTGGCCTGCGGAATTCTGTTCGGGGCTATTCTTGCTCCGGGAATCTCTGTTCGGGACTATTCTGGCCTGTGGGACTCTGTTCGGGCCCATGCCTGCCTGCGGGGCTCTCTGTTCAGGCCTTTTTCGCCTACGGGACTCTCCGTTCGGGCCTATTCTCTGGAGTGGGACTTTAGTCGGGCCTACTCTTGCCTACGGGGCTCCTCTATTCTTGCCTCTGGGATTCTGTTCGGGCCTATTCTTGCCTGTGGGTTCTCCGTTCAGGGCTACTCTTGCCTGCGGGACTCTGTTCGGGCCTATCCTTGCTCTGGGAAACTCCGTTCGGGCATACCCTGGCCTGCGGGACTCCGTTCGGGCCTATTCTGGCCTGCGGGACTCTGTTTGGGCCTATGCTTGCCTGCAGGAATCTCTGTTCCGGCCTATTGTGGCCTGCAGGACTCCCCGTTCGGGCCTATTGTGGCCTGCGGGACTCTGTTTGGGCCTATGCTTGCCTACGGGAATCTCCGTTCAGGCGTATGCTGGCCTGCGGTATTCTCAATTTGGGCATATTCTCTCGCCTCCGGGACTTTCCTTTGGGCCTATTCTCGCCTGTGCAACTCTCCGTTCGGGCCTATTCTTGCCTGCGGGACTCTCCGTTCCGGCCTATTCTTGCCTGCGGGTCTCTCCGTTCGGGACAATTCTGACCTGCAAAACTCTCCGTTCGGACCTAATCTAGCCTCTGGGAGTCTCCTTTGGGGTCTCCTGTTGCGTGCGGGGCTGCTCCATTCCAGCCTTTTGTGCTTACGGAGCTCCGATATTCGGTCCTGTTCTAGCATGCGGAGCTCCGCTACTCAGGCCTGATTGTGCGTGCGGGGCTCTGCTACTCGGGCCTGTTGGTGCATGCGGGGCTCCACTACTTGGGCCTGTTCTTGCATGCGGGGCTCCGCTACTCGGGTCTGTTCGTGCTTGCAGGGCTCTGCTACTCGGGCCTGTTCGTGCGTGCGGGGCTCCGCTATTCAGGCCTGATAGTGTGTGCGGGGCTCCTCTATTCAGGCCTGTCCTTCCCTGCGGGACTCTATTCGGGCCTATACTTCCCTGCGGGACTCTGTTCGGGCCTATTCTGGCCTGCGAGACCCTCCGTTCGCCCCCATTGTGGTCTGCGGGACCCTCGTTCGGGCCCATTCTCACCTTCGAGATCCTCTGTTCGGGCTTTTCTGGCCTGCGGGACTCTCCGTTTGGGCCTATTCTTGTGAGCGGGTCTCTATTCGGGCCTATTTTTGCCTAAGGGCTCCTCTATTCGGGCCTATTCTGGCCTGCGGGACTCTCCGTTCGGGCCTATTCTCACCTGGGGAACTCTCCGTTCGGGCCTTTCTGGCCTTCGGGACTCTGTTCGGGTCTCTTCTTGCCAGCGGGGCTCTTCGTTTGGGCCTATTCTTGCCTGCAGAACTCTGTTCGGGCCTCTTCTTGCCTGCACAGCCCCTCTACTCGGGCCTATTTTTGCCTGCGGGACTCTGTCCAGGCCTATTGTTGCCCCCGGAAAACTCCGTTCGGTCCTATTCTGGCTTGTGGGACTCTGTTCGGGCCTATGCTTGCCTGCGGGAATCTCCTTTCAGGGTTATGCTGACCTGTGGGATTCTCAGTTTGGGCGTATTCTCGCCTGCAGGACATCTCTTCGGGCCTATTCTCGCCCGCGGGACCCTCCGTTCGGTCGTTTCTGGCCTGCGGGACTCTCCATTCGGGCCTAATCTTGGGAGCGGGAGCGGGACTCTACTCGGGCCTATTCTTGCCTAGGGGCCTCTTCTATTCGTGCTTCTTCTTGCCAGTGGGACTCTGTTCAGGCCCGTTCTTGCCTGCAGGATTCTGCGTTCGGGCTTATTCTTGCTTGCCGGACAGTGTTCGGGCGTCTTGTTGCCTGCACGGCTCCTCTACTCGGGCCTCATTTTGCCTTCGGGACACCGTTCGGGTCTATTCTTGGTCCGGGAATCTCCGTTCGGGCCTATGCTCGCCTGCTGGACTCTGTTCGGGCCTATGCTTGCCTGCGGGAATGACCGTTCGGGCCTATGTTTCCCTGCGGGACTGACCGTTCGGGCCTTTCTGACCTTCGGGACTCTGTTCGTGTCTCTTCTTGCCAGCGGGGCTCTTCGTTTGGGCCTATTCTTGCCTGCAGAACTCTGTTCGGGCCTCTTCTTGCCTGCACAGCCCCTCTACTCGGGCCTATTTTTGCCTGCGGGTCTCTGTCCAGGCCTATTGTTGCCCCCGGAAAACTCCGTTCGGTCCTATTCTGGCTTGTGGGACTCTGTTCGGGCCTATGCTTGCCTGCGGGAATCTCCTTTCAGGGTTATGCTGACCTGTGGGATTCTCAGTTTGGGCGTATTCTCGCCTGCAGGACATCTCTTCGGGCCTATTCTCGCCCGCGGGACCCTCCGTTCGGTCGTTTCTGGCCTGCGGGACTCTCCGTTCGGGCCTAATCTTGCCTGCAGGAATCTGCGTTCGGGCTTACTCTTGCTTGCCGGACAGGGTTCGGGCGTCTTCTTGCCTGCACGGCTCCTCTACTCGGGCCTCATTTTGCCTTCGGGACACCGTTCGGGTCTATTCTTGGTCCGGGAATCTCCGTTCGGGCCTATGCTGGCCTGCTGGACTCTGTTCGGGCCTATGCTTGCCTGCGGGAATGACCGTTCAGGCCTATGTTGGCCTGCGGGACTCTCCGTTCGGGCCATTCTGGCCTGCGGGACTCTCCGTTCGGGCCTATTCTCTGGAGCGGGACTTTACTTGGGCCTATTCTTGCCTCCGGGCCTCCTCTATTCTTGCCTATTCTTGCCTCCGGGAATCTCCGTTCTGGCCTGTTCGGGCCTGCAGGACTCTGTTCGGGCCTATGCTTGCCTGCAGGAATCTCTGTTCCGCCCTACTCTGGCCTGCGGGACTCTCCGTTCAGGCCTATTCTGGCCTGCGGGACTCTGCTCGGGCCTATTCTTGCTCCGGGAATCGCCGGTCGGGCGTACCCTGGCTTGCGGGACTCTGTTAGGGCCTATGCTTGCCTGCAGGAATCTCTGTTCTGGCCTATTCTGGCCTGCAGGACTCTCCGTTCGGGCCTATTCTGGCCTGCAGGACTCTGTTTGGGCCTATGCTTGCCTACGGGAATCTCCGTTCAGGCGTATGCTGGCCTGCGGGTCTCTCCGTTCGGGCCTATTCTTGCCTGCGGGACTCTCCGTTTGGGCGTATCCTTGCCTGCGGGACTCTGTTCGGGCCTCTTCTTGCCCGCACGGCTCCTCTACTCGGGCCTATTTTTGCCTGTGGGACTCTATTGGGGCCTATTCTTGCCTCCGACAATCTCCGTTCGGGCCTATTCTGGCCTGCGGGACTCTTCGTTCGGGCCTAGGCTTCCCTTTGGCAATCTCCGTTCAGGCGTATGCTGGCCTGCAGGACTCTGTTCGGGCCTTTGGTTGCTTTCGGAAATCCCCGTTCTGGCCTATTCTGGCCTGCGGAATTCTGTTGGGGGCTATTCTTGCTCCGGGAATCTCTGTTCGGGACTATTCTGGCCTGTGGGACTCTGTTCGGGCCCATGCCTGCCTGCGGGGCTCTCTGTTCAGGCCTTTTTCGCCTACGGGACTCTCCGTTCGGGCCTATTCTCTGGAGCGGGACTTTAGTCGGGCCTACTCTTGCCTACGGGGCTCCTCTATTCTTGCCTCTGGGATTCTGTTCGGGCCTATTCTTGCCTGTGGGTTCTCCGTTCAGGGCTACTCTTGCCTGCGGGACTCTGTTCGGGCCTATCCTTGCTCTGGGAAACTCCGTTCGGGCATACCCTGGCCTGCGGGACTCCGTTCGGGCCTATTCTGGCCTGCGGGACTCTGTTTGGGCCTATGCTTGCCTGCAGGAATCTCTGTTCCGGCCTATTGTGGCCTGCAGGACTCCCCGTTCGGGCCTATTCTGGCCTGCAGGACTCTGTTTGGGCCTATGCTTGCCTACGGGAATCTCCGTTCAGGCCAATGCTGGCCTGCGGGTCTCTCTGTTCGGGCCTATTCTTGCCTGCGGGTCTCTCCGTTCGTGCCTATTCTTGCCTGCGGGACTCTCCGTTTGGGCGTATCCTTGCCTGCGGGACTCTGTTCGGGCCTCTTCTTGCCCGCACGGCTCCTCTACTCGGGCCTATTTTTGCCTGTGGGACTCTATTGGGGCCTATTCTTGCCTCCGACAATCTCCGTTCGGGCCTATTCTGGCCTGCGGGACTCTTCGTTCGGGCCTAGGCTTCCCTTTGGCAATCTCCGTTCAGGCGTATGCTGGCCTGCGGGACTCTGTTCGGGCCTTTGGTTGCTTTCGGAAATCCCCGTTCTGGCCTATTCTGGCCTGCGGAATTCTGTTCGGGGCTATTCTTGCTCCGGGAATCTCTGTTCGGGACTATTCTGGCCTGTGGGACTCTGTTCGGGCCCATGCCTGCCTGCGGGGCTCTCTGTTCAGGCCTTTTTCGCCTACGGGACTCTCCGTTCGGGCCTATTCTCTGGAGCGGGACTTTAGTCGGGCCTACTCTTGCCTACGGTGCTCCTCTATTCTTGCCTCTGGGATTCTGTTCGGGCCTATTCTTGTCTGCGGGACTCTCCGTTTGAGCCTATTCTTGCCTGTGGGTTCTCCGTTCAGGGCTACTCTTGCCAGCGGGACTCTGTTCGTGCCTCATCTTGCCTGCATGGCTGCTCTACTCGGGCCTACTCTTGCCTGTGGGACTCTGTTCGGGCCTATCCTTGCTCTGGGAATCTCCGTTCGGGCATACCCTGGCCTGCGGGACTCCGTTCGGGCCTATTCTGGCCTGTGGGACTCTGTTTGGGCCTATGCTTGCCTGCAGGAATCTCTGTTCCGGCCTATTGTGGCCTGCAGGACTCCCGGTTCGGGCCTATTGTGGCCTGCTGGACTCTGTTTGGGCCTATGCTTGCCTACGGGAATCTCCGTTCAGGCGTATGCTGGCCTGCGGTATTCTCAATTTGGGCATATTCTCTCGCCTCCGGGACTTTCCTTTGGGCCTATTCTCGCCTGCGCATCTCTCCGTTCGGGCCTATTCTTGCCTGCGGGACTCTCCGTTCCGGCCTATTCTTGCCTGCGGGTCTCTCCGTTCGGGACAATTCTGACCTGCAAAACTCTCCGTTCGGATCTAATCTAGCCTCTGGGAGTCTCCTTTGGGGTCTCCTGTTGCGTGCGGGGCTGCTCCATTCCAGCCTTTTGTGCTTACGGAGCTCCGATATTCGGTCCTGTTCTAGCATGCGGAGCTCCGCTACTCAGGCCTGATTGTGCGTGCGGGGCTCCGCTACTCGGGCCTGTTGGTGCATGCGGGGCTCCACTACTTGGGCCTGTTCTTGCATGCGGGGCTCCGCTACTCGGGTCTGTTCGTGCTTGCAGGGCTCTGCTACTCAGGCCTGTTCGTGAGTGCGGGGCTCCGCTATTCAGGCCTGATAGTGTGTGCGGGGCTCCTCTATTCAGGCCTGTCCTTCCCTGCGGGACTCTATTCGGGCCTATACTTCCCTGCGGGACTCTGTTCGGGCCTATTCTGGCCTGCGAGACCCTCTGTTCGCCCCTATTGTGGTCTGCGGGACCCTCGTTCGGGCCCATTCTCGCCTTCGAGACCCTCTGTTCGGGCTTTTCTGGCCTGCGGGACTCTCCGTTCGGGCCTATTCTTGTGAGCGGGTCTCTATTCGGGCCTATTTTTGCCTAAGGGCTCCTCTATTCGGGCCTATTCTGGCCTGCGGGACTCTCCGTTCGGGCCTATTCTCACCTGGGGAACTCTCCGTTCGGGCCTTTCTGGCCTTCGGGACTCTGTTCGGGTCTCTTCTTGCCAGCGGGGCTCTTCGTTTGGGCCTATTCTTGCCTGCAGAACTCTGTTCGGGCCTCTTCTTGCCTGCACAGCCCCTCTACTCGGGCCTATTTTTGCCTGCGGGACTCTGTCCAGGCCTATTGTTGCCCCCGGAAAACTCCGTTCAGTCCTATTCTGGCTTGTGGGACTCTGTTCGGGCCTATGCTTGCCTGCGGGAATCTCCTTTCAGGGTTATGCTGACCTGTGGGATTCTCAGTTTGGGCGTATTCTCGCCTGCAGGACATCTCTTCGGGCCTATTCTCGCCCGCGGGACCCTCCGTTCGGTCGTTTCTGGCCTGCGGGACTCTCCATTCGGGCCTAATCTTGGGAGCGGGAGCGGGACTCTACTCGGGCCTATTCTTGCCTAGGGGCCTCTTCTATTCGTGCTTCTTCTTGCCAGTGGGACTCTGTTCAGGCCCGTTCTTGCCTGCAGGATTCTGCGTTCGGGCTTATTCTTGCTTGCCGGACAGTGTTCGGGCGTCTTGTTGCCTGCACGGCTCCTCTACTCGGGCCTCATTTTGCCTTCGGGACACCGTTCGGGTCTATTCTTGGTCCGGGAATCTCCGTTCGGGCCTATGCTCGCCTGCTGGACTCTGTTCGGGCCTATGCTTGCCTGCGGGAATGACCGTTCGGGCCTATGTTTCCCTGCGGGACTGACCGTTCGGGCCTTTCTGACCTTCGGGACTCTGTTCGTGTCTCTTCTTGCCAGCGGGGCTCTTCGTTTGGGCCTATTCTTGCCTGCAGAACTCTGTTCGGGCCTCTTCTTGCCTGCACAGCCCCTCTACTCGGGCCTATTTTTGCCTGCGGGTCTCTGTCCAGGCCTATTGTTGCCCCCGGAAAACTCCGTTCGGTCCTATTCTGGCTTGTGGGACTCTGTTCGGGCCTATGCTTGCCTGCGGGAATCTCCTTTCAGGGTTATGCTGACCTGTGGGATTCTCAGTTTGGGCGTATTCTCGCCTGCAGGACATCTCTTCGGGCCTATTCTCGCCCGCGGGACCCTCCGTTCGGTCGTTTCTGGCCTGCGGGACTCTCCGTTCGGGCCTAATCTTGCCTGCAGGATTCTGCGTTCGGGCTTACTCTTGCTTGACGGACAGAGTTCGGGCGTCTTCTTGCCTGCACGACTCCTCTACTCGGGCCTCATTTTGCCTTCGGGACACCGTTCGGGTCTATTCTTGGTCCGGGAATCTCCGTTCGGGCCTATGCTGGCCTGCTGGACTCTGTTCGGGCCTATGCTTGCCTGCGGGAATGACCGTTCGGGCCTATGTTGGCCTGCTGGACTCTCCGTTCGGGCCTATTCTCTGGAGCGGGACTTTACTTGGGCCTATTCTTGCCTCCGGGCCTCCTCTATTCTTGCCTATTCTTGCCTCCGGGAATCTCCGTTCTGGCCTGTTCGGTCCTGCAGGACTCTGTTAGGGCCTATGCTTGCCTGCAGGAATCTCTGTTCCGCCCTACTCTGGCCTGCGGGACTCTCCGTTCAGGCCTATTCTGGCCTGCGGGACTCTGTTCGGGCCTATTCTTGCTCCGGGAATCGCCGGTCGGGCGTACCCTGGCTTGCGGGACTCTGTTCGGGCCTATGCTTGCCTGCAGGAATCTCTGTTCTGGCCTATTCTGGCCTGCAGGACTCTCCGTTCGGGCCTATTCTGGCCTGCAGGACTCTGTTTGGGCCTATGCTTGCCTACGGGAATCTCCGTTCAGGCGTATGCTGGCCTGCGGGTCTCTCCGTTCGGGCCTATTCTTGCCTGCGGGACTCTCCGTTTGGGCGTATCCTTGCCTGCGGGACTCTGTTCGGGCCTCTTCTTGCCCGCACGGCTCCTCTACTCGGGCCTATTTTTGCCTGTGGGACTCTATTGGGGCCTATTCTTGCCTCCGACAATCTCCGTTCGGGCCTATTCTGGCCTGCGGGACTCTTCGTTCGGGCCTAGGCTTCCCTTTGGCAATCTCCGTTCAGGCGTATGCTGGCCTGCAGGACTCTGTTCGGGCCTTTGGTTGCTTTCGGAAATCCCCGTACTGGCCTATTCTGGCCTGCGGAATTCTGTTGGGGGCTATTCTTGCTCCGGGAATCTCTGTTCGGGACTATTCTGGCCTGTGGGACTCTGTTCGGGCCCATGCCTGCCTGCGGGGCTCTCTGTTCAGGTCTTTTTCGCCTACAGGACTCTCCGTTCGGGCCTATTCTCTGGAGTGGGACTTTAGTTGGGCCTACTCTTGCCTACGGGGCTCCTCTATTCTTGCCTCTGGGATTCTGTTCGGGCCTATTCTTGTCTGCGGGACTCTCCGTTTGAGCCTATTCTTGCCTGTGGGTTCTCCGTTCAGGGCTACTCTTGCCAGCGAGACTCTGTTCGTGCCTCATCTTGCCTGCATGGCTGCTCTACTCGGGCCTACTCTTGCCTGCGGGACTCTGTTCGGGCCTATCCTTGCTCTGGGAAACTCCGTTCGGGCATACCCTGGCCTGCGGGACTCCGTTCAGGCCTATTCTGGCCTGCGGGACTCTGTTTGGGCCTATGCTTGCCTACGGGAATCTCCGTTCAGGCGTATGCTGGCCTGCGGTATTCTCAATTTGGGCATATTCTCTCGCCTCCGGGACTTTCCTTTGGGCCTATTCTCGCCTGCGCATCTCTCCGTTCGGGCCTATTCTTGCCTGCGGGACTCTCCGTTCCGGCCTATTCTTGCCTGCGGGTCTCTCCGTTCGGGACAATTCTGACCTGCAAAACTCTCCGTTCGGACCTAATCTAGCCTCTGGGAGTCTCCTTTGGGGTCTCCTGTTGCGTGCGGGGCTGCTCCATTCCAGCCTTTTGTGCTTACGGAGCTCCGATATTCGGTCCTGTTCTAGCATGCGGAGCTCCGCTACTCAGGCCTGATTGTGCGTGCGGGGCTCCGCTACTCGGGCCTGTTGGTGCATGCGGGGGTCCACTACTTGGGCCTGTTCTTGCATGCGGGGCTCCGCTACTCGGGTCTGTTCGTGCTTGCAGGGTTCTGCTACTCGGGCCTGTTCGTGCGTGCGGGGATCCGCTATTCAGGCCTGATAGTGTGTGCAGGGCTCCTCTATTCAGGCCTGTCCTTCCCTGCGGGACTCTATTCGGGCCTATACTTCCCTGCGGGACTCTGTTCGGGCCTATTCTGGCCTGCGAGACCCTCCGTTCGCCCCTATCGTGGTCTGCGGGACCCTCGTTCGGGCCCATTCTCGCCTTCGAGACCCTCTGTTCGGGCTTTTCTGGCCTGCGGGACTCTCCGTTCGGGCCTATTCTTGTGAGCGGGTCTCTATTCCGGCCTATTTTTGCCCAAGGGCTCCTCTATTCGGGCCTATTCTGGCCTGCGGGACTCTCCGTTCGGGCCTATTCTCACCTGGGGAACTCTCCGTTCGGATCTTTCTGACCTTCGGGACTCGGTTCGGGTCTCTTCTTGCCAGCGGGGCTCTTCGTTTGGGCCTATTCTTGCCTGCAGGACTCTGTTCGGGCCTCTTCTTGCCTGCACAGCCCCTCTACTCGGGCCTATTTTTGCCTGCAGGACTCTGTCCAGGCCTATTGTTGCCCCCGGAAAACTCCGTTCGGTCCTATTCTGGCTTGTGGGACTCTGTTCGGGCCTATGCTTGCCTGCGGGAATCTCCTTTCAGGGTTATGCTGACCTGTGGGATTCTCAGTTTGGGCGTATTCTCGCCTGCAGGACATCTCTTCGGGCCTATTCTCGCCCGCGGGACCCTCCGTTCGGTCGTTTCTGGCCTGCGGGACTCTCCGTTCGGGCCTAATCTTGCCTGCAGGATTCTGCGTTCGGGCTTATTCTTGCTTGCCGGACAGGGTTCGGGCGTCTTGTTGCCTGCACGGCTCCTCTACTCGGGCCTCATTTTGCCTTCGGGACACCGTTCGGGTCTATTCTTGGTCCGGGAATCTCCGTTCGGGCCTATGCTGGCCTGCTGGACTCTGTTCGGGCCTATGCTTGCCTGCGGGAATGACCGTTCGGGCCTATGTTGGCCTGCGGGACTCTCCGTTCGGGCCTTTCTTGCCTGCGGGACTCTCCGTTCGGGACTATTCTCTGGAGCGGTACTTTACTCGGGCCTATACTTGCCTCCGGGCCTCCTCTATTCTTGCCTATTCTTGCCTCCGGGAATCTCCGTTCTGGCCTGTTCGGGCCTGCGGGACTCTGTTCGGGCCTATGCTTGCCTGCAGGAATCTCTGTTCCGCCCTACTCTGGCCTGCGGGACTCTCCGTTCGGGCGTATTCTGGCCTGCGGGACTCTGATCGGGCCTATTCTTAGTCCGGGAATCTCCTTTCGGGAGTACCCTGGCTTGCGGGACTCTGTTCGGGCCTATGCTTGCCTGCAGGAATCTCTGTTCTGGCCTATTCTGGCCTGCAGGACTCTCCGTTCGGGCCTATTCTGGCCTGCAGGACTCTGTTTGGGCCTATGCTTGCCTACGGGAATCTCCGTTCAGGCGTATGCTGGCCTGCGGGTCTCTCTGTTCGGGCCTATTCTTGCCTGCGGGTCTCTCCGTTCGTGCCTATTCTTGCCTGCGGGACTCTCCGTTTGGGCGTATCCTTGCCTGCGGGACTCTGTTCGGGCCTCTTCTTGCCCGCACGGCTCCTCTACTCGGGCCTATTTTTGCCTGTGGGACTCTATTGGGGCCTATTCTTGCCTCCGACAATCTCCGTTCGGGCCTATTCTGGCCTGCGGGACTCTTCGTTCGGGCCTAGGCTTCCCTTTGGCAATCTGCGTTCAGGCGTATGCCGGCCTGCGGGACTCTGTTCGGGCCTTTGGTTGCTTTCGGAAATCCCCGTTCTGGCCTATTCTGGCCTGCGGAATTCTGTTGGGGGCTATTCTTGCTCCGGGAATCTCTGTTCGGGACTATTCTGGCCTGTGGGACTCTGTTCGGGCCCATGCCTGCCTGCGGGGCTCTCTGTTCAGGCCTTTTTCGCCTACGGGACTCTCCGTTCGGGCCTATTCTCTGGAGCGGGACTTTAGTCGGGCCTACTCTTGCCTACGGGGCTCCTCTATTCTTGCCTCTGGGATTCTGTTCGGGCCTATTCTTGTCTGCGGGACTCTCCGTTTGAGCCTATTCTTGCCTGTGGGTTCTCCGTTCAGGGCTACTCTTGCCAGCGGGACTCTGTTCGTGCCTCATCTTGCCTGCATGGCTGCTCTACTCGGGCCTACTCTTGCCTGTGGGACTCTGTTCGGGCCTATCCTTGCTCTTGGAATCTCCGTTCGGGCATACCCTGGCCTGCGGGACTCCGTTCGGGCCTATTCTGGCCTGCGGGACTCTGTTTGGGCCTATGCTTGCCTGCAGGAATCTCTGTTCCGGCCTATTGTGGCCTGCAGGACTCTCCGTTTGGGCCTATTCTGGCCTACGGGACTCTGTTTGGGCCTATGCTTGCCTACGGGAATCTCCGTTGAGGCGTATGCTGGCCTGCGGTATTCTCAATTTGGGCATATTCTCTCGCCTCCGGGACTTTCCTTTGGGCCTATTCTCGCCTGCGCATCTCTCCGTTCGGGCCTATTCTTGCCTGCGGGACTCTCCGTTCCGGCCTATTCTTGCCTGCGGGTCTCTCCGTTCGGGACAATTCTGACCTGCAAAACTCTCCGTTCGGACCTAATCTAGCCTCTGGGAGTCTCCTTTCGGGTCTCCTGTTGCGTGCGGGGCTGCTCCATTCCAGCCTTTTGTGCTTACGGAGCTCCGATATTCGGTCCTGTTCTAGCATGCGGAGCTCCGCTACTCAGGCCTGATTGTGCGTGCGGGGCTCCGCTACTCGGGCCTGTTGGTGCATGCGGGGCTCCACTACTTGGGCCTGTTCTTGCATGCGGGGCTCCGCTACTCGGGTCTGTTCGTGCTTGCAGGGCTCTGTTACTCGGGCCTGTTCGTGCGTGCGGGGCTCCGCTATTCAGGCCTGATAGTGTGTGCGGGGCTCCTCTATTCAGGCCTGTCCTTCCCTGCGGGACTCTATTCGGGCCTATACTTCCCTGCGGGACTCTGTTCGGGCCTATTCTGGCCTGCGAGACCCTCCGTTCGCCCCTATCGTGGTCTGCGGGACCCTCGTTCGGGCCCATTCTCGCCTTCGAGACCCTCTGTTCGGGCTTTTCTGGCCTGCGGGACTCTCCGTTCGGGCCTATTCTTGTGAGCGGGTCTCTATTCGGGCCTATTTTTGCCTAAGGGCTCCTCTATTCGGGCCTATTCTGGCCTGCGGGACTCTCCGTTCGGGCCTATTCTCACCTGGGGAACTCTCCGTTCGGGCCTTTCTGGCCTTCGGGACTCTGTTCGGGTCTCTTCTTGCCAGCGGGGCTCTTCGTTTGGGCCTATTCTTGCCTGCAGAACTCTGTTCGGGCCTCTTCTTGCCTGCACAGCCCCTCTACTCGGGCCTATTTTTGCCTGCGGGACTCTGTCCAGGCCTATTGTTGCCCCCGGAAAACTCCGTTCAGTCCTATTCTGGCTTGTGGGACTCTGTTCGGGCCTATGCTTGCCTGCGGGAATCTCCTTTCAGGGTTATGCTGACCTGTGGGATTCTCAGTTTGGGCGTATTCTCGCCTGCAGGACATCTCTTCGGGCCTATTCTCGCCCGCGGGACCCTCCGTTCGGTCGTTTCTGGCCTGCGGGACTCTCCATTCGGGCCTAATCTTGGGAGCGGGAGCGGGACTCTACTCGGGCCTATTCTTGCCTAGGGGCCTCTTCTATTCGTGCTTCTTCTTGCCAGTGGGACTCTGTTCAGGCCCGTTCTTGCCTGCAGGATTCTGCGTTCGGGCTTATTCTTGCTTGCCGGACAGTGTTCGGGCGTCTTGTTGCCTGCACGGCTCCTCTACTCGGGCCTCATTTTGCCTTCGGGACACCGTTCGGGTCTATTTTTGGTCCGGGAATCTCCGTTCGGGCCTATGCTCGCCTGCTGGACTCTGTTCGGGCCTATGCTTGCCTGCGGGAATGACCGTTCGGGCCTATGTTTCCCTGCGGGACTGACCGTTCGGGCCTTTCTGACCTTCGGGACTCTGTTCGTGTCTCTTCTTGCCAGCGGGGCTCTTCGTTTGGGCCTATTCTTGCCTGCAGAACTCTGTTCGGGCCTCTTCTTGCCTGCACAGCCCCTCTACTCGGGCCTATTTTTGCCTGCGGGTCTCTGTCCAGGCCTATTGTTGCCCCCGGAAAACTCCGTTCGGTCCTATTCTGGCTTGTGGGACTCTGTTCGGGCCTATGCTTGCCTGCAGGAATCTCTGTTCCGGCCTATTGTGGCCTGCAGGACTCTCCGTTTGGGCCTATTCTGGCCTACGGGACTCTGTTTGGGCCTATGCTTGCCTACGGGAATCTCCGTTCAGGCGTATGCTGGCCTGCGGTATTCTCAATTTGGGCATATTCTCTCGCCTCCGGGACTTTCCTTTGGGCCTATTCTCGCCTGCGCATCTCTCCGTTCGGGCCTATTCTTGCCTGCGGGACTCTCCGTTCCGGCCTATTCTTGCCTGCGGGTCTCTCCGTTCGGGACAATTCTGACCTGCAAAACTCTCCGTTCGGACCTAATCTAGCCTCTGGGAGTCTCCTTTCGGGTCTCCTGTTGCGTGCGGGGCTGCTCCATTCCAGCCTTTTGTGCTTACGGAGCTCCGATATTCGGTCCTGTTCTAGCATGCGGAGCTCCGCTACTCAGGCCTGATTGTGCGTGCGGGGCTCCGCTACTCGGGCCTGTTGGTGCATGCGGGGCTCCACTACTTGGGCCTGTTCTTGCATGCGGGGCTCCGCTACTCGGGTCTGTTCGTGCTTGCAGGGCTCTGTTACTCGGGCCTGTTCGTGCGTGCGGGGCTCCGCTATTCAGGCCTGATAGTGTGTGCGGGGCTCCTCTATTCAGGCCTGTCCTTCCCTGCGGGACTCTATTCGGGCCTATACTTCCCTGCGGGACTCTGTTCGGGCCTATTCTGGCCTGCGAGACCCTCCGTTCGCCCCTATCGTGGTCTGCGGGACCCTCGTTCGGGCCCATTCTCGCCTTCGAGACCCTCTGTTCGGGCTTTTCTGGCCTGCGGGACTCTCCGTTCGGGCCTATTCTTGTGAGCGGGTCTCTATTCCGGCCTATTTTTGCCTAAGGGCTCCTCTATTCGGGCCTATTCTGGCCTGCGGGACTCTCCGTTCGGGCCTATTCTCACCTGGGGAACTCTCCGTTCGGGCCTTTCTGGCCTTCGGGACTCTGTTCGGGTCTCTTCTTGCCAGCGGGGCTCTTCGTTTGGGCCTATTCTTGCCTGCAGAACTCTGTTCGGGCCTCTTCTTGCCTGCACAGCCCCTCTACTCGGGCCTATTTTTGCCTGCGGGACTCTGTCCAGGCCTATTGTTGCCCCCGGAAAACTCCGTTCAGTCCTATTCTGGCTTGTGGGACTCTGTTCGGGCCTATGCTTGCCTGCGGGAATCTCCTTTCAGGGTTATGCTGACCTGTGGGATTCTCAGTTTGGGCGTATTCTCGCCTGCAGGACATCTCTTCGGGCCTATTCTCGCCCGCGGGACCCTCCGTTCGGTCGTTTCTGGCCTGCGGGACTCTCCATTCGGGCCTAATCTTGGGAGCGGGAGCGGGACTCTACTCGGGCCTATTCTTGCCTAGGGGCCTCTTCTATTCGTGCTTCTTCTTGCCAGTGGGACTCTGTTCAGGCCCGTTCTTGCCTGCAGGATTCTGCGTTCGGGCTTATTCTTGCTTGCCGGACAGTGTTCGGGCGTCTTGTTGCCTGCACGGCTCCTCTACTCGGGCCTCATTTTGCCTTCGGGACACCGTTCGGGTCTATTTTTGGTCCGGGAATCTCCGTTCGGGCCTATGCTCGCCTGCTGGACTCTGTTCGGGCCTATGCTTGCCTGCGGGAATGACCGTTCGGGCCTATGTTTCCCTGCGGGACTGACCGTTCCGGCCTTTCTGACCTTCGGGACTCTGTTCGTGTCTCTTCTTGCCAGCGGGGCTCTTCGTTTGGGCCTATTCTTGCCTGCAGAACTCTGTTCGGGCCTCTTCTTGCCTGCACAGCCCCTCTACTCGGGCCTATTTTTGCCTGCGGGTCTCTGTCCAGGCCTATTGTTGCCCCCGGAAAACTCCGTTCGGTCCTATTCTGGCTTGTGGGACTCTGTTCGGGCCTATGCTTGCCTGCGGGAATCTCCTTTCAGGGTTATGCTGACCTGTGGGATTCTCAGTTTGGGCGTATTCTCGCCTGCAGGACATCTCTTCGGGCCTATTCTCGCCCGCGGGACCCTCCGTTCGGTCGTTTCTGGCCTGCGGGACTCTCCGTTCGGGCCTAATCTTGCCTGCAGGATTCTGCGTTCGGGCTTACTCTTGCTTGCCGGACAGGGTTCGGGCGTCTTGTTGCCTGCACGGCTCCTCTACTCGGGCCTCATTTTGCCTTCGGGACACCGTTCGGGTCTATTCTTGGTCCGGGAATCTCCGTTCGGGCCTATGCTGGCCTGCTGGACTCTGTTCGGGCCTATGCTTGCCTGCGGGAATGACCGTTCGGGCCTATGTTAGCCTGCGGGACTCTCCGTTCGGGCCATTCTGGCCTGCGGGACTCTCCGTTCGGGCCTATTCTCTGGAGCGGGACTTTACTCGGGCCTATTCTTGCCTCCGGGCCTCCTCTATTCTTGCCTATTCTTGCCTCCGGGAATCTCCGTTCTGGCCTGTTCGGGCCTGCGGGACTCTGTTCGGGCCTATGCTTGCCTGCAGGAATCTCTGTTCCGCCCTACTCTGGCCTGCGGGACTCTCCGTTCAGGCCTATTCTGGCCTGCGGGACTCTGTTCGGGCCTATTCTTGCTCCGGGAATCGCCGGTCGGGCGTACCCTGGCTTGCGGGACTCTGTTCGGGCCTATGCTTGCCTGCAGGAATCTCTGTTCTGGCCTATTCTGGCCTGCAGGACTCTCCGTTCGGGCCTATTCTGGCCTGCAGGACTCTGTTTGGGCCTATGCTTGCCTACGGGAATCTCCGTTCAGGCGTATGCTGGCCTGCGGGTCTCTCCGTTCGGGCCTATTCTTGCCTGCGGGACTCTCCGTTTGGGCGTATCCTTGCCTGCGGGACTCTGTTCGGGCCTCTTCTTGCCCGCACGGCTCCTCTACTCGGGCCTATTTTTGCCTGTGGGACTCTATTGGGGCCTATTCTTGCCTCCGACAATCTCCGTTCGGGCCTATTCTGGCCTGCGGGACTCTTCGTTCGGGCCTAGGCTTCCCTTTGGCAATCTGCGTTCAGGCGTATGCTGGCCTGCGGGACTCTGTTCGGGCCTTTGGTTGCTTTGGGAAATCCCCGTTCTGGCCTATTCTGGCCTGCGGAATTCTGTTGGGGGCTATTCTTGCTCCGGGAATCTCTGTTCGGGACTATTCTGGCCTGTGGGACTCTGTTCGGGCCCATGCCTGCCTGCGGGGCTCTCTGTTCAGGCCTTTTTCGCCTACGGGACTCTCCGTTCGGGCCTATTCTCTGGAGTGGGACTTTAGTCGGGCCTACTCTTGCCTACGGGGCTCCTCTATTCTTGCCTCTGGGATTCTGTTCGGGCCTATTCTTGTCTGCGGGACTCTCCGTTTGAGCCTATTCTTGCCTGTGGGTTCTCCGTTCAGGGCTACTCTTGCCTGTGGGACTCTGTTCGGGCCTATCCTTGCTCTGGGAAACTCCGTTCGGGCATACCCTGGCCTGCGGGACTGCGTTCGGGCCTATTCTGGCCTGCGGGACTCTGTTTGGGCCTATGCTTGCCTGCAGGAATCTCTGTTCCGGCCTATTGTGGCCTGCAGGACTCCCCGTTCGGGCCTATTGTGGCCTGCGGGACTCTGTTTGGGCCTATGCTTGCCTACGGGAATCTCCGTTCAGGCGTATGCTGGCCTGCGGTATTCTCAATTTGGGCATATTCTCTCGCCTCCGGGACTTTCCTTTGGGCCTATTCTCGGCTGTGCAACTCTCCGTTCGGGCCTATTCTTGCCTGCGGGACTCTCCGTTCCGGCCTGTTCTTGCCTGCGGGTCTCTCCGTTCGGGACAATTCTGACCTGCAAAACTCTCCGTTCGGACCTAATCTAGCCTCTGGGAGTCTCCTTTGGGGTCTCCTGTTGCGTGCGGGGCTGCTCCATTCCAGCCTTTTGTGCTTACGGAGCTCCAATATTCGGTCCTGTTCTAGCATGCGGAGCTCCGCTACTCAGGCCTGATTGTGCGTGCGGGGCTCCGCTACTCGGGCCTGTTGGTGCATGCGGGGCTCCACTACTTGGGCCTGTTCTTGCATGCGGGGCTCCGCTACTCGGGTCTGTTCGTGCTTGCAGGGCTCTGCTACTCGGGCCTGTTCGTGCGTGCGGGGCTCCGCTATTCAGGCCTGATAGTGTGTGCGGGGCTCCTCTATTCAGGCCTGTCCTTCCCTGCGGGACTCTATTCGGGCCTATACTTCCCTGCGGGACTCTGTTCGGGCCTATTCTGGCCTGCGAGACCCTCCGTTCGCCCCCATTGTGGTCTGCGGGACCCTCGTTCGGGCCCATTCTCACCTTCGAGACCCTCTGTTCGGGCTTTTCTGGCCTGCGGGACTCTCCGTTCGGGCCTATTCTTGTGAGCGGGTCTCTATTCGGGCCTATTTTTGCCTAAGGGCTCCTCTATTCGGGCCTATTCTGGCCTGCGGGACTCTCCGTTCGGGCCTATTCTCACCTGGGGAACTCTCCGTTCGGGCCTTTCTGGCCTTCGGGACTCTGTTCGGGTCTCTTCTTGCCAGCGGGGCTCTTCGTTTGGGCCTATTCTTGCCTGCAGAACTCTGTTCGGGCCTCTTCTTGCCTGCACAGCCCCTCTACTCGGGCCTATTTTTGCCTGCGGGACTCTGTCCAGGCCTATTGTTGCCCCCGGAAAACTCCGTTCAGTCCTATTCTGGCTTGTGGGACTCTGTTCGGGCCTATGCTTGCCTGCGGGAATCTCCTTTCAGGGTTATGCTGACCTGTGGGATTCTCAGTTTGGGCGTATTCTCGCCTGCAGGACATCTCTTCGGGCCTATTCTCGCCCGCGGGACCCTCCGTTCGGTCGTTTCTGGCCTGCGGGACTCTCCATTCGGGCCTAATCTTGGGAGCGGGAGCGGGACTCTACTCGGGCCTATTCTTGCCTAGGGGCCTCTTCTATTCGTGCTTCTTCTTGCCAGTGGGACTCTGTTCAGGCCCGTTCTTGCCTGCAGGATTCTGCGTTCGGGCTTATTCTTGCTTGCCGGACAGTGTTCGGGCGTCTTGTTGCCTGCACGGCTCCTCTACTCGGGCCTCATTTTGCCTTCGGGACACCGTTCGGGTCTATTCTTGGTCCGGGAATCTCCGTTCGGGCCTATGCTCGCCTGCTGGACTCTGTTCGGGCCTATGCTTGCCTGCGGGAATGACCGTTCGGGCCTATGTTTCCCTGCGGGACTGACCGTTCGGGCCTTTCTGACCTTCGGGACTCTGTTCGTGTCTCTTCTTGCCAGCGGGGCTCTTCGTTTGGGCCTATTCTTGCCTGCAGAACTCTGTTCGGGCCTCTTCTTGCCTGCACAGCCCCTCTACTCGGGCCTATTTTTGCCTGCGGGTCTCTGTCCAGGCCTATTGTTGCCCCCGGAAAACTCCGTTCGGTCCTATTCTGGCTTGTGGGACTCTGTTCGGGCCTATGCTTGCCTGCGGGAATCTCCTTTCAGGGTTATGCTGACCTGTGGGATTCTCAGTTTGGGCGTATTCTCGCCTGCAGGACATCTCTTCGGGCCTATTCTCGCCCGCGGGACCCTCCGTTCGGTCGTTTCTGGCCTGCGGGACTCTCCGTTCGGGCCTAATCTTGCCTGCAGGAATCTGCGTTCGGGCTTACTCTTGCTTGCCGGACAGGGTTCGGGCGTCTTCTTGCCTGCACGGCTCCTCTACTCGGGCCTCATTTTGCCTTCGGGACACCGTTCGGGTCTATTCTTGGTCCGGGAATCTCCGTTCGGGCCTATGCTCGCCTGCTGGACTCTGTTCGGGCCTATGCTTGCCTGCGGGAATGACCGTTCAGGCCTATGTTGGCCTGCGGGACTCTCCGTTCGGGCCATTCTGGCCTGCGGGACTCTCCGTTCGGGCCTATTCTCTGGAGCGGGACTTTACTTGGGCCTATTCTTGCCTCCGGGCCTCCTCTATTCTTGCCTATTCTTGCCTCCGGGAATCTCCGTTCTGGCCTGTTCGGGCCTGCAGGACTCTGTTAGGGCCTATGCTTGCCTGCAGGAATCTCTGTTCCGCCCTACTCTGGCCTGCGGGACTCTCCGTTCGGGCGTATTCTGGCCTGCGGGACTCTGTTCGGGCCTATTCTTGCTCCGGGAATCGCCGGTCGGGCGTACCCTGGCTTGCGGGACTCTGTTAGGGCCTATGCTTGCCTGCAGGAATCTCTGTCCTGGCCTATTCTGGCCTGCAGGACTCTCCGTTCGGGCCTATTCTGGCCTGCAGGACTCTGTTTGGGCCTATGCTTGCCTACGGGAATCTCCGTTCAGGCGTATGCTGGCCTGCGGGTCTCTCCGTTCGGGCCTATTCTTGCCTGCGGGACTCTCCGTTTGGGCGTATCCTTGCCTGCGGGACTCTGTTCGGGCCTCTTCTTGCCCGCACGGCTCCTCTACTCGGGCCTATTTTTGCCTGTGGGACTCTATTGGGGCCTATTCTTGCCTCCGACAATCTCCGTTCGGGCCTATTCTGGCCTGCGGGACTCTTCGTTCGGGCCTAGGCTTCCCTTTGGCAATCTCCGTTCAGGCGTATGCTGGCCTGCGGGACTCTGTTCGGGCCTTTGGTTGCTTTCGGAAATCCCCGTTCTGGCCTATTCTGGCCTGCGGAATTCTGTTGGGGGCTATTCTTGCTCCGGGAATCTCTGTTCGGGACTATTCTGGCCTGTGGGACTCTGTTTGGGCCCATGCCTGCCTGCGGGGCTCTCTGTTCAGGTCTTTTTCGCCTACAGGACTCTCCGTTCGGTCCTATTCTCTGGAGTGGGACTTTAGTCGGGCCTACTCTTGCCTACGGTGCTCCTCTATTCTTGCCTCTGGGATTCTGTTCGGGCCTATTCTTGTCTGCGGGACTCTCCGTTTGAGCCTATTCTTGCCTGTGGGTTCTCCGTTCAGGGCTACTCTTGCCAGCGAGACTCTGTTCGTGCCTCATCTTGCCTGCATGGCTGCTCTACTCGGGCCTACTCTTGCCTGCGGGACTCTGTTCGGGCCTATCCTTGCTCTGGGAAACTCCGTTCGGGCATACCCTGGCCTGCGGGACTCCGTTCGGGCCTATTCTGGCCTGCGGGACTCTGTTTGGGCCTATGCTTGCCTACGGGAATCTCCGTTCAGGCGTATGCTGGCCTGCGGTATTCTCAATTTGGGCATATTCTCTCGCCTCCGGGACTTTCCTTTGGGCCTATTCTCGCCTGTGCAACTCTCCGTTCGGGCCTATTCTTGCCTGCGGGACTCTCCGTTCCGGCCTATTCTTGCCTGCGGGTCTCTCCGTTCGGGACAATTCTGACCTGCAAAACTCTCCGTTCGGACCTAATCTAGCCTCTGGGAGTCTCCTTTCGGGTCTCCTGTTGCGTGCGGGGCTGCTCCATTCCAGCCTTTTGTGCTTACGGAGCTCCGATATTCGGTCCTGTTCTAGCATGCGGAGCTCCGCTACTCAGGCCTGATTGTGCGTGCGGGGCTCCGCTACTCGGGCCTGTTGGTGCATGCGGGGCTCCACTACTTGGGCCTGTTCTTGCATGCAGGGCTCCGCTACTCGGGTCTGTTCGTGCTTGCAGGGTTCTGCTACTCGGGCCTGTTCGTGCGTGCGGGGATCCGCTATTCAGGCCTGATAGTGTGTGCAGGGCTCCTCTATTCAGGCCTGTCCTTCCCTGCGGGACTCTATTCGGGCCTATACTTCCCTGCGGGACTCTGTTCGGGCCTATTCTGGCCTGCGAGACCCTCGGTTCGCCCCTATCGTGGTCTGCGGGACCCTCGTTCGGGCCCATTCTCGCCTTCGAGACCCTCTGTTCGGGCTTTTCTGGCCTGCGGGACTCTCCGTTCGGGCGTATTCTTGTGAGCGGGTCTCTATTCCGGCCTATTTTTGCCTAAGGGCTCCTCTATTCGGGCCTATTCTGGCCTGCGGGACTCTCCGTTCGGGCCTATTCTCACCTGGGGAACTCTCCGTTCGGACCTTTCTGACCTTCGGGACTCGGTTCGGGTCTCTTCTTGCCAGCGGGGCTCTTCGTTTGGGCCTATTCTTGCCTGCAGGACTCTGTTCGGGCCTCTTCTTGCCTGCACAGCCCCTCTACTCGGGCCTATTTTTGCCTGCAGGACTCTGTCCAGGCCTATTGTTGCCCCCGGAAAACTCCGTTCGGTCCTATTCTGGCTTGTGGGACTCTGTTCGGGCCTATGCTTGCCTGCGGGAATCTCCTTTCAGGGTTATGCTGACCTGTGGGATTCTCAGTTTGGGCGTATTCTCGCCTGCAGGACATCTCTTCGGGCCTATTCTCGCCCGCGGGACCCTCCGTTCGGTCGTTTTTGGCCTGCGGGACTCTCCGTTCGGGCCTAATCTTGCCTGCAGGATTCTGCGTTCGGGCTTATTCTTGCTTGCCGGACAGGGTTCGGGCGTCTTGTTGCCTGCACGGCTCCTCTACTCGGGCCTCATTTTGCCTTCGGGACACCGTTCGGGTCTATTCTTGGTCCGGGAATCTCCGTTCGGGCCTATGCTGGCCTGCTGGACTCTGTTCGGGCCTATGCCTGCCTGCGGGAATGACCGTTCGGGCCTATGTTGGCCTGCGGGACTCTCCGTTCGGGCCTTTCTTGCCTGCGGGACTCTCCGTTCGGGACTATTCTCTGGAGCGGGACTTTACTCGGGCCTATTCTTGCCTCCGGGCCTCCTCTATTCTTGCCTATTCTTGCCTCCGGGAATCTCCGTTCTGGCCTGTTCGGGCCTGCAGGACTCTGTTCGGGCCTATGCTTGCCTGCAGGAATCTCTGTTCCGCCCTACTCTGGCCTGCGGGACTCTCCGTTCGGGCGTATTCTGGCCTGCGGGACTCTGATCGGGCCTATTCTTAGTCCGGGAATCTCCGATTGGGAGTACCCTGGCTTGCGGGACTCTGTTCGGGCCTATGCTTGCCTGCAGGAATCTCTGTTCCGGCCTATTCTGGCCTGCAGGACTCTGTTTGGGCCTATGCTTGCCTACGGGAATCTCCGTTCAGGCGTATGCTGGCCTGCGGGTCTCTCCGTTCGGGCCTATTCTTGCCTGCGGGACTCTCCGTTTGGGCGTATCCTTGCCTGCGGGACTCTGTTCGGGCCTCTTCTTGCCCGCACGGCTCCTCTACTCGGGCCTATTTTTGCCTGTGGGACTCTATTGGGGCCTATTCTTGCCTCCGACAATCTCCGTTCGGGCCTATTCTGGCCTGCGGGACTCTTCGTTCGGGCCTAGGCTTCCCTTTGGCAATCTGCGTTCAGGCGTATGCTGGCCTGCGGGACTCTGTTCGGGCCTTTGGTTGCTTTCGGAAATCCCCGTTCTGGCCTATTCTGGCCTGCGGAATTCTGTTGGGGGCTATTCTTGCTCCGGGAATCTCTGTTCGGGACTATTCTGGCCTGTGGGACTCTGTTCGGGCCCATGCCTGCCTGCGGGGCTCTCTGTTCAGGCCTTTTTCGCCTACGGGACTCTCCGTTCGGGCCTATTCTCTGGAGCGGGACTTTAGTCGGGCCTACTCTTGCCTACGGGGCTCCTCTATTCTTGCCTCTGGGATTCTGTTCGGGCCTATTCTTGTCTGCGGGACTCTCCGTTTGAGCCTATTCTTGCCTGTGGGTTCTCCGTTCAGGGCTACTCTTGCCAGCGGGACTCTGTTCGTGCCTCATCTTGCCTGCATGGCTGCTCTACTCGGGCCTACTCTTGCCTGCGGGACTCTGTTCGGGCCTATCCTTGCTCTGGGAATCTCCGTTCGGGCATACCCTGGCCTGCGGGACTCCGTTCGGGCCTATTCTGGCCTGCGGGACTCTGTTTGGGCCTATGCTTGCCTGCAGGAATCTCTGTTCCGGCCTATTGTGGCCTGCAGCACTCTCCGTTTGGGCCTATTCTGGCCTACGGGACTCTGTTTGGGCCTATGCTTGCCTACGGGAATCTCCGTTCAGGCGTATGCTGGCCTGCGGTGTTCTCAATTTGGGCATATTCTCTCGCCTCCGGGACTTTCCTTTGGGCCTATTCTCGCCTGCGCATCTCTCCGTTCGGGCCTATTCTTGCCTGCGGGACTCTCCGTTCCGGCCTATTCTTGCCTGCGGGTCTCTCCGTTCGGGACAATTCTGACCTGCAAAACTCTCCGTTCGGACCTAATCTAGCCTCTGGGAGTCTCCTTTGGGGTCTCCTGTTGCGTGCGGGGCTGCTCCATTCCAGCCTTTTGTGCTTACGGAGCTCCGATATTCGGTCCTGTTCTAGCATGCGGAGCTCCGCTACTCAGGCCTGATTGTGCGTGCGGGGCTCCGCTACTCGGGCCTGTTGGTGCATGCGGGGCTCCACTACTTGGGCCTGTTCTTGCATGCGGGGCTCCGCTACTCGGGTCTGTTCGTGCTTGCAGGGCTCTGCTACTCGGGCCTGTTCGTGCGTGCGGGGCTCCGCTATTCAGGCCTGATAGTGTGTGCGGGGCTCCTCTATTCAGGCCTGTCCTTCCCTGCGGGACTCTATTCGGGCCTATACTTCCCTGCGGGACTCTGTTCGGGCCTATTCTGGCCTGCGAGACCCTCGGTTCGCCCCTATAGTGGTCTGCGGGACCCTCGTTCGGGCCCATTCTCGCCTTCGAGACCCTCTGTTCGGGCTTTTCTGGCCTGCGGGACTCTCCGTTCGGGCCTATTCTTGGGAGCGGGTCTCTATTCGGGCCTATTTTTGCCTAAGGGCTCCTCTATTCGGGCCTATTCTGGCCTGCGGGACTCTCCGTTCGGGCCTATTCTCACCTGGGGAACTCTCCGTTCGGGCCTTTCTGGCCTTCGGGACTCTGTTCGGGTCTCTTCTTGCCAGCGGGGCTCTTCGTTTGGGCCTATTCTTGCCTGCAGAACTCTGTTCGGGCCTCTTCTTGCCTGCACAGCCCCTCTACTCGGGCCTCTTTTTGCCTGAGGGACTCTGTCCAGGCCTATTGTTGCCCCCGGAAAACTCCGTTCGGTCCTATTCTGGCTTGTGGGACTCTGTTCGGGCCTATGCTTGCCTGCGGGAATCTCCTTTCAGGGTTATGCTGACCTGTGGGATTCTCAGTTTGGGCGTATTCTCGCCTGCAGGACATCTCTTCGGGCCTATTCTCGCCCGCGGGACCCTCCGTTCGGTCGTTTCTGGCCTGCGGGACTCTCCATTCGGGCCTAATCTTGGGAGCGGGAGCGGGACTCTACTCGGGCCTATTCTTGCCTAGGGGCCTCTTCTATTCGTGCTTCTTCTTGCCAGTGGGACTCTGTTCAGGCCCGTTCTTGCCTGCAGGATTCTGCGTTCGGGCTTATTCTTGCTTGCCGGACAGTGTTCGGGCGTCTTGTTGCCTGCACGGCTCCTCTACTCGGGCCTCATTTTGCCTTCGGGACACCGTTCGGGTCTATTCTTGGTCCGGGAATCTCCGTTCGGGCCTATGCTCGCCTGCTGGACTCTGTTCGGGCCTATGCTTGCCTGCGGGAATGACCGTTCGGGCCTATGTTTCCCTGCGGGACTGACAGTTCGGGCCTTTCTGACCTTCGGGACTCTGTTCGTGTCTCTTCTTGCCAGCGGGGCTCTTCGTTTGGGCCTATTCTTGCCTGCAGAACTCTGTTCGGGCCTCTTCTTGCCTGCACAGCCCCTCTACTCGGGCCTATTTTTGCCTGCGGGTCTCTGTCCAGGCCTATTGTTGCCCCCGGAAAACTCCGTTCGGTCCTATTCTGGCTTGTGGGACTCTGTTCGGGCCTATGCTTGCCTGCGGGAATCTCCTTTCAGGGTTATGCTGAACTGTGGGATTCTCAGTTTGGGCGTATTCTCGCCTGCAGGACATCTCTTCGGGCCTATTCTCGCCCGCGGGACCCTCCGTTCGGTCGTTTCTGGCCTGCGGGACTCTCCGTTCGGGCCTAATCTTGCCTGCAGGAATCTGCGTTCGGGCTTACTCTTGCTTGCCGGACAGGGTTCGGGCGTCTTGTTGCCTGCACGGCTCCTCTACTCGGGCCTCATTTTGCCTTCGGGACACCGTTCGGGTCTATTCTTGGTCCGGGAATCTCCGTTCGGGCCTATGCTGGCTTGCTGGACTCTGTTCGGGCCTATGCTTGCCTGCGGGAATGACCGTTCAGGCCTATGTTGGCCTGCGGGACTCTCCGTTCGGGCCATTCTGGCCTGCGGGACTCTCCGTTCGGGCCTATTCTCTGGAGCGGGACTTTACTTGGGCCTATTCTTGCCTCCGGGCCTCCTCTATTCTTGCCTATTCTTGCCTCCGGGAATCTCCGTTCTGGCCTGTTCGGGCCTGCAGGACTCTGTTAGGGCCTATGCTTGCCTGCAGGAATCTCTGTTCCGCCCTACTCTGGCCTGCGGGACTCTCCGTTCAGGCCTATTCTGGCCTGCGGGACTCTGTTCGGGCCTATTCTTGCTCCGGGAATCGCCGGTCGGGCGTACCCTGGCTTGCGGGACTCTGTTAGGGCCTATGCTTGCCTGCAGGAATCTCTGTTCTGGCCTATTCTGGCCTGCAGGACTCTCCGTTCGGGCCTATTCTGGCCTGCAGGACTCTGTTTGGGCCTATGCTTGCCTACGGGAATCTCCGTTCAGGCGTATGCTGGCCTGCGGGTCTCTCCGTTCGGGCCTATTCTTGCCTGCGGGACTCTCCGTTTGGGCGTATCCTTGCCTGCGGGACTCTGTTCGGGCCTCTTCTTGCCCGCACGGCTCCTCTACTCGGGCCTATTTTTGCCTGTGGGACTCTATTGGGGCCTATTCTTGCCTCCGACAATCTCCGTTCGGGCCTATTCTGGCCTGCGGGACTCTTCGTTCGGGCCTAGGCTTCCCTTTGGCAATCTCCGTTCAGGCGTATGCTGGCCTGCGGGACTCTGTTCGGGCCTTTGGTTGCTTTCGGAAATCCCCGTACTGGCCTATTCTGGCCTGCGGAATTCTGTTGGGGGCTATTCTTGCTCCGGGAATCTCTGTTCGGGACTATTCTGGCCTGTGGGACTCTGTTCGGGCCCATGCCTGCCTGCGGGGCTCTCTGTTCAGGTCTTTTTCGCCTACAGGACTCTCCGTTCGGGCCTATTCTCTGGAGTGGGACTTTAGTCGGGCCTACTCTTGCCTACGGGGCTCCTCTATTCTTGCCTCTGGGATTCTGTTCGGGCCTATTCTTGTCTGCGGGACTCTCCGTTTGAGCCTATTCTTGCCTGTGGGTTCTCCGTTCAGGGCTACTCTTGCCAGCGAGACTCTGTTCGTGCCTCATCTTGCCTGCATGGCTGCTCTACTCGGGCCTACTCTTGCCTGCGGGACTCTGTTCGGGCCTATCCTTGCTCTGGGAAACTCCGTTCGGGCATACCCTGGCCTGCGGGACTCCGTTCGGGCCTATTCTGGCCTGCGGGACTCTGTTTGGGCCTATGCTTGCCTACGGGAATCTCCGTTCAGGCGTATGCTGGCCTGCGGTATTCTCAATTTGGGCATATTCTCTCGCCTCCGGGACTTTCCTTTGGGCCTATTCTCGCCTGTGCAACTCTCCGTTCGGGCCTATTCTTGCCTGCGGGACTCTCCGTTCCGGCCTATTCTTGCCTGCGGGTCTCTCCGTTCGGGACAATTCTGACCTGCAAAACTCTCCGTTCGGACCTAATCTAGCCTCTGGGAGTCTCCTTTCGGGTCTCCTGTTGCGTGCGGGGCTGCTCCATTCCAGCCTTTTGTGCTTACGGAGCTCCGATATTCGGTCCTGTTCTAGCATGCGGAGCTCCGCTACTCAGGCCTGATTGTGCGTGCGGGGCTCCGCTACTCGGGCCTGTTGGTGCATGCGGGGCTCCACTACTTGGGCCTGTTCTTGCATGCGGGGCTCCGCTACTCGGGTCTGTTCGTGCTTGCAGGGTTCTGCTACTCGGGCCTGTTCGTGCGTGCGGGGATCCGCTATTCAGGCCTGATAGTGTGTGCAGGGCTCCTCTATTCAGGCCTGTCCTTCCCTGCGGGACTCTATTCGGGCCTATACTTCCCTGCGGGACTCTGTTCGGGCCTATTCTGGCCTGCGAGACCCTCCGTTCGCCCCTATCGTGGTCTGCGGGACCCTCGTTCGGGCCCATTCTCGCCTTCGAGACCCTCTGTTCGGGCTTTTCTGGCCTGCGGGACTCTCCGTTCGGGCCTATTCTTGTGAGCGGGTCTCTATTCCGGCCTATTTTTGCCTAAGGGCTCCTCTATTCGGGCCTATTCTGGCCTGCGGGACTCTCCGTTCGGGCCTATTCTCACCTGGGGAACTCTCCGTTCGGACCTTTCTGACCTTCGGGACTCGGTTCGGGTCTCTTCTTGCCAGCGGGGCTCTTCGTTTGGGCCTATTCTTGCCTGCAGGACTCTGTTCGGGCCTCTTCTTGCCTGCACAGCCCCTCTACTTGGGCCTATTTTTGCCTGCAGGACTCTGTCCAGGCCTATTGTTGCCCCCGGAAAACTCCGTTCGGTCCTATTCTGGCTTGTGGGACTCTGTTCGGGCCTATGCTTGCCTGCGGGAATCTCCTTTCAGGGTTATGCTGACCTGTGGGATTCTCAGTTTGGGCGTATTCTCGCCTGCAGGACATCTCTTCGGGCCTATTCTCGCCCGCGGGACCCTCCGTTCGGTCGTTTCTGGCCTGCGGGACTCTCCGTTCGGGCCTAATCTTGCCTGCAGGATTCTGCGTTCGGGCTTATTCTTGCTTGCCGGACAGGGTTCGGGCGTCTTGTTGCCTGCACGGCTCCTCTACTCGGGCCTCATTTTGCCTTCGGGACACCGTTCGGGTCTATTCTTGGTCCGGGAATCTCCGTTCGGGCCTATGCTGGCCTGCTGGACTCTGTTCGGGCCTATGCTTGCCTGCGGGAATGACCGTTCGGGCCTATGTTGGCCTGCGGGACTCTCCGTTCGGGCCTTTCTTGCCTGCGGGACTCTCCGTTCGGGACTATTCTCTGGAGCGGGACTTTACTCGGGCCTATTCTTGCCTCCGGGCCTCCTCTATTCTTGCCTATTCTTGCCTCCGGGAATCTCCGTTCTGGCCTGTTCGGGCCTGCGGGACTCTGTTCGGGCCTATGCTTGCCTGCAGGAATCTCTGTTCCGCCCTACTCTGGCCTGCGGGACTCTCCGTTCGGGCGTATTCTGGCCTGCGGGACTCTGATCGGGCCTATTCTTAGTCCGGGAATCTCCGATCGGGAGTACCCTGGCTTGCGGGACTCTGTTCGGGCCTATGCTTGCCTGCAGGAATCTCTGTTCCGGCCTATTCTGGCCTGCAGGACTCTGTTTGGGCCTATGCTTGCCTACGGGAATCTCCGTTCAGGCGTATGCTGGCCTGCGGGTCTCTCTGTTCGGGCCTAGGCTTCCCTTTGGCAATCTCCGTTCAGGCGTATGCTGGCCTGCGGGACTCTGTTCGGGCCTTTGGTTGCTTTCGGAAATCCCCGTTCTGGCCTATTCTGGCCTGCGGAATTCTGTTGGGGGCTATTCTTGCTCCGGGAATCTCCGTTCAGGCCTATTCTGGCCTGCGGGACTCTGTTCGGGCCTATTCTTGCTCCGGGAATCGCCGGTCGGGCGTACCCTGCCTTGCGGGACTCTGTTCGGGCCTATGCTTGCCTGCAGGAATCTCTGTTCTGGCCTATTCTGGCCTGCAGGACTCTCCGTTCGGGCCTATTCTGGCCTGCAGGACTCTGTTTGGGCCTATGCTTGCCTACGGGAATCTCCGTTCAGGCGTATGCTGGCCTGCGGGTCTCTCCGTTCGGGCCTATTCTTGCCTGCGGGACTCTCCGTTTGGGCGTATCCTTGCCTGCGGGACTCTGTTCGGGCCTCTTCTTGCCCGCACGGCTCCTCTACTCGGGCCTATTTTTGCCTGTGGGACTCTATTGGGGCCTATTCTTGCGTCCGACAATCTCCGTTCGGGCCTATTCTGGCCTGCGGGACTCTTCGTTCGGGCCTAGGCTTCCCTTTGGCAATCTCCGTTCAGGCGTATGCTGGCCTGCGGGACTCTGTTCGGGCCTTTGGTTGCTTTCGGAAATCCCCGTTCTGGCCTATTCTGGCCTGCGGAATTCTGTTCGGGGCTATTCTTGCTCCGGGAATCTCTGTTCGGGACTATTCTGGCCTGTGGGACTCTGTTCGGGCCCATGCCTGCCTGCGGGGCTCTCTGTTCAGGTCTTTTTCGCCTACGGGACTCTCCGTTCGGGCCTATTCTCTGGAGTGGGACTTTAGTCGGGCCTACTCTTGCCTACGGGGCTCCTCTATTCTTGCCTCTGGGATTCTGTTCGGGCCTATTCTTGTCTGCGGGACTCTCCGTTTGAGCCTATTCTTGCCTGTGGGTTCTCCGTTCAGGGCTACTCTTGCCAGCGGGACTCTGTTCGTGCCTCATCTTGCCTGCATGGCTGCTCTACTCGGGCCTACTCTTGCCTGCGGGACTCTGTTCGGGCCTATTCTTGCTCTGGGAAACTCCGTTCGGGCATACCCTGGCCTGCGGGACTCCGTTCGGGCCTATTCTGGCCTGCGGGACTCTGTTTGGGCCTATGCTTGCCTGCAGGAATCTCTGTTCCGGCCTATTGTGGCCTGCAGCACTCTCCGTTTGGGCCTATTGTGGCCTACGGGACTCTGTTTGGGCCTATGCTTGCCTACGGGAATCTCCGTTCAGGCGTATGCTGGCCTGCGGTATTCTCAATTTGGGCATATTCTCTCGCCTCTGGGACTTTCCTTTGGGCCTATTCTCGCCTGCGCATCTCTCCGTTCGGGCCTATTCTTGCCTGCGGGACTCTCCGTTCCGGCCTATTCTTGCCTGCGGGTCTCTCCGTTCGGGACAATTCTGACCTGCAAAACTCTCCGTTCGGACCTAATCTAGCCTCTGGGAGTCTCCTTTGGGGTCTCCTGTTGCGTGCGGGGCTGCTCCATTCCAGCCTTTTGTGCTTACGGAGCTCCGATATTCGGTCCTGTTCTAGCATGCGGAGCTCCGCTACTCAGGCCTGATTGTGCGTGCGGGGCTCCGCTACTCGGGCCTGTTGGTGCATGCGGGGCTCCACTACTTGGGCCTGTTCTTGCATGCGGGGCTCCGCTACTCGGGTCTGTTCGTGCTTGCAGGGCTCTGCTACTCGGGCCTGTTCGTGCGTGCGGGGCTCCGCTATTCAGGCCTGATAGTGTGTGCGGGGCTCCTCTATTCAGGCCTGTCCTTCCCTGCGGGACTCTATTCGGGCCTATACTTCCCTGCGGGACTCTGTTCGGGCCTATTCTGGCCTGCGAGTCCTTCGGTTCGCCCCTATTGTGGTCTGCGGGACCCTCGTTCGGGCCCATTCTCGCCTTCAAGACCCTCTGTTCGGGCTTTTCTGGCCTGCGGGACTCTCCGTTCGGGCCTATTCTTGGGAGCGGGTCTCTATTCGGGCCTATTTTTGCCTAAGGGCTCCTCTATTCGGGCCTATTCTGGCCTGCGGGACTCTCCGTTCGGGCCTATTCTCACCTGGGGAACTCTCCGTTCGGGCCTTTCTGGCCTTCGGGACTCTGTTCGGGTCTCTTCTTGCCAGCGGGGCTCTTCGTTTGGGCCTATTCTTGCCTGCAGAACTCTGTTCGGGCCTCTTCTTGCCTGCACAGCCCCTCTACTCGGGCCTCTTTTTGCCTGCGGGACTCTGTCCAGGCCTATTGTTGCCCCCGGAAAACTCCGTTCGGTCCTATTCTGGCTTGTGGGACTCTGTTCGGGCCTATGCTTGCCTGCGGGAATCTCCTTTCAGGGTTATGCTGACCTGTGGGATTCTCAGTTTGGGCGTATTCTCGCCTGCAGGACATCTCTTCGGGCCTATTCTCGCCCGCGGGACCCTCCGTTCGGTCGTTTCTGGCCTGCGGGACTCTCCATTCGGGCCTAATCTTGGGAGCGGGAGCGGGACTCTACTCGGGCCTATTCTTGCCTAGGGGCCTCTTCTATTCGTGCTTCTTCTTGCCAGTGGGACTCTGTTCAGGCCCGTTCTTGCCTGCAGGATTCTGCGTTCGGGCTTATTCTTGCTTGCCGGACAGTGTTCGGGCGTCTTGTTGCCTGCACGGCTCCTCTACTCGGGCCTCATTTTGCCTTCGGGACACCGTTCGGGTCTATTCTTGGTCCGGGAATCTCCGTTCGGGCCTATGCTCGCCTGCTGGACTCTGTTCGGGCCTATGCTTAACTGCGGGAATGACCGTTCGGGCCTATGTTGCCCTGCGGGACTGACCGTTCGGGCCGTTCTGACCTTCGGGACTCTGTTCGGGTCTCTTCTTGCCAGCGGGGCTCTTCGTTTGGGCCTATTCTTGCCTGCAGAACTCTGTTCGGGCCTCTTCTTGCCTGCACAGCCCCTCTACTCGGGCCTATTTTTGCCTGCGGGACTCTGTCCAGGCCTATTGTTGCCCCCGGAAAACTCCGTTCGGTCCTATTCTGGCTTGTGGGACTCTGTTCGGGCCTATGCTTGCCTGCGGGAATCTCCTTTCAGGGTTATGCTGACCTGTGGGATTCTCAGTTTGGGCGTATTCTCGCCTGCAGGACATCTCTTCGGGCCTATTCTCGCCCGCGGGACCCTCCGTTCGGTCGTTTCTGGCCTGCGGGACTCTCCGTTCGAGCCTAATCTTGCCTGCAGGATTCTGCGTTCGGGCTTACTCTTGCTTGTCGGACAGGGTTCGGGCGTCTTCTTGCCTGCACGGCTCCTCTACTCGGGCCTCATTTTGCCTTCGGGACACCGTTCGGGTCTATTCTTGGTCCGGGAATCTCCGTTTGGGCCTATGCTGGCCTGCTGGACTCTGTTCGGGCCTATGCTTGCCTGCGGGAATGACCGTTCGGGCCTATGTTGGCCTGCGGGACTCTCCGTTCGGGCCATTCTGGCCTGCGGGACTCTCCGTTCGGGCCTATTCTCTGGAGCGGGACTTTACTCGGGCCTATTCTTGCCTCCGGGCCTCCTCTATTCTTGCCTATTCTTGCCTCCGGGAATCTCCGTTCTGGCCTGTTCGGGCCTGCGGGACTCTGTTCGGGCCTATGCTTGCCTGCAGGAATCTCTGTTCCGCCCTACTCTGGCCTGCGGGACTCTCCGTTCAGGCCTATTCTGGCCTGCGGGACTCTGTTCGGGCCTATTCTTGCTCCGGGAATCGCCGGTCGGGCGTACCCTGGCTTGCGGGACTCTGTTCGGGCCTATGCTTGCCTGCAGGAATCTCTGTTCTGGCCTATTCTGGCCTGCAGGACTCTGTTTGGGCCTATGCTTGCCTACGGGAATCTCCGTTCAGGCGTATGCTGGCCTGCGGGTCTCTCCATTCGGGCCTATTCTTGCCTGCGGGACTCTCCGTTTGGGCGTATCCTTGCCTGCGGGACTCTGTTCGGGCCTCTTCTTGCCCGCACGGCTCCTCTACTTGGGCCTGTTTTTGCCTGTGGGACTCTATTGGGGCCTATTCTTGCCTCCGACAATCTCCGTTCGGGCCTATTCTGGCCTGCGGGACTCTTCGTTCGGGCCTAGGCTTCCCTTTGGCAATCTCCGTTGAGGCGTGTGCTGGCCTGCAGGACTCTTTTCGGGCCTTTGGTTGCTTTCGGAAATCCCCGTACTGGCCTATTCTGGCCTGCGGAATTCTGTTGGGGGCTATTCTTGCTCCGGGAATCTCTGTTCGGGACTATTCTGGCCTGTGGGACTCTGTTCGGGCCCATGCCTGCCTGCGGGGCTCTCTGTTCAGGTCTTTTTCGCCTACAGGACTCTCCGTTCGGGCCTATTCTCTGGAGTGGGACTTTAGTCGGGCCTACTCTTGCCTACGGTGCTCCTCTATTCTTGCCTCTGGGATTCTGTTCGGGCCTATTCTTGTCTGCGGGACTCTCCGTTTGAGCCTATTCTTGCCTGTGGGTTCTCCGTTCAGGGCTACTCTTGCCAGCGAGACTCTGTTCGTGCCTCATCTTGCCTGCATGGCTGCTCTACTCGGGCCTACTCTTGCCTGCGGGACTCTGTTCCGGCCTATCCTTGCTCTGGGAAACTCCGTTCGGGCATACCCTGGCCTGCGGGACTCCGTTCGGGCCTATTCTGGCCTGCGGGACTCTGTTTGGGCCTATGCTTGCCTACGGGAATCTCCGTTCAGGCGTATGCTGGCCTGCGGTATTCTCAATTTGGGCATATTCTCTCGCCTCCGGGACTTTCCTTTGGGCCTATTCTCGCCTGTGCAACTCTCCGTTCGGGCCTATTCTTGCCTGCGGGACTCTCCGTTCCGGCCTATTCTTGCCTGCGGGTCTCTCCGTTCGGGACAATTCTGACCTGCAAAACTCTCCGTTCGGACCTAATCTAGCCTCTGGGAGTCTCCTTTCGGTCTCGTGTTGCGTGCGGGGCTGCTCCATTCCAGCCTTTTGTGCTTACGGAGCTCCGATATTCGGTCCTGTTCTAGCATGCGGAGCTCCGCTACTCAGGCCTGATTGTGCGTGCGGGGCTCCGCTACTCGGGCCTGTTGGTGCATGCGGGGCTCCACTACTTGGGCCTGTTCTTGCATGCGGGGCTCCGCTACTCGGGTCTGTTCGTGCTTGCAGGGTTCTGCTACTCGGGCCTGTTCGTGCGTGCGGGGCTCCGCTATTCAGGCCTGATAGTGTGTGCGGGGCTCCTCTATTCAGGCCTGTCCTTCCCTGCGGGACTCTATTCGGGCCTATACTTCCCTGCGGGACTCTGTTCGGGCCTATTCTGGCCTGCGAGACCCTCCGTTCGCCCCCATTGTGGTCTGCGGGACCCTCGTTCGGGCCCATTCTCACCTTCGAGACCCTCTGTTCGGGCTTTTCTGGCCTGCGGGACTCTCCGTTCGGGCCTATTCTTGGGAGCGGGTCTCTATTCGGGCCTATTTTTGCCTAAGGGCTCCTCTATTCGGGCCTATTCTGGCCTGCGGGACTCTCCGTTCGGGCCTATTCTCACCTGAGGAACTCTCCGTTCGGACCTTTCTGACCTTCGGGACTCGGTTCGGGTCTCTTCTTGCCAGCGGGGCTCTTCGTTTGGGCCTATTCTTGCCTGCAGGACTCTGTTCGGGCCTCTTCTTGCCTGCACAGCCCCTCTACTCGGGCCTATTTTTGCCTGCAGGACTCTGTCCAGGCCTATTGTTGCCCCCGGAAAACTCCGTTCGGTCCTATTCTGGCTTGTGGGACTCTGTTCGGGCCTATGCTTGCCTGCGGGAATCTCCTTTCAGGGTTATGCTGACCTGTGGGATTCTCAGTTTGGGCGTATTCTCGCCTGCAGGACATCTCTTCGGGCCTATTCTCGCCCGCGGGACCCTCCGTTCGGTCGTTTCTGGCCTGCGGGACTCTCCGTTCGGGCCTAATCTTGCCTGCAGGATTCTGCGTTCGGGCTTATTCTTGCTTGCCGGACAGGGTTCGGGCGTCTTGTTGCCTGCACGGCTCCTCTACTCGGGCCTCATTTTGCCTTCGGGACACCGTTCGGGTCTATTCTTGGTCCGGGAATCTCCGTTCGGGCCTATGCTGGCCTGCTGGACTCTGTTCAGGCCTATGCATGCCTGCGGGAATGACCGTTCGGGCCTATGTTGGCCTGCGGGACTCTCCGTTCGGGCCTTTCTTGCCTGCGGGACTCTCCGTTCGGGACTATTCTCTGGAGCGGGACTTTACTCGGGCCTATTCTTGCCTCCGGGCCTCCTCTATTCTTGCCTATTCTTGCCTCCGGGAATCTCCGTTCTGGCCTGTTCGGGCCTGCGGGACTCTGTTCGGGCCTATGCTTGCCTGCAGGAATCTCTGTTCCGCCCTACTCTGGCCTGCGGGACTCTCCGTTCGGGCGTATTCTGGCCTGCGGGACTCTGATCGGGCCTATTCTTATTCCGGGAATCTCCGATCGGGAGTACCCTGGCTTGCGGGACGCTGTTCGGGCCTATGCTTGCCTGCAGGAATCTCTGTTCCGGCCTATTCTGGCCTGCAGGACTCTGTTTGGGCCTATGCTTGCCTACGGGAATCTCCGTTCAGGCGTATGCTGGCCTGCGGGTCTCTCTGTTCGGGCCTATTCTTGCCTGCGGGTCTCTCCGTTCGTGCCTATTCTTGTCTGCGGGACTCTCCGTTTGGGCGTATCTTTGCCTGCGGGACTCTGTTCGGGCGTCTTCTTGCCCGCACGGCTCCTCTACTCGGGCCTATTTTTGCCTGTGGGACTCTATTGGGGCCTATTCTTGCGTCCGACAATCTCCGTTCGGGCCTATTCTGGCCTGCGGGACTCTTCGTTCGGGCCTAGGCTTCCCTTTGGCAATCTCCGTTCAGGCGTATGCTGGCCTGCGGGACTCTGTTCGGGCCTTTGGTTGCTTTCGGAAATCCCCGTTCTGGCCTATTCTGGCCTGCGGAATTCTGTTCGGGGCTATTCTTGCTCCGGGAATCTCTGTTCGGGACTATTCTGGCCTGTGGGACTCTGTTCGGGCCCATGCCTGCCTGCGGGGCTCTCTGTTCAGGCCTTTTTCGCCTACGGGACTCTCCGTTCGGGCCTATTCTCTGGAGCGGGACTTTAGTCGGGCCTACTCTTGCCTACGGGGCTCCTCAATTCTTGCCTCTGGGATTCTGTTCGGGCCTATTCTTGTCTGCGGGACTCTCCGTTTGAGCCTATTCTTGCCTGTGGGTTCTCCGTTCAGGGCTACTCTTGCCAGCGGGACTCTGTTCGTGCCTCATCTTGCCTGCATGGCTGCTCTACTCGGGCCTACTCTTGCCTGCGGGACTCTGTTCGGGCCTATCCTTGCTCTGGGAATCTCCGTTCGGGCATACCCTGGCCTGCGGGACTCCGTTCGGGCCTATTCTGGCCTGCGGGACTCTGTTTGGGCCTATGCTTGCCTGCAGGAATCTCTGTTCCGGCCTATTGTGGCCTGCAGCACTCTCCGTTTGGGCCTATTCCGGCCTACGGGACTCTGTTTGGGCCTATGCTTGCCTACGGGAATCTCCGTTCAGGCGTATGCTGGCCTGCGGTGTTCTCAATTTGGGCATATTCTCTCGCCTCCGGGACTTTCCTTTGGGCCTATTCTCGCCTGCGCATCTCTCCGTTCGGGCCTATTCTTGCCTGCAGGACTCTCCGTTCCGGCCTATTCTTGCCTGCGGGTCTCTCCGTTCGGGACAATTCTGACCTGCAAAACTCTCCGTTCGGACCTAATCTAGCCTCTGGGAGTCTCCTTTGGGGTCTCCTGTTGCGTGCGGGGCTGCTCCATTCCAGCCTTTTGTGCTTACGGAGCTCCGATATTCGGTCCTGTTCTAGCATGCGGAGCTCCGCTACTCAGGCCTGATTGTGCGTGCGGGGCTCCGCTACTCGGGCCTGTTGGTGCATGCGGGGCTCCACTACTTGGGCCTGTTCTTGCATGCGGGGCTCCGCTACTCGGGTCTGTTCGTGCTTGCAGGGCTCTGCTACTCGGGCCTGTTCGTGCGTGCGGGGCTCCGCTATTCAGGCCTGATAGTGTGTGCGGGGCTCCTCTATTCAGGCCTGTCCTTCCCTGCGGGACTCTATTCGGGCCTATACTTCCCTGCGGGACTCTGTTCGGGCCTATTCTGGCCTGCGAGACCCTCGGTTCGCCCGTATTGTGGTCTGCGGGACCCTCGTTCGGGCCCATTCTCGCCTTCGAGACCCTCTGTTCGGGCTTTTCTGGCCTGCGGGACTCTCCGTTCGGGCCTATTCTTGGGAGCGGGTCTCTATTCGGGCCTATTTTTGCCTAAGGGCTCCTCTATTCGGGCCTATTCTGGCCTGCGGGACTCTCCGTTCGGGCCTATTCTCACCTGAGGAACTCTCCGTTCGGGCCTTTCTGGCCTTCGGGACTCTGTTCGGGTCTCTTCTTGCCAGCGGGGCTCTTCGTTTGGGCCTATTCTTGCCTGCAGGACTCTGTTCGGGCCTCTTCTTGCCTGCACAGCCCCTCTACTCGGGCCTATTTTTGCCTGCGGGACTCTGTCCAGGCCTATTGTTGCCCCCGGAAAACTCCGTTCGGTCCTATTCTGGCTTGTGGGACTCTGTTCGGGCCTATGCTTGCCTGCGGGAATCTCCTTTCAGGGTTATGCTGACCTGTGGGATTCTCAGTTTGGGCGTATTCTCGCCTGCAGGACATCTCTTCGGGCCTATTCTCGCCCGCGGGACCCTCCGTTCGGTCGTTTCTGGCCTGCGGGACTCTCCGTTCGGGCCTAATCTTGCCTGCAGGATTCTGCGTTCGGGCTTACTCTTGCTTGCCGGACAGGGTTCGGGGGTCTTGTTGCCTGCACGGCTCCTCTACTCGGGCCTCATTTTGCCTTCGGGACACCGTTCGGGTCTATTCTTGGTCCGGGAATCTCCGTTCGGGCCTATGCTGGCCTGCTGGACTCTGTTCGAGCCTATGCTTGCGTGCGGGAATGACCGTTCGGGCCTATGTTGGCCTGCGGGACTCTCCGTTCGGGCCATTCTGCCCTGCGGGACTCTCCGTTCGGGCCTATTCTCTGGAGCGGGACTTTACTCGGGCCTATTCTTGCCTCTGGGCCTCCTCTATTCTTGCCTATTCTTGCCTCCGGGAATCTCCGTTCTGGCCTGTTCGGGCCTGCAGGACTCTGTTCGGGCCTATGCTTGCCTGCAGGAATCTCTGTTCTGGCCTATTCTGGCCTGCAGGACTCTCCGTTCGGGCCTATTCTGGCCTGCAGGACTCTGTTTGGGCCTATGCTTGCCTACGGGAATCTCCGTTCAGGCGTATGCTGGCCTGCGGGTCTCTCCGTTCGGGCCTATTCTTGCCTGCGGGACTCTCCGTTTGGGCGTATCCTTGCCTGCGGGACTCTGTTCGGGCCTCTTCTTGCCCGCACGGCTCCTCTACTCGGGCCTATTTTTGCCTGTGGGACTCTATTGGGGCCTATTCTTGCGTCCGACAATCTCCGTTCGGGCCTATTCTGGCCTGCGGGACTCTTCGTTCGGGCCTAGGCTTCCCTTTGGCAATCTCCGTTCAGGCGTATGCTGGCCTGCGGGACTCTGTTCGGGCCTTTGGTTGCTTTCGGAAATCCCCGTTCTGGCCTATTCTGGCCTGCGGAATTCTGTTCGGGGCTATTCTTGCTCCGGGAATCTCTGTTCGGGACTATTCTGGCCTGTGGGACTCTGTTCGGGCCCATGCCTGCCTGCGGGGCTCTCTGTTCAGGCCTTTTTCGCCTACGGGACTCTCCGTTCGGGCCTATTCTCTGGAGCGGGACTTTAGTCGGGCCTACTCTTGCCTACGGGGCTCCTCTATTCTTGCCTCTGGGATTCTGTTCGGGCCTATTCTTGTCTGCGGGACTCTCCGTTTGAGCCTATTCTTGCCTGTGGGTTCTCCGTTCAGGGCTACTCTTGCCAGCGGGACTCTGTTCGTGCCTCATCTTGCCTGCATGGCTGCTCTACTCGGGCCTACTCTTGCCTGCGGGACTCTGTTCGGGCCTATCCTTGCTCTGGGAATCTCCGTTCGGGCATACCCTGGCCTGCGGGACTCCGTTCGGGCCTATTCTGGCCTGCGGGACTCTGTTTGGGCCTATGCTTGCCTGCAGGAATCTCTGTTCCGGCCTATTGTGGCCTGCAGCACTCTCCGTTTGGGCCTATTCTGGCCTACGGGACTCTGTTTGGGCCTATGCTTGCCTACGGGAATCTCCGTTCAGGCGTATGCTGGCCTGCGGTGTCCTCAATTTGGGCATATTCTCTCGCCTCCGGGACTTTCCTTTGGGCCTATTCTCGCCTGCGCATCTCTCCGTTCGGGCCTATTCTTGCCTGCGGGACTCTCCGTTCCGGCCTATTCTTGCCTGCGGGTCTCTCCGTTCGGGACAATTCTGACCTGCAAAACTCTCCGTTCGGACCTAATCTAGCCTCTGGGAGTTTCCTTTGGGGTCTCCTGTTGCGTGCGGGGCTGCTCCATTCCAGCCTTTTGTGCTTACGGAGCTCCGATATTCGGTCCTGTTCTAGCATGCGGAGCTCCGCTACTCAGGCCTGATTGTGCGTGCGGGGCTCCGCTACTCGGGCCTGTTGGTGCATGCGGGGCTCCACTACTTGGGCCTGTTCTTGCATGCGGGGCTCCGCTACTCGGGTCTGTTCGTGCTTGCAGGGCTCTGCTACTCGGGCCTGTTCGTGCGTGCGGGGATCCGCTATTCAGGCCTGATAGTGTGTGCGGGGCTCCTCTATTCAGGCCTGTCCTTCCCTGCGGGACTCTATTCGGGCCTATACTTCCCTGCGGGACTCTGTTCGGGCCTATTCTGGCCTGCGAGACCCTCGGTTCGCCCGTATTGTGGTCTGCGGGACCCTCGTTCGGGCCCATTCTCGCCTTCGAGACCCTCTGTTCGGGCTTTTCTGGCCTGCGGGACTCTCCGTTCGGGCCTATTCTTGGGAGCGGGTCTCTATTCGGGCCTATTTTTGCCTAAGGGCTCCTCTATTCGGGCCTATTGTGGCCTGCGGGACTCTCCGTTCGGGCCTATTCTCACCTGGGGAACTCTCCGTTCGGGCCTTTCTGGCCTTCGGGACTCTGTTCGGGTCTCTTCTTGCCAGCGGGGCTCTTCGTTTGGGCCTATTCTTGCCTGCAGAACTCTGTTCGGGCCTCTTCTTGCCTGCACAGCCCCTCTACTCGGGCCTATTTTTGCCTGCGGGACTCTGTCCAGGCCTATTGTTGCCCCCAGAAAACTCCGTTCGGTCCTATTCTGGCTTGTGGGACTCTGTTCGGGCCTATGCTTGCCTGCGGGAATCTCCTTTCAGGGTTATGCTGACCTGTGGGATTCTCAGTTTGGGCGTATTCTCGCCTGCAGGACATCTCTTCGGGCCTATTCTCGCCCGCGGGACCCTCCATTCGGTCGTTTCTGGCCTGCGGGACTCTCCATTCGGGCCTAATCTTGGGAGCGGGAGCGGGACTCTACTCGGGCCTATTCTTGCCTAGGGGCCTCTTCTATTCGTGCTTCTTCTTGCCAGTGGGACTCTGTTCAGGCCCGTTCTTGCCTGCAGGATTCTGCGTTCGGGCTTATTCTTGCTTGCCGGACAGTGTTCGGGCGTCTTGTTGCCTGCACGGCTCCTCTACTCGGGCCTCATTTTGCCTTCGGGACACCGTTCGGGTCTATTCTTGGTCCGGGAATCTCCGTTCGGGCCTATGCTCGCCTGCTGGACTCTGTTCGGGCCTATGCTTAACTGCGGGAATGACCGTTCGGGCCTATGTTGCCCTGTGGGACTGACCGTTCGGGCCTTTCTGACCTTCGGGACTCTGTTCGGGTCTCTTCTTGCCAGCGGGGCTCTTCGTTTGGGCCTATTCTTGCCTGCAGAACTCTGTTCGGGCCTCTTCTTGCCTGCACAGCCCCTCTACTCGGGCCTATTTTTGCCTGCGGGACTCTGTCCAGGCCTATTGTTGCCCCCGGAAAACTCCGTTCGGTCCTATTCTGGCTTGTGGGACTCTGTTCGGGCCTATGCTTGCCTGCGGGAATCTCCTTTCAGGGTTATGCTGACCTGTGGGATTCTCAGTTTGGGCGTATTCTCGCCTGCAGGACATCTCTTCGGGCCTATTCTCGCCCGCGGGACCCTCCGTTCGGTCGTTTCTGGCCTGCGGGACTCTCCGTTCGAGCCTAATCTTGCCTGCAGGATTCTGCGTTCGGGCTTACTCTTGCTTGTCGGACAGGGTTCGGGCGTCTTCTTGCCTGCACGGCTCCTTTACTCGGGCCTCATTTTGCCTTCGGGACACCGTTCGGGTCTATTCTTGGTCCGGGAATCTCCGTTCGGGCCTATGCTGGCTTGCTGGACTCTGTTCGGGCCTATGCTTGCCTGCGGGAATGACCGTTCGGGCCTATGTTGGCCTGCGGGACTCTCCGTTCGGGCCATTCTGGCCTGCGGGACTCTCCGTTCGGGCCTATTCTCTGGAGCGGGACTTTACTCGGGCCTATTCTTGCCTCCGGGCCTCCTCTATTCTTGCCTATTCTTGCCTCCGGGAATCTCCGTTCTGGCCTGTTCGGGCCTGCGGGAATCTGTTCGGGCCTATGCTTGCCTGCAGGAATCTCTGTTCTGCCCTACTCTGGCCTGCGGGACTCTCCGTTCAGGCCTATTCTGGCCTGCGGGACTCTGTTCGGGCCTATTCTTGCTCCGGGAATCGCCGGTCGGGCGTACCCTGCCTTGCGGGACTCTGTTCGGGCCTATGCTTGCCTGCAGGAATCTCTGTTCTGGCCTATTCTGGCCTGCAGGACTCTCCGTTCGGGCGTATTCTGGCCTGCAGGACTCTGTTTGGGCCTATGCTTGCCTACGGGAATCTCTGTTCAGGCGTATGCTGGCCTGCGGGTCTCTCCGTTCGGGCCTATTCTTGCCTGCGGGACTCTCCGTTTGGGCGTATCCTTGCCTGCGGGACTCTGTTCGGGCCTCTTCTTGCCCGCACGGCTCCTCTACTCGGGCCTATTTTTGCCTGTGGGACTCTATTGGGGCCTATTCTTGCCTCCGACAATCTCCGTTCGGGCCTATTCTGGCCTGCGGGACTCTTCGTTCGGGCCTAGGCTTCCCTTTGGCAATCTCCGTTCAGGCGTATGCTGGCCTGCAGGACTCTGTTCGGGCCTTTGGTTGCTTTCGGAAATCCCCGTACTGGCCTATTCTGGCCTGCGGAATTCTGTTGGGGGCTATTCTTGCTCCGGGAATCTCTGTTCGGGACTATTCTGGCCTGTGGGACTCTGTTCGGGCCCATGCCTGCCTGCGGGGCTCTCTGTTCAGGTCTTTTTCGCCTACAGGACTCTCCGTTCGGGCCTATTCTCTGGAGTGGGCCTTTAGTCGGGCGTACTCTTGCCTACGGTGCTCCTCTATTCTTGCCTCTGGGATTCTGTTCGGGCCTGTTCTTGTCTGCGGGACTCTCCGTTTGAGCCTATTCTTGCCTGTGGGTTCTCCGTTCAGGGCTACTCTTGCCAGCGAGACTCTGTTCGTGCCTCATCTTGCCTGCATGGCTGCTCTACTCGGGCCTACTCTTGCCTGCGGGACTCTGTTCCGGCCTATCCTTGCTCTGGGAAACTCCGTTCGGGCATACCCTGGCCTGCGGGACTCCGTTCGGGCCTATTCTGGCCTGCGGGACTCTGTTTGGGCCTATGCTTGCCTACGGGAATCTCCGTTCAGGCGTATGCTGGCCTGCGGTATTCTCAATTTGGGCATATTCTCTCGCCTCCGGGACTTTCCTTTGGGCCTATTCTCGCCTGTGCAACTCTCCGTTCGGGCCTATTCTTGCCTGCGGGACTCTCCGTTCCGGCCTATTCTTGCCTGCGGGTCTCTCCGTTCGGGACAATTCTGACCTGCAAAACTCTCCGTTCGGACCTAATCTAGCCTCTGGGAGTCTCCTTTCGGTCTCGTGTTGCGTGCGGGGCTGCTCCATTCCAGCCTTTTGTGCTTACGGAGCTCCGATATTCGGTCCTGTTCTAGCATGCGGAGCTCCGCTACTCAGGCCTGATTGTGCGTGCGGGGCTCCGCTACTCGGGCCTGTTGGTGCATGCGGGGCTCCACTACTTGGGCCTGTTCTTGCATGCGGGGCTCCGCTACTCGGGTCTGTTCGTGCTTGCAGGGTTCTGCTACTCGGGCCTGTTCGTGCGTGCGGGGATCCGCTATTCAGGCCTGATAGTGTGTGCAGGGCTCCTCTATTCAGGCCTGTCCTTCCCTGCGGGACTCTATTCGGGCCTATACTTCCCTGCGGGACTCTGTTCGGGCCTATTCTGGCCTGCGAGACCCTCCGTTCGCCCCTATCGTGGTCTGCGGGACCCTCGTTCGGGCCCATTCTCGCCTTCGAGACCCTCTGTTCGGGCTTTTCTGGCCTGCGGGACTCTCCGTTCGGGCCTATTCTTGTGAGCGGGTCTCTATTCCGGCCTATTTTTGCCTAAGGGCTCCTCTATTCGGGCCTATTCTGGCCTGCGGGACTCTCCGTTCGGGCCTATTCTCACCTGGGGAACTCTCCGTTCGGACCTTTCTGACCTTCGGGACTCGGTTCGGGTCTCTTCTTGCCAGCGGGGCTCTTCGTTTGGGCCTATTCTTGCCTGCAGGACTCTGTTCGGGCCTCTTCTTGCCTGCACAGCCCCTCTACTCGGGCCTATTTTTGCCTGCAGGACTCTGTCCAGGCCTATTGTTGCCCCCGGAAAACTCCGTTCGGTCCTATTCTGGCTTGTGGGACTCTGTTCGGGCCTATGCTTGCCTGCGGGAATCTCCTTTCAGGGTTATGCTGACCTGTGGGATTCTCAGTTTGGGCGTATTCTCGCCTGCAGGACATCTCTTCGGGCCTATTCTCGCCCGCGGGACCCTCCGTTCGGTCGTTTCTGGCCTGCGGGACTCTCCGTTCGGGCCTAATCTTGCCTGCAGGATTCTGCATTCGGGCTTATTCTTGCTTGCCGGACAGGGTTCGGGCGTCTTGTTGCCTGCACGGCTCCTCTACTCGGGCCTCATTTTGCCTTCGGGACAACGTTCGGGTCTATTCTTGGTCCGGGAATCTCCGTTCGGGCCTATGCTGGCTTGCTGGACTCTGTTCGGGCCTATGCTTGCCTGCGGGAATGACCGTTCGGGCCTATGTTGGCCTGCGGGACTCTCCGTTCGGGCCTTTCTTGCCTGCGGGACTCTCCGTTCGGGACTATTCTCTGGAGCGGTACTTTACTCGGGCCTATTCTTGCCTCAGGGCCTCCTCTATTCTTGCCTATTCTTGCCTCCGGGAATCTCCGTTCTGGCCTGTTCGGGCCTGCGGGACTCTGTTCGGGCCTATGCTTGCCTGCAGGAATCTCTGTTCCGCCCTACTCTGGCCTGCGGGACTCTCCGTTCGGGCGTATTCTGGCCTGCGGGACTCTGATCGGGCCTATTCTTAGTCCGGGAATCTCCGATCGGGAGTACCCTGGCTTGCGGGACTCTGTTCGGGCCTATGCTTGCCTGCAGGAATCTCTGTTCCGGCCTATTCTGGCCTGCAGGACTCTTTTTGGGCCTATGCTTGCCTACGGGAATCTCCGTTCAGGCGTATGCTGGCCTGCGGGTCTCTCTGTTCGGGCCTATTCTTGCCTGCGGGTCTCTCCGTTCGTGCCTATTCTTGCCTGCGGGACTCTCCGTTTGGGCGTATCTTTGCCTGCGGGACTCTGTTCGGGCCTCTTCTTGCCCGCACGGCTCCTCTACTCGGGCCTATTTTTGCCTGTGGGACTCTATTGGGGCCTATTCTTGCGTCCGACAATCTCCGTTCGGGCCTATTCTGGCCTGCGGGACTCTTCGTTCGGGCCTAGGCTTCCCTTTGGCAATCTCCGTTCAGGCGTATGCTGGCCTGCGGGACTCTGTTCGGGCCTTTGGTTGCTTTCGGAAATCCCCGTTCTGGCCTATTCTGGCCTGCGGAATGCTGTTCGGGGCTATTCTTGCTCCGGGAATCTCTGTTCGGGACTATTCTGGCCTGTGGGACTCTGTTCGGGCCCATGCCTGCCTGCGGGGCTCTCTGTTCAGGCCTTTTTCGCCTACGGGACTCTCCGTTCGGGCCTATTCTCTGGAGCGGGACTTTAGTCGGGCCTACTCTTGCCTACGGGGCTCCTCAATTCTTGCCTCTGGGATTCTGTTCGGGCCTATTCTTGTCTGCGGGACTCTCCGTTTGAGCCTATTCTTGCCTGTGGGTTCTCCGTTCAGGGCTACTCTTGCCAGCGGGACTCTGTTCGTGCCTCATCTTGCCTGCATGGCTGCTCTACTCGGGCCTACTCTTGCCTGCGGGACTCTGTTCGGGCCTATCCTTGCTCTGGGAATCTCCGTTCGGGCATACCCTGGCCTGCGGGACTCCGTTCGGGCCTATTCTGGCCTGCGGGACTCTGTTTGGGCCTATGCTTGCCTGCAGGAATCTCTGTTCCGGCCTATTGTGGCCTGCAGCACTCTCCGTTTGGGCCTATTCCGGCCTACGGGACTCTGTTTGGGCCTATGCTTGCCTACGGGAATCTCCGTTCAGGCGTATGCTGGCCTGCGGTGTTCTCAATTTGGGCATATTCTCTCGCCTCCGGGACTTTCCTTTGGGCCTATTCTCGCCTGCGCATCTCTCCGTTCGGGCCTATTCTTGCCTGCGGGACTCTCCGTTCCGGCCTATTCTTGCCTGCGGGTCTCTCCGTTCGGGACAATTCTGACCTGCAAAACTCTCCGTTCGGACCTAATCTAGCCTCTGGGAGTCTCCTTTGGGGTCTCCTGTTGCGTGCGGGGCTGCTCCATTCCAGCCTTTTGTGCTTACGGAGCTCCGATATTCGGTCCTGTTCTAGCATGCGGAGCTCCGCTACTCAGGCCTGATTGTGCGTGCGGGGCTCCGCTACTCGGGCCTGTTGGTGCATGCGGGGCTCCACTACTTGGGCCTGTTCTTGCATGCGGGGCTCCGCTACTCGGGTCTGTTCGTGCTTGCAGGGCTCTGCTACTCGGGCCTGTTCGTGCGTGCGGGGCTCCGCTATTCAGGCCTGATAGTGTGTGCGGGGCTCCTCTATTCAGGCCTGTCCTTCCCTGCGGGACTCTATTCGGGCCTATACTTCCCTGCGGGACTCTGTTCGGGCCTATTCTGGCCTGCGAGACCCTCGGTTCGCCCGTATTGTGGTCTGCGGGACCCTCGTTCGGGCCCATTCTCGCCTTCGAGACCCTCTGTTCGGGCTTTTCTGGCCTGCGGGACTCTCCGTTCGGGCCTATTCTTGGGAGCGGGTCTCTATTCGGGCCTATTTTTGCCTAAGGGCTCCTCTATTCGGGCCTATTGTGGCCTGCGGGACTCTCCGTTCGGGCCTATTCTCACCTGAGGAACTCTCCGTTCGGGCCTTTCTGGCCTTCGGGACTCTGTTCGGGTCTCTTCTTGCCAGCGGGGCTCTTCGTTTGGGCCTATTCTTGCCTGCAGGACTCTGTTCGGGCCTCTTCTTGCCTGCACAGCCCCTCTACTCGGGCCTATTTTTGCCTGCGGGACTCTGTCCAGGCCTATTGTTGCCCCCGGAAAACTCCGTTCGGTCCTATTCTGGCTTGTGGGACTCTGTTCGGGCCTATGCTTGCCTGCGGGAATCTCCTTTCAGGGTTATGCTGACCTGTGGGATTCTCAGTTTGGGCGTATTCTCGCCTGCAGGACATCTCTTCGGGCCTATTCTCGCCCGCGGGACCCTCCGTTCGGTCGTTTCTGGCCTGCGGGACTCTCCGTTCGGGCCTAATCTTGCCTGCAGGATTCTGCGTTCGGGCTTACTCTTGCTTGCCGGACAGGGTTCGGGGGTCTTGTTGCCTGCACGGCTCCTCTACTCGGGCCTCATTTTGCCTTCGGGACACCGTTCGGGTCTATTCTTGGTCCGGGAATCTCCGTTCGGGCCTATGCTGGCCTGCTGGACTCTGTTCGAGCCTATGCTTGCGTGCGGGAATGACCGTTCGGGCCTATGTTGGCCTGCGGGACTCTCCGTTCGGGCCATTCTGCCCTGCGGGACTCTCCGTTCGGGCCTATTCTCTGGAGCGGGACTTTACTCGGGCCTATTCTTGCCTCCGGGCCTCCTCTATTCTTGCCTATTCTTGCCTCCGGGAATCTCCGTTCTGGCCTGTTCGGGCCTGCAGGACTCTGTTCGGGCCTATGCTTGCCTGCAGGAATCTCTGTTCTGGCCTATTCTGGCCTGCAGGACTCTCCGTTCGGGCCTATTCTGGCCTGCAGGACTCTGTTTGGGCCTATGCTTGCCTACGGGAATCTCCGTTCAGGCGTATGCTGGCCTGCGGGTCTCTCCGTTCGGGCCTATTCTTGCCTGCGGGACTCTCCGTTTGGGCGTATCCTTGCCTGCGGGACTCTGTTCGGGCCTCTTCTTGCCCGCACGGCTCCTCTACTCGGGCCTATTTTTGCCTGTGGGACTCTATTGGGGCCTATTCTTGCCTCCGACAATCTCCGTTCGGGCCTATTCTGGCCTGCGGGACTCTTCGTTCGGGCCTAGGCTTCCCTTTGGCAATCTCCGTTCAGGCGTATGCTGGCCTGCGGGACTCTGTTCGGGCCTTTGGTTGCTTTCGGAAATCCCCGTTCTGGCCTATTCTGGCCTGCGGAATTCTGTTCGGGGCTATTCTTGCTCCGGGAATCTCTGTTCGGGACTATTCTGGCCTGTGGGACTCTGTTCGGGCCCATGCCTGCCTGCGGGGCTCTCTGTTCAGGCCTTTTTCGCCTACGGGACTCTCCGTTCGGGCCTATTCTCTGGAGCGGGACTTTAGTCGGGCCTACTCTTGCCTACGGGGCTCCTCTATTCTTGCCTCTGGGATTCTGTTCGGGCCTATTCTTGTCTGCGGGACTCTCCGTTTGAGCCTATTCTTGCCTGTGGGTTCTCCGTTCAGGGCTACTCTTGCCAGCGGGACTCTGTTCGTGCCTCATCTTGCCTGCATGGCTGCTCTACTCGGGCCTACTCTTGCCTGCGGGACTCTGTTCGGGCCTATCCTTGCTCTGGGAATCTCCGTTCGGGCATACCCTGGCCTGCGGGACTCCGTTCGGGCCTATTCTGGCCTGCGGGACTCTGTTTGGGCCTATGCTTGCCTGCAGGAATCTCTGTTCCGGCCTATTGTGGCCTGCAGCACTCTCCGTTTGGGCCTATTCTGGCCTACGGGACTCTGTTTGGGCCTATGCTTGCCTACGGGAATCTCCGTTCAGGCGTATGCTGGCCTGCGGTGTCCTCAATTTGGGCATATTCTCTCGCCTCCGGGACTTTCCTTTGGGCCTATTCTCGCCTGCGCATCTCTCCGTTCGGGCCTATTCTTGCCTGCGGGACTCTCCGTTCCGGCCTATTCTTGCCTGCGGGTCTCTCCGTTCGGGACAATTCTGACCTGCAAAACTCTCCGTTCGGACCTAATCTAGCCTCTGGGAGTCTCCTTTGGGGTCTCCTGTTGCGTGCGGGGCTGCTCCATTCCAGCCTTTTGTGCTTACGGAGCTCCGATATTCGGTCCTGTTCTAGCATGCGGAGCTCCGCTACTCAGGCCTGATTGTGCGTGCGGGGCTCCGCTACTCGGGCCTGTTGGTGCATGCGGGGCTCCACTACTTGGGCCTGTTCTTGCATGCGGGGCTCCGCTACTCGGGTCTGTTCGTGCTTGCAGGGCTCTGCTACTCGGGCCTGTTCGTGCGTGCGGGGATCCGCTATTCAGGCCTGATAGTGTGTGCGGGGCTCCTCTATTCAGGCCTGTCCTTCCCTGCGGGACTCTATTCGGGCCTATACTTCCCTGCGGGACTCTGTTCGGGCCTATTCTGGCCTGCGAGACCCTCGGTTCGCCCGTATTGTGGTCTGCGGGACCCTCGTTCGGGCCCATTCTCGCCTTCGAGACCCTCTGTTCGGGCTTTTCTGGCCTGCGGGACTCTCCGTTCGGGCCTATTCTTGGGAGCGGGTCTCTATTCGGGCCTATTTTTGCCTAAGGGCTCCTCTATTCGGGCCTATTCTGGCCTGCGGGACTCTCCGTTCGGGCCTATTCTCACCTGGGGAACTCTCCGTTCGGGCCTTTCTGGCCTTCGGGACTCTGTTCGGGTCTCTTCTTGCCAGCGGGGCTCTTCGTTTGGGCCTATTCTTGCCTGCAGAACTCTGTTCGGGCCTCTTCTTGCCTGCACAGCCCCTCTACTCGGGCCTATTTTTGCCTGCGGGACTCTGTCCAGGCCTATTGTTGCCCCCAGAAAACTCCGTTCGGTCCTATTCTGGCTTGTGGGACTCTGTTCGGGCCTATGCTTGCCTGCGGGAATCTCCTTTCAGGGTTATGCTGACCTGTGGGATTCTCAGTTTGGGCGTATTCTCGCCTGCAGGACATCTCTTCGGGCCTATTCTCGCCCGCGGGACCCTCCATTCGGTCGTTTCTGGCCTGCGGGACTCTCCATTCGGGCCTAATCTTGGGAGCGGGAGCGGGACTCTACTCGGGCCTATTCTTGCCTAGGGGCCTCTTCTATTCGTGCTTCTTCTTGCCAGTGGGACTCTGTTCAGGCCCGTTCTTGCCTGCAGGATTCTGCGTTCGGGCTTATTCTTGCTTGCCGGACAGTGTTCGGGCGTCTTGTTGCCTGCACGGCTCCTCTACTCGAGCCTCATTTTGCCTTCGGGACACCGTTCGGGTCTATTCTTGGTCCGGGAATCTCCGTTCGGGCCTATGCTCGCCTGCTGGACTCTGTTCGGGCCTATGCTTAACTGCGGGAATGACCGTTCGGGCCTATGTTGCCCTGTGGGACTGACCGTTCGGGCCTTTCTGACCTTCGGGACTCTGTTCGGGTCTCTTCTTGCCAGCGGGGCTCTTCGTTTGGGCCTATTCTTGCCTGCAGAACTCTGTTCGGGCCTCTTCTTGCCTGCACAGCCCCTCTACTCGGGCCTATTTTTGCCTGCGGGACTCTGTCCAGGCCTATTGTTGCCCCCGGAAAACTCCGTTCGGTCCTATTCTGGCTTGTGGGACTCTGTTCGGGCCTATGCTTGCCTGCGGGAATCTCCTTTCAGGGTTATGCTGACCTGTGGGATTCTCAGTTTGGGCGTATTCTCGCCTGCAGGACATCTCTTCGGGCCTATTCTCGCCCGCGGGACCCTCCGTTCGGTCGTTTCTGGCCTGCGGGACTCTCCGTTCGAGCCTAATCTTGCCTGCAGGATTCTGCGTTCGGGCTTACTCTTGCTTGTCGGACAGGGTTCGGGCGTCTTCTTGCCTGCACGGCTCCTTTACTCGGGCCTCATTTTGCCTTCGGGACACCGTTCGGGTCTATTCTTGGTCCGGGAATCTCCGTTCGGGCCTATGCTGGCTTGCTGGACTCTGTTCGGGCCTATGCTTGCCTGCGGGAATGACCGTTCGGGCCTATGTTGGCCTGCGGGACTCTCCGTTCGGGCCATTCTGGCCTGCGGGACTCTCCGTTCGGGTCTATTCTCTGGAGCGGGACTTTACTCGGGCCTATTCTTGCCTCCGGGCCTCCTCTATTCTTGCCTATTCTTGCCTCCGGGAATCTCCGTTCTGGCCTGTTCGGGCCTGCGGGACTCTGTTCGGGCCTATGCTTGCCTGCAGGAATCTCTGTTCTGCCCTACTCTGGCCTGCGGGACTCTCCGTTCAGGCCTATTCTGGCCTGCGGGACTCTGTTCGGGCCTATTCTTGCTCCGGGAATCGCCGGTCGGGCGTACCCTGCCTTGCGGGACTCTGTTCGGGCCTATGCTTGCCTGCAGGAATCTCTGTTCTGGCCTATTCTGGCCTGCAGGACTCTCCGTTCGGGCGTATTCTGGCCTGCAGGACTCTGTTTGGGCCTATGCTTGCCTACGGGAATCTCTGTTCAGGCGTATGCTGGCCTGCGGGTCTCTCCGTTCGGGCCTATTCTTGCCTGCGGGACTCTCCGTTTGGGCGTATCCTTGCCTGCGGGACTCTGTTCGGGCCTCTTCTTGCCCGCACGGCTCCTCTACTCGGGCCTATTTTTGCCTGTGGGACTCTATTGGGGCCTATTCTTGCCTCCGACAATCTCCGTTCGGGCCTATTCTGGCCTGCGGGACTCTTCGTTCGGGCCTAGGCTTCCCTTTGGCAATCTCCGTTCAGGCGTATGCTGGCCTGCAGGACTCTGTTCGGGCCTTTGGTTGCTTTCGGAAATCCCCGTACTGGCCTATTCTGGCCTGCGGAATTCTGTTGGGGGCTATTCTTGCTCCGGGAATCTCTGTTCGGGACTATTCTGGCCTGTGGGACTCTGTTCGGGCCCATGCCTGCCTGCGGGGCTCTCTGTTCAGGTCTTTTTCGCCTACAGGACTCTCCGTTCGGGCCTATTCTCTGGAGTGGGACTTTAGTCGGGCGTACTCTTGCCTACGGTGCTCCTCTATTCTTGCCTCTGGGATTCTGTTCGGGCCTATTCTTGTCTGCGGGACTCTCCGTTTGAGCCTATTCTTGCCTGTGGGTTCTCCGTTCAGGGCTACTCTTGCCAGCGAGACTCTGTTCGTGCCTCATCTTGCCTGCATGGCTGCTCTACTCGGGCCTACTCTTGCCTGCGGGACTCTGTTCCGGCCTATCCTTGCTCTGGGAAACTCCGTTCGGGCATACCCTGGCCTGCGGGACTCCGTTCGGGCCTATTCTGGCCTGCGGGACTCTGTTTGGGCCTATGCTTGCCTACGGGAATCTCCGTTCAGGCGTATGCTGGCCTGCGGTATTCTCAATTTGGGCATATTCTCTCGCCTCCGGGACTTTCCTTTGGGCCTATTCTCGCCTGTGCAACTCTCCGTTCGGGCCTATTCTTGCCTGCGGGACTCTCCGTTCCGGCCTATTCTTGCCTGCGGGTCTCTCCGTTCGGGACAATTCTGACCTGCAAAACTCTCCGTTCGGACCTAATCTAGCCTCTGGGAGTCTCCTTTCGGTCTCGTGTTGCGTGCGGGGCTGCTCCATTCCAGCCTTTTGTGCTTACGGAGCTCCGATATTCGGTCCTGTTCTAGCATGCGGAGCTCCGCTACTCAGGCCTGATTGTGCGTGCGGGGCTCCGCTACTCGGGCCTGTTGGTGCATGCGGGGCTCCACTACTTGGGCCTGTTCTTGCATGCGGGGCTCCGCTACTCGGGTCTGTTCGTGCTTGCAGGGTTCTGCTACTCGGGCCTGTTCGTGCGTGCGGGGATCCGCTATTCAGGCCTGATAGTGTGTGCAGGGCTCCTCTATTCCGGCCTGTCCTTCCCTGCGGGACTCTATTCGGGCCTATACTTCCCTGCGGGACTCTGTTCGGGCCTATTCTGGCCTGCGAGACCCTCCGTTCGCCCCTATCGTGGTCTGCGGGACCCTCGTTCGGGCCCATTCTCGCCTTCGAGACCCTCTGTTCGGGCTTTTCTGGCCTGCGGGACTCTCCGTTCGGGCCTATTCTTGTGAGCGGGTCTCTATTCCGGCCTATTTTTGCCTAAGGGCTCCTCTATTCGGGCCTATTCTGGCCTGCGGGACTCTCCGTTCGGGCCTATTCTCACCTGGGGAACTCTCCGTTCGGACCTTTCTGACCTTCGGGACTCGGTTCGGGTCTCTTCTTGCCAGCGGGGCTCTTCGTTTGGGCCTATTCTTGCCTGCAGGACTCTGTTCGGGCCTCTTCTTGCCTGCACAGCCCCTCTACTCGGGCCTATTTTTGCCTGCAGGACTCTGTCCAGGCCTATTGTTGCCCCCGGAAAACTCCGTTCGGTCCTATTCTGGCTTGTGGGACTCTGTTCGGGCCTATGCTTGCCTGCGGGAATCTCCTTTCAGGGTTATGCTGACCTGTGGGATTCTCAGTTTGGGCGTATTCTCGCCTGCAGGACATCTCTTCGGGCCTATTCTCGCCCGCGGGACCCTCCGTTCGGTCGTTTCTGGCCTGCGGGACTCTCCGTTCGGGCCTAATCTTGCCTGCAGGATTCTGCATTCGGGCTTATTCTTGCTTGCCGGACAGGGTTCGGGCGTCTTGTTGCCTGCACGGCTCCTCTACTCGGGCCTCATTTTGCCTTCGGGACACCGTTCGGGTCTATTCTTGGTCCGGGAATCTCCGTTCGGGCCTATGCTGGCTTGCTGGACTCTGTTCGGGCCTATGCTTGCCTGCGGGAATGACCGTTCGGGCCTATGTTGGCCTGCGGGACTCTCCGTTCGGGCCTTTCTTGCCTGCGGGACTCTCCGTTCGGGACTATTCTCTGGAGCGGTACTTTACTCGGGCCTATTCTTGCCTCAGGGCCTCCTCTATTCTTGCCTATTCTTGCCTCCGGGAATCTCCGTTCTGGCCTGTTCGGGCCTGCGGGACTCTGTTCGGGCCTATGCTTGCCTGCAGGAATCTCTGTTCCGCCCTACTCTGGCCTGCGGGACTCTCCGTTCGGGCGTATTCTGGCCTGCGGGACTCTGATCGGGCCTATTCTTAGTCCGGGAATCTCCGATCGGGAGTACCCTGGCTTGCGGGACTCTGTTCGGGCCTATGCTTGCCTGCAGGAATCTCTGTTCCGGCCTATTCTGGCCTGCAGGACTCTTTTTGGGCCTATGCTTGCCTACGGGAATCTCCGTTCAGGCGTATGCTGGCCTGCGGGTCTCTCTGTTCGGGCCTATTCTTGCCTGCGGGTCTCTCCGTTCGTGCCTATTCTTGCCTGCGGGACTCTCCGTTTGGGCGTATCTTTGCCTGCGGGACTCTGTTCGGGCCTCTTCTTGCCCGCACGGCTCCTCTACTCGGGCCTATTTTTGCCTGTGGGACTCTATTGGGGCCTATTCTTGCGTCCGACAATCTCCGTTCGGGCCTATTCTGGCCTGCGGGACTCTTCGTTCGGGCCTAGGCTTCCCTTTGGCAATCTCCGTTCAGGCGTATGCTGGCCTGCGGGACTCTGTTCGGGCCTTTGGTTGCTTTCGGAAATCCCCGTTCTGGCCTATTCTGGCCTGCGGAATTCTGTTCGGGGCTATTCTTGCTCCGGGAATCTCTGTTCGGGACTATTCTGGCCTGTGGGACTCTGTTCGGGCCCATGCCTGCCTGCGGGGCTCTCTGTTCAGGCCTTTTTCGCCTACGGGACTCTCCGTTCGGGCCTATTCTCTGGAGCGGGACTTTAGTCGGGCCTACTCTTGCCTACGGGGCTCCTCTATTCTTGCCTCTGGGATTCTGTTCGGGCCTATTCTTGTCTGCGGGACTCTCCGTTTGAGCCTATTCTTGCCTGTGGGTTCTCCGTTCAGGGCTACTCTTGCCAGCGGGACTCTGTTCGTGCCTCATCTTGCCTGCATGGCTGCTCTACTCGGGCCTACTCTTGCCTGCGGGACTCTGTTCGGGCCTATCCTTGCTCTGGGAATCTCCGTTCGGGCATACCCTGGCCTGCGGGACTCCGTTCGGGCCTATTCTGGCCTGCGGGACTCTGTTTGGGCCTATGCTTGCCTGCAGGAATCTCTGTTCCGGCCTATTGTGGCCTGCAGCACTCTCCGTTTGGTCCTATTCTGGCCTACGGGACTCTGTTTGGGCCTATGCTTGCCTACGGGAATCTCCGTTCAGGCGTATGCTGGCCTGCGGTGTTCTCAATTTGGGCATATTCTCTCGCCTCCGGGACTTTCCTTTGGGCCTATTCTCGCCTGCGCATCTCTCCGTTCGGGCCTATTCTTGCCTGCGGGACTCTCCGTTCCGGCCTATTCTTGCCTGCGGGTCTCTCCGTTCGGGACAATTCTGACCTGCAAAACTCTCCGTTCGGACCTAATCTAGCCTCTGGGAGTCTCCTTTGGGGTCTCCTGTTGCGTGCGGGGCTGCTCTATTCCAGCCTTTTGTGCTTACGGAGCTCCGATATTCGGTCCTGTTCTAGCATGCGGAGCTCCGCTACTCAGGCCTGATTGTGCGTGCGGGGCTCCGCTACTCGGGCCTGTTGGTGCATGCGGGGCTCCACTACTTGGGCCTGTTCTTGCATGCGGGGCTCCGCTACTCGGGTCTGTTCGTGCTTGCAGGGCTCTGCTACTCGGGCCTGTTCGTGCGTGCGGGGCTCCGCTATTCAGGCCTGATAGTGTGTGCGGGGCTCCTCTATTCAGGCCTGTCCTTCCCTGCGGGACTCTATTCGGGCCTATACTTCCCTGCGGGACTCTGTTCGGGCCTATTCTGGCCTGCGAGACCCTCGGTTCGCCCCTATTGTGGTCTGCGGGACCCTCGTTCGGGCCCATTCTCGCCTTCGAGACCCTCTGTTCGGGCTTTTCTGGCCTGCGGGACTCTCCGTTCGGGCCTATTCTTGGGAGCGGGTCTCTTTTCGGGCCTATTTTTGCCTAAGGGCTCCTCTATTCGGGCCTATTCTGGCCTGCGGGACTCTCCGTTCGGGCCTATTCTCACCTGGGGAACTCTCCGTTCGGGCCTTTCTGGCCTTCGGGACTCTGTTCGGGTCTCTTCTTGCCAGCGGGGCTCTTCGTTTGGGCCTATTCTTGCCTGCAGAACTCTGTTCGGGCCTCTTCTTGCCTGCACAGCCCCTCTACTCGGGCCTCTTTTTGCCTGCGGGACTCTGTCCAGGCCTATTGTTGCCCCCGGAAAACTCCGTTCGGTCCTATTCTGGCTTGTGGGACTCTGTTCGGGCCTATGCTTGCCTGCGGGAATCTCCTTTCAGGGTTATGCTGACCTGTGGGATTCTCAGTTTGGGCGTATTCTCGCCTGCAGGACATCTCTTCGGGCCTATTCTCGCCCGCGGGACCCTCCGTTCGGTCGTTTCTGGCCTGCGGGACTCTCCGTTCGGGCCTAAACTTGCCTGCAGGATTCTGCGTTCGGGCTTACTCTTGCTTGCCGGACAGGGTTCGGGCGTCTTCTTGCCTGCACGGCTCCTCTACTCGGGCCTCATTTTGCCTTCGGGACACCGTTCGGGTCTATTCTTGGTCCGGGAATCTCCGTTCGGGCCTATGCTGGCCTGCTGGACTCTGTTCGGGCCTATGCTTGCCTGCGGGAATGACCGTTCGGGCCTATGTTGGCCTGCGGGACTCTCCGTTCGGGCCATTCTGGCCTGCGGGACTCTCCGTTCGGGCCTATTCTCTGGAGCGGGACTTTACTCGGGCCTATTCTTGCCTCCGGGCCTCCTCTATTCTTGCCTATTCTTGCCTCCGGGAATCTCCGTTCTGGCCTGTTCGGGCCTGCGGGACTCTGTTCGGGCCTATGCTTGCCTGCAGGAATCTCTGTTCCGCCCTACTCTGGCCCGCGGGACTCTCCGTTCAGGCCTATTCTGGCCTGCGGGACTCTTTTCGGGCCTATTCTTGCTCCGGGAATCGCCGGTCGGGCGTACCCTGCCTTGCGGGACTCTGTTCGGGCCTATGCTTGCCTGCAGGAATCTCTGTTCTGGCCTATTCTGGCCTGCAGGACTCTCCGTTCGGGCCTATTCTGGCCTGCAGGACTCTGTTTGGGCCTATGCTTGCCTACGGGAATCTCCGTTCAGGCGTATGCTGGCCTGCGGGTCTCTCTGTTCGGGCCTATTCTTGCCTGCGGGACTCTCCGTTTGGGCGTATCCTTGCCTGCGGGACTCTGTTCGGGCCTCTTCTTGCCCGCACGGCTCCTCTACTCGGGCCTATTTTTGCCTGTGGGACTCTATTGGGGCCTATTCTTGCCTCCGACAATCTCCGTTCGGGCCTATTCTGGCCTGCGGGACTCTTCGTTCGGGCCTAGGCTTCCCTTTGGCGATCTCCGTTCAGGCGTATGCTGGCCTGCGGGACTCTGTTCGGGCCTTTGGTTGCTTTCGGAAATCCCCGTTCTGGCCTATTCTGGCCTGCGGAATTCTGTTCGGGGCTATTCTTGCTCCGGGAATCTCTGTTCGGGACTATTCTGGCCTGTGGGACTCTGTTCGGGCCCATGCCTGCCTGCGGGGCTCTCTGTTCAGGCCTTTTTCGCCTACGGGACTCTCCGTTCGGGCCTATTCTCTGGAGCGGGACTTTAGTCGGGCCTACTCTTGCCTACGGGGCTCCTCTATTCTTGCCTCTGGGATTCTGTTCGGGCCTATTCTTGTCTGCGGGACTCTCCGTTTGAGCCTATTCTTGCCTGTGGGTTCTCCGTTCAGGGCTACTCTTGCCAGCGGGACTCTGTTCGTGCCTCATCTTGCCTGCATGGCTGCTCTACTCGGGCCTACTCTTGCCTGCGGGACTCTGTTCGGGCCTATTCTTGCTCTGGGAAACTCCGTTCGGGCATACCCTGGCCTGCGGGACTCCGTTCGGGCCTATTCTGGCCTGCGGGACTCTGTTTGGGCCTATGCTTGCCTGCAGGAATCTCTGTTCCGGCCTATTGTGGCCTGCAGCACTCTCCGTTTGGGCCTATTGTGGCCTACGGGACTCTGTTTGGGCCTATGCTTGCCTACGGGAATCTCCGTTCAGGCGTATGCTGGCCTGCGGTATTCTCAATTTGGGCATATTCTCTCGCCTCCGGGACTTTCCTTTGGGCCTATTCTCGCCTGCGCATCTCTCCGTTCGGGCCTATTCTTGCCTGCGGGACTCTCCGTTCCGGCCTATTCTTGCCTGCGGGTCTCTCCGTTCGGGACAATTCTGACCTGCAAAACTCTCCGTTCGGACCTAATCTAGCCTCTGGGAGTCTCCTTTGGGGTCTCCTGTTGCGTGCGGGGCTGCTCCATTCCAGCCTTTTGTGCTTACGGAGCTCCGATATTCGGTCCTGTTCTAGCATGCGGAGCTCCGCTACTCAGGCCTGATTGTGCGTGCGGGGCTCCGCTACTCGGGCCTGTTGGTGCATGCGGGGCTCCACTACTTGGGCCTGTTCTTGCATGCGGGGCTCCGCTACTCGGGTCTGTTCGTGCTTGCAGGGCTCTGCTACTCGGGCCTGTTCGTGCGTGCGGGGCTCCACTATTCAGGCCTGATAGTGTGTGCGGGGCTCCTCTATTCAGGCCTGTCCTTCCCTGCGGGACTCTATTCGGGCCTATACTTCCCTGCGGGACTCTGTTCGGGCCTATTCTGGCCTGCGAGACCCTCGGTTCGCCCCTATTGTGGTCTGCGGGACCCTCGTTCGGGCCCATTCTCGCCTTCGAGACCCTCTGTTCGGGCTTTTCTGGCCTGCGGGACTCTCCGTTCGGGCCTATTCTTGGGAGCGGGTCTCTATTCGGGCCTATTTTTGCCTAAGGGCTCCTCTATTCGGGCCTATTGTGGCCTGCGGGACTCTCCGTTCGGGCCTATTCTCACCTGGGGAACTCTCCGTTCGGGCCTTTCTGGCCTTCGGGACTCTGTTCGGGTCTCTTCTTGCCAGCGGGGCTCTTCGTTTGGGCCTATTCTTGCCTGCAGAACTCTGTTCGGGCCTCTTCTTGCCTGCACAGCCCCTCTACTCGGGCCTCTTTTTGCCTGCGGGACTCTGTCCAGGCCTATTGTTGCCCCCGGAAAACTCCGTTCGGTCCTATTCTGGCTTGTGGGACTCTGTTCGGGCCTATGCTTGCCTGCGGGAATCTCCTTTCAGGGTTATGCTGACCTGTGGGATTCTCAGTTTGGGCGTATTCTCGCCTGCAGGACATCTCTTCGGGCCTATTCTCGCCCGCGGGACCCTCCGTTCGGTCGTTTCTGGCCTGCGGGACTCTCCATTCGGGCCTAATCTTGGGAGCGGGAGCGGGACTCTACTCGGGCCTATTCTTGCCTAGGGGCCTCTTCTATTCGTGCTTCTTCTTGCCAGTGGGACTCTGTTCAGGCCCGTTCTTGCCTGCAGGATTCTGCGTTCGGGCTTATTCTTGCTTGCCGGACAGTGTTCGGGCGTCTTGTTGCCTGCACGGCTCCTCTACTCGGGCCTCATTTTGCCTTCGGGACACCGTTCGGGTCTATTCTTGGTCCGGGAATCTCCGTTCGGGCCTATGCTCGCCTGCTGGACTCTGTTCGGGCCTATGCTTAACTGCGGGAATGACCGTTCGGGCCTATGTTGCCCTGCGGGACTGATCGTTCGGGCCGTTCTGACCTTCGGGACTCTGTTCGGGTCTCTTCTTGCCAGCGGGGCTCTTCGTTTGGGCCTATTCTTGCCTGCAGAACTCTGTTCGGGCCTCTTCTTGCCTGCACAGCCCCTCTACTCGGGCCTATTTTTGCCTGCGGGACTCTGTCCAGGCCTATTGTTGCCCCCGGAAAACTCCGTTCGGTCCTATTCTGGCTTGTGGGACTCTGTTCGGGCCTATGCTTGCCTGCGGGAATCTCCTTTCAGGGTTATGCTGACCTGTGGGATTCTCAGTTTGGGCGTATTCTCGCCTGCAGGACATCTCTTCGGGCCTATTCTCGCCCGCGGGACCCTCCGTTCGGTCGTTTCTGGCCTGCGGGACTCTCCGTTCGGGCCTAATCTTGCCTGCAGGATTCTGCGTTCGGGCTTACTCTTGCTTGTCGGACAGGGTTCGGGCGTCTTGTTGCCTGCACGGCTCCTCTACTCGGGCCTCATTTTGCCTTCGGGACACCGTTCGGGTCTATTCTTGGTCCGGGAATCTCCGTTCGGGCCTATGCTGGCTTGCTGGACTCTGTTCGGGCCTATGCTTGCCTGCGGGAATGACCGTTCGGGCCTATGTTGGCCTGCGGGACTCTCCGTTCGGGCCATTCTGGCCTGCGGGACTCTCCGTTCGGGCCTATTCTCTGGAGCGGGACTTTACTCGGGCCTATTCTTGCCTCCGGGCCTCCTCTATTCTTGCCTATTCTTGCCTCCGGGAATCTCCGTTCTGGCCTGTTCGGGCCTGCGGGACTCTGTTCGGGCCTATGCTTGCCTGCAGGAATCTCTGTTCCGCCCTACTCTGGCCTGCGGGACTCTCCGTTCAGGCCTATTCTGGCCTGCGGGACTCTGTTCGGGCCTATTCTTGCTCCGGGAATCGCCGGTCGGGCGTACCCTGGCTTGCGGGACTCTGTTCGGGCCTATGCTTGCCTGCAGGAATCTCTGTTCTGGCCTATTCTGGCCTGCAGGACTCTGTTTGGGCCTATGCTTGCCTACGGGAATCTCCGTTCAGGCGTATGCTGGCCTGCGGGTCTCTCCGTTCGTGCCTATTCTTGCCTGCGGGACTCTCCGTTTGGGCGTATCTTTGCCTGCGGGACTCTGTTCGGGCCTCTTCTTGCCCGCACGGCTCCTCTACTCGGGCCTATTTTTGCCTGTGGGACTCTATTGGGGCCTATTCTTGCGTCCGACAATCTCCGTTCGGGCCTATTCTGGCCTGCGGGACTCTTCGTTCGGGCCTAGGCTTCCCTTTGGCAATCTCCGTTCAGGCGTATGCTGGCCTGCGGGACTCTGTTCGGGCCTTTGGTTGCTTTCGGAAATCCCCGTTCTGGCCTATTCTGGCCTGCGGAATTCTGTTCGGGGCTATTCTTGCTCCGGGAATCTCTGTTCGGGACTATTCTGGCCTGTGGGACTCTGTTCGGGCCCATGCCTGCCTGCGGGGCTCTCTGTTCAGGCCTTTTTCGCCTACGGGACTCTCCGTTCGGGCCTATTCTCTGGAGCGGGACTTTAGTCGGGCCTACTCTTGCCTACGGGGCTCCTCTATTCTTGCCTCTGGGATTCTGTTCGGGCCTATTCTTGTCTGCGGGACTCTCCGTTTGAGCCTATTCTTGCCTGTGGGTTCTCCGTTCAGGGCTACTCTTGCCAGCGGGACTCTGTTCGTGCCTCATCTTGCCTGCATGGCTGCTCTACTCGGGCCTACTCTTGCCTGCGGGACTCTGTTCGGGCCTATCCTTGCTCTGGGAATCTCCGTTCGGGCATACCCTGGCCTGCGGGACTCCGTTCGGGCCTATTCTGGCCTGCGGGACTCTGTTTGGGCCTATGCTTGCCTGCAGGAATCTCTGTTCCGGCCTATTGTGGCCTGCAGCACTCTCCGTTTGGTCCTATTCTGGCCTACGGGACTCTGTTTGGGCCTATGCTTGCCTACGGGAATCTCCGTTCAGGCGTATGCTGGCCTGCGGTGTTCTCAATTTGGGCATATTCTCTCGCCTCCGGGACTTTCCTTTGGGCCTATTCTCGCCTGCGCATCTCTCCGTTCGGGCCTATTCTTGCCTGCGGGACTCTCCGTTCCGGCCTATTCTTGCCTGCGGGTCTCTCCGTTCGGGACAATTCTGACCTGCAAAACTCTCCGTTCGGACCTAATCTAGCCTCTGGGAGTCTCCTTTGGGGTCTCCTGTTGCGTGCGGGGCTGCTCTATTCCAGCCTTTTGTGCTTACGGAGCTCCGATATTCGGTCCTGTTCTAGCATGCGGAGCTCCGCTACTCAGGCCTGATTGTGCGTGCGGGGCTCCGCTACTCGGGCCTGTTGGTGCATGCGGGGCTCCACTACTTGGGCCTGTTCTTGCATGCGGGGCTCCGCTACTCGGGTCTGTTCGTGCTTGCAGGGCTCTGCTACTCGGGCCTGTTCGTGCGTGCGGGGCTCCGCTATTCAGGCCTGATAGTGTGTGCGGGGCTCCTCTATTCAGGCCTGTCCTTCCCTGCGGGACTCTATTCGGGCCTATACTTCCCTGCGGGACTCTGTTCGGGCCTATTCTGGCCTGCGAGACCCTCGGTTCGCCCCTATTGTGGTCTGCGGGACCCTCGTTCGGGCCCATTCTCGCCTTCGAGACCCTCTGTTCGGGCTTTTCTGGCCTGCGGGACTCTCCGTTCGGGCCTATTCTTGGGAGCGGGTCTCTATTCGGGCCTATTTTTGCCTAAGGGCTCCTCTATTCGGGCCTATTCTGGCCTGCGGGACTCTCCGTTCGGGCCTATTCTCACCTGGGGAACTCTCCGTTCGGGCCTTTCTGGCCTTCGGGACTCTGTTCGGGTCTCTTCTTGCCAGCGGGGCTCTTCGTTTGGGCCTATTCTTGCCTGCAGAACTCTGTTCGGGCCTCTTCTTGCCTGCACAGCCCCTCTACTCGGGCCTATTTTTGCCTGCGGGACTCTGTCCAGGCCTATTGTTGCCCCCGGAAAACTCCGTTCGGTCCTATTCTGGCTTGTGGGACTCTGTTCGGGCCTATGCTTGCCTGCGGGAATCTCCTTTCAGGGTTATGCTGACCTGTGGGATTCTCAGTTTGGGCGTATTCTCGCCTGCAGGACATCTCTTCGGGCCTATTCTCGCCCGCGGGACCCTCCGTTCGGTCGTTTCTGGCCTGCGGGACTCTCCGTTCGAGCCTAATCTTGCCTGCAGGATTCTGCGTTCGGGCTTACTCTTGCTTGCCGGACAGGGTTCGGGCCTCTTCTTGCCTGCACGGCTCCTCTACTCGGGCCTCATTTTGCCTTCGGGACACCGTTCGGGTCTATTCTTGGTCCGGGAATCTCCGTTCGGGCCTATGCTGGCCTGCTGGACTCTGTTCGGGCCTATGCTTGCCTGCGGGAATGACCGTTCGGGCCTATGTTGGCCTGCGGGACTCTCCGTTCGGGCCATTCTGGCCTGCGGGACTCTCCGTTCGGGCCTATTCTCTGGAGCGGGACTTTACTCGGGCCTATTCTTGCCTCCGGGCCTCCTCTATTCTTGCCTATTCTTGCCTCCGGGAATCTCCGTTCTGGCCTGTTCGGGCCTGCGGGACTCTGTTCGGGCCTATGCTTGCCTGCAGGAATCTCTGTTCCGCCCTACTCTGGCCTGCGGGACTCTCCGTTCAGGCCTATTCTGGCCTGCGGGACTCTGTTCGGGCCTATTCTTGCTCCGGGAATCGCCGGTCGGGCGTACCCTGCCTTGCGGGACTCTGTTCGGGCCTATGCTTGCCTGCAGGAATCTCTGTTCTGGCCTATTCTGGCCTGCAGGACTCTCCGTTCGGGCCTATTCTGGCCTGCAGGACTCTGTTTGGGCCTATGCTTGCCTACGGGAATCTCCGTTCAGGCGTATGCTGGCCTGCGGGTCTCTCCGTTCGGGCCTATTCTTGCCTGCGGAACTCTCCGTTTGGGCGTATCCTTGCCTGCGGGACTCTGTTCGGGCCTCTTCTTGCCCGCACGGCTCCTCTACTCGGGCCTATTTTTGCCTGTGGGACTCTATTGGGGCCTATTCTTGCCTCCGACAATCTCCGTTCGGGCCTATTCTGGCCTGCGGGACTCTTCGTTCGGGCCTAGGCTTCCCTTTGGCGATCTCCGTTCAGGCGTATGCTGGCCTGCGGGACTCTGTTCGGGCCTTTGGTTGCTTTCGGAAATCCCCGTTCTGGCCTATTCTGGCCTGCGGAATTCTGTTCGGGGCTATTCTTGCTCCGGGAATCTCTGTTCGGGACTATTCTGGCCTGTGGGACTCTGTTCGGGCCCATGCCTGCCTGCGGGGCTCTCTGTTCAGGCCTTTTTCGCCTACGGGACTCTCCGTTCGGGCCTATTCTCTGGAGCGGGACTTTAGTCGGGCCTACTCTTGCCTACGGGGCTCCTCTATTCTTGCCTCTGGGATTCTGTTCGGGCCTATTCTTGTCTGCGGGACTCTCCGTTTGAGCCTATTCTTGCCTGTGGGTTCTCCGTTCAGGGCTACTCTTGCCAGCGGGACTCTGTTCGTGCCTCATCTTGCCTGCATGGCTGCTCTACTCGGGCCTACTCTTGCCTGCGGGACTCTGTTCGGGCCTATCCTTGCTCTGGGAATCTCCGTTCGGGCATACCCTGGCCTGCGGGACTCCGTTCGGGCCTATTCTGGCCTGCGGGACTCTGTTTGGGCCTATGCTTGCCTGCAGGAATCTCTGTTCCGGCCTATTGTGGCCTGCAGCACTCTCCGTTTGGGCCTATTCTGGCCTACGGGACTCTGTTTGGGCCTATGCTTGCCTACGGGAATCTCCATTCAGGCGTATGCTGGCCTGCGGTGTTCTCAATTTGGGCATACTCTCTCGCCTCCGGGACTTTCCTTTGGGCCTATTCTCGCCTGCGCATCTCTCCGTTCGGGCCTATTCTTGCCTGCGGGACTCTCCGTTCCGGCCTATTCTTGCCTGCGGGTCTCTCCGTTCGGGACAATTCTGACCTGCAAAACTCTCCGTTCGGACCTAATCTAGCCTCTGGGAGTCTCCTTTGGGGTCTCCTGTTGCGTGCGGGGCTGCTCCATTCCAGCCTTTTGTGCTTACGGAGCTCCGATATTCGGTCCTGTTCTAGCATGCGGAGCTCCGCTACTCAGGCCTGATTGTGCGTGCGGGGCTCCGCTACTCGGGCCTGTTGGTGCATGCGGGGCTCCACTACTTGGGCCTGTTCTTGCATGCGGGGCTCCGCTACTCGGGTCTGTTCGTGCTTGCAGGGCTCTGCTACTCGGGCCTGTTCGTGCGTGCGGGGATCCGCTATTCAGGCCTGATAGTGTGTGCGGGGCTCCTCTATTCAGGCCTGTCCTTCCCTGCGGGACTCTATTCGGGCCTATACTTCCCTGCGGGACTCTGTTCGGGCCTATTCTGGCCTGCGAGACCCTCCGTTCGCCCCTATCGTGGTCTGCGGGACCCTCGTTCGGGCCCATTCTCGCCTTCGAGACCCTCTGTTCGGGCTTTTCTGGCCTGCGGGACTCTCCGTTCGGGCCTATTCTTGGGAGCGGGTCTCTATTCAGGCCTATTTTTGCCTAAGGGCTCCTCTATTCGGGCCTATTCTGGCCTGCGGGACTCTCCGTTCGGGCCTATTCTCACCTGGGGAACTCTCCGTTCGGGCCTTTCTGGCCTTCGGGACTCTGTTCGGGTCTCTTCTTGCCAGCGGGGCTCTTCGTTTGGGCCTATTCTTGCCTGCAGAACTCTGTTCGGGCCTCTTCTTGCCTGCACAGCCCCTCTACTCGGGCTTATTTTTGCCTGCGGGACTCTGTCCAGGCCTATTGTTGCCCCCGGAAAACTCCGTTCGGTCCTATTCTGGCTTGTGGGACTCTGTTCGGGCCTATGCTTGCCTGCGGGAATCTCCTTTCAGGGTTATGCTGACCTGTGGGATTCTCAGTTTGGGCGTATTCTCGCCTGCAGGACATCTCTTCGGGCCTATTCTCGCCCGCGGGACCCTCCGTTCGGTCGTTTCTGGCCTGCGGGACTCTCCGTTCGGGCCTAATCTTGCCTGCAGGATTCTGCATTCGGGCTTATTCTTGCTTGCCGGACAGGGTTCGGGCGTCTTGTTGCCTGCACGGCTCCTCTACTCGGGCCTCATTTTGCCTTCGGGACACCGTTCGGGTCTATTCTTGGTCCGGGAATCTCCGTTCGGGCCTATGCTGGCTTGCTGGACTCTGTTCGGGCCTATGCTTGCCTGCGGGAATGACCGTTCGGGCCTATGTTGGCCTGCGGGACTCTCCGTTCGGGCCTTTCTTGCCTGCGGGACTCTCCGTTCGGGACTATTCTCTGGAGCGGTACTTTACTCGGGCCTATTCTTGCCTCAGGGCCTCCTCTATTCTTGCCTATTCTTGCCTCCGGGAATCTCCGTTCTGGCCTGTTTGGGCCTGCGGGACTCTGTTCGGGCCTATGCTTGCCTGCAGGAATCTCTGTTCCGCCCTACTCTGGCCTGCGGGACTCTCCGTTCGGGCGTATTCTGGCCTGCGGGACTCTGATCGGGCCTATTCTTAGTCCGGGAATCTCCGATCGGGAGTACCCTGGCTTGCGGGACTCTGTTCGGGCCTATGCTTGCCTGCAGGAATCTCTGTTCCGGCCTATTCTGGCCTGCAGGACTCTTTTTGGGCCTATGCTTGCCTACGGGAATCTCCGTTCAGGCGTATGCTGGCCTGCGGGTCTCTCTGTTCGGGCCTATTCTTGCCTGCGGGTCTCTCCGTTCGTGCCTATTCTTGTCTGCGGGACTCTCCGTTTGGGCGTATCTTTGCCTGCGGGACTCTGTTCGGGCCTCTTCTTGCCCGCACGGCTCCTCTACTCGGGCCTATTTTTGCCTGTGGGACTCTATTGGGGCCTATTCTTGCGTCCGACAATCTCCGTTCGGGCCTATTCTGGCCTGCGGGACTCTTCGTTCGGGCCTAGGCTTCCCTTTGGCAATCTCCGTTCAGGCGTATGCTGGCCTGCGGGACTCTGTTCGGGCCTTTGGTTGCTTTCGGAAATCCCCGTTCTGGCCTATTCTGGCCTGCGGAATTCTGTTCGGGGCTATTCTTGCTCCGGGAATCTCTGTTCGGGACTATTCTGGCCTGTGGGACTCTGTTCGGGCCCATGCCTGCCTGCGGGGCTCTCTGTTCAGGCCTTTTTCGCCTACGGGACTCTCCGTTCGGGCCTATTCTCTGGAGCGGGACTTTAGTCGGGCCTACTCTTGCCTACGGGGCTCCTCTATTCTTGCCTCTGGGATTCTGTTCGGGCCTATTCTTGTCTGCGGGACTCTCCGTTTGAGCCTATTCTTGCCTGTGGGTTCTCCGTTCAGGGCTACTCTTGCCAGCGGGACTCTGTTCGTGCCTCATCTTGCCTGCATGGCTGCTCTACTCGGGCCTACTCTTGCCTGCGGGACTCTGTTCGGGCCTATCCTTGCTCTGGGAATCTCCGTTCGGGCATACCCTGGCCTGCGGGACTCCGTTCGGGCCTATTCTGGCCTGCGGGACTCTGTTTGGGCCTATGCTTGCCTGCAGGAATCTCTGTTCCGGCCTATTGTGGCCTGCAGCACTCTCCGTTTGGTCCTATTCTGGCCTACGGGACTCTGTTTGGGCCTATGCTTGCCTACGGGAATCTCCGTTCAGGCGTATGCTGGCCTGCGGTGTTCTCAATTTGGGCATATTCTCTCGCCTCCGGGACTTTCCTTTGGGCCTATTCTCGCCTGCGCATCTCTCCGTTCGGGCCTATTCTTGCCTGCGGGACTCTCCGTTCCGGCCTATTCTTGCCTGCGGGTCTCTCCGTTCGGGACAATTCTGACCTGCAAAACTCTCCGTTCGGACCTAATCTAGCCTCTGGGAGTCTCCTTTGGGGTCTCCTGTTGCGTGCGGGGCTGCTCTATTCCAGCCTTTTGTGCTTACGGAGCTCCGATATTCGGTCCTGTTCTAGCATGCGGAGCTCCGCTACTCAGGCCTGATTGTGCGTGCGGGGCTCCGCTACTCGGGCCTGTTGGTGCATGCGGGGCTCCACTACTTGGGCCTGTTCTTGCATGCGGGGCTCCGCTACTCGGGTCTGTTCGTGCTTGCAGGGCTCTGCTACTCGGGCCTGTTCGTGCGTGCGGGGCTCCGCTATTCAGGCCTGATAGTGTGTGCGGGGCTCCTCTATTCAGGCCTGTCCTTCCCTGCGGGACTCTATTCGGGCCTATACTTCCCTGCGGGACTCTGTTCGGGCCTATTCTGGCCTGCGAGACCCTCGGTTCGCCCGTATTGTGGTCTGCGGGACCCTCGTTCGGGCCCATTCTCGCCTTCGAGACCCTCTGTTCGGGCTTTTCTGGCCTGCGGGACTCTCCGTTCGGGCCTATTCTTGGGAGCGGGTCTCTATTCGGGCCTATTTTTGCCTAAGGGCTCCTCTATTCGGGCCTATTCTGGCCTGCGGGACTCTCCGTTCGGGCCTATTCTCACCTGGGGAACTCTCCGTTCGGGCCTTTCTGGCCTTCGGGACTCTGTTCGGGTCTCTTCTTGCCAGCGGGGCTCTTCGTTTGGGCCTATTCTTGCCTGCAGAACTCTGTTCGGGCCTCTTCTTGCCTGCACAGCCCCTCTACTCGGGCCTCTTTTTGCCTGCGGGACTCTGTCCAGGCCTATTGTTGCCCCCGGAAAACTCCGTTCGGTCCTATTCTGGCTTGTGGGACTCTGTTCGGGCCTATGCTTGCCTGCGGGAATCTCCTTTCAGGGTTATGCTGACCTGTGGGATTCTCAGTTTGGGCGTATTCTCGCCTGCAGGACATCTCTTCGGGCCTATTCTCGCCCGCGGGACCCTCCGTTCGGTCGTTTCTGGCCTGCGGGACTCTCCGTTCGAGCCTAATCTTGCCTGCAGGATTCTGCGTTCGGGCTTACTCTTGCTTGCCGGACAGGGTTCGGGCCTCTTCTTGCCTGCACGGCTCCTCTACTCGGGCCTCATTTTGCCTTCGGGACACCGTTCGGGTCTATTCTTGGTCCGGGAATCTCCGTTCGGGCCTATGCTGGCCTGCTGGACTCTGTTCGGGCCTATGCTTGCCTGCGGGAATGACCGTTCGGGCCTATGTTGGCCTGCGGGACTCTCCGTTCGGGCCATTCTGGCCTGCGGGACTCTCCGTTCGGGCCTATTCTCTGGAGCGGGACTTTACTCGGGCCTATTCTTGCCTCCGGGCCTCCTCTATTCTTGCCTATTCTTGCCTCCGGGAATCTCCGTTCTGGCCTGTTCGGGCCTGCGGGACTCTGTTCGGGCCTATGCTTGCCTGCAGGAATCTCTGTTCCGCCCTACTCTGGCCTGCGGGACTCTCCGTTCAGGCCTATTCTGGCCTGCGGGACTCTGTTCGGGCCTATTCTTGCTCCGGGAATCGCCGGTCGGGCGTACCCTGCCTTGCGGGACTCTGTTCGGGCCTATGCTTGCCTGCAGGAATCTCTGTTCTGGCCTATTCTGGCCTGCAGGACTCTCCGTTCGGGCCTATTCTGGCCTGCAGGACTCTGTTTGGGCCTATGCTTGCCTACGGGAATCTCCGTTCAGGCGTATGCTGGCCTGCGGGTCTCTCCGTTCGGGCCTATTCTTGCCTGCGGAACTCTCCGTTTGGGCGTATCCTTGCCTGCGGGACTCTGTTCGGGCCTCTTCTTGCCCGCACGGCTCCTCTACTCGGGCCTATTTTTGCCTGTGGGACTCTATTGGGGCCTATTCTTGCCTCCGACAATCTCCGTTCGGGCCTATTCTGGCCTGCGGGACTCTTCGTTCGGGCCTAGGCTTCCCTTTGGCGATCTCCGTTCAGGCGTATGCTGGCCTGCGGGACTCTGTTCGGGCCTTTGGTTGCTTTCGGAAATCCCCGTTCTGGCCTATTCTGGCCTGCGGAATTCTGTTCGGGGCTATTCTTGCTCCGGGAATCTCTGTTCGGGACTATTCTGGCCTGTGGGACTCTGTTCGGGCCCATGCCTGCCTGCGGGGCTCTCTGTTCAGGCCTTTTTCGCCTACGGGACTCTCCGTTCGGGCCTATTCTCTGGAGCGGGACTTTAGTCGGGCCTACTCTTGCCTACGGGGCTCCTCTATTCTTGCCTCTGGGATTCTGTTCGGGCCTATTCTTGTCTGCGGGACTCTCCGTTTGAGCCTATTCTTGCCTGTGGGTTCTCCGTTCAGGGCTACTCTTGCCAGCGGGACTCTGTTCGTGCCTCATCTTGCCTGCATGGCTGCTCTACTCGGGCCTACTCTTGCCTGCGGGACTCTGTTCGGGCCTATCCTTGCTCTGGGAATCTCCGTTCGGGCATACCCTGGCCTGCGGGACTCCGTTCGGGCCTATTCTGGCCTGCGGGACTCTGTTTGGGCCTATGCTTGCCTGCAGGAATCTCTGTTCCGGCCTATTGTGGCCTGCAGCACTCTCCGTTTGGGCCTATTCTGGCCTACGGGACTCTGTTTGGGCCTATGCTTGCCTACGGGAATCTCCATTCAGGCGTATGCTGGCCTGCGGTGTTCTCAATTTGGGCATACTCTCTCGCCTCCGGGACTTTCCTTTGGGCCTATTCTCGCCTGCGCATCTCTCCGTTCGGGCCTATTCTTGCCTGCGGGACTCTCCGTTCCGGCCTATTCTTGCCTGCGGGTCTCTCCGTTCGGGACAATTCTGACCTGCAAAACTCTCCGTTCGGACCTAATCTAGCCTCTGGGAGTCTCCTTTGGGGTCTCCTGTTGCGTGCGGGGCTGCTCCATTCCAGCCTTTTGTGCTTACGGAGCTCCGATATTCGGTCCTGTTCTAGCATGCGGAGCTCCGCTACTCAGGCCTGATTGTGCGTGCGGGGCTCCGCTACTCGGGCCTGTTGGTGCATGCGGGGCTCCACTACTTGGGCCTGTTCTTGCATGCGGGGCTCCGCTACTCGGGTCTGTTCGTGCTTGCAGGGCTCTGCTACTCGGGCCTGTTCGTGCGTGCGGGGATCCGCTATTCAGGCCTGATAGTGTGTGCGGGGCTCCTCTATTCAGGCCTGTCCTTCCCTGCGGGACTCTATTCGGGCCTATACTTCCCTGCGGGACTCTGTTCGGGCCTATTCTGGCCTGCGAGACCCTCCGTTCGCCCCTATCGTGGTCTGCGGGACCCTCGTTCGGGCCCATTCTCGCCTTCGAGACCCTCTGTTCGGGCTTTTCTGGCCTGCGGGACTCTCCGTTCGGGCCTATTCTTGGGAGCGGGTCTCTATTCAGGCCTATTTTTGCCTAAGGGCTCCTCTATTCGGGCCTATTCTGGCCTGCGGGACTCTCCGTTCGGGCCTATTCTCACCTGGGGAACTCTCCGTTCGGGCCTTTCTGGCCTTCGGGACTCTGTTCGGGTCTCTTCTTGCCAGCGGGGCTCTTCGTTTGGGCCTATTCTTGCCTGCAGAACTCTGTTCGGGCCTCTTCTTGCCTGCACAGCCCCTCTACTCGGGCTTATTTTTGCCTGCGGGACTCTGTCCAGGCCTATTGTTGCCCCCGGAAAACTCCGTTCGGTCCTATTCTGGCTTGTGGGACTCTGTTCGGGCCTATGCTTGCCTGCGGGAATCTCCTTTCAGGGTTATGCTGACCTGTGGGATTCTCAGTTTGGGCGTATTCTCGCCTGCAGGACATCTCTTCGGGCCTATTCTCGCCCGCGGGACCCTCCGTTCGGTCGTTTCTGGCCTGCGGGACTCTCCATTCGGGCCTAATCTTGGGAGCGGGAGCGGGACTCTACTCGGGCCTATTCTTGCCTAGGGGCCTCTTCTATTCGTGCTTATTCTTGCCAGTGGGACTCTGTTCAGGCCCGTTCTTGCCTGCAGGATTCTGCGTTCGGGCTTATTCTTGCTTGCCGGACAGTGTTCGGGTGTCTTCTTGCCTGCACGGCTCCTCTACTCGGGCCTCATTTTGCCTTCTGGACACCGTTCGGGTCTATTCTTGGTCCGGGAATCTCCGTTCGGGCCTATGCTCGCCTGCTGGACTCTGTTCGGGCCTATGCTTGCCTGCGGGAATGACCGTTCGGGCCTATGTTGCCCTGCGGGACTGACCGTTTGGGCCGTTCTGACCTTCGGGACTCTGTTCGGGTCTCTTCTTGCCAGCGGGGCTCTTCGTTTGGGCCTATTCTTGCCTGCAGAACTCTGTTCGGGCCTCTTCTTGCCTGCACAGCCCCTCTACTCGGGCTTATTTTTGCCTGCGGGACTCTGTCCAGGCCTATTGTTGCCCCCGGAAAACTCCGTTCGGTCCTATTCTGGCTTGTGGGACTCTGTTCGGGCCTATGCTTGCCTGCGGGAATCTCCTTTCAGGGTTATGCTGACCTGTGGGATTCTCAGTTTGGGCGTATTCTCGCCTGCAGGACATCTCTTCGGGCCTATTCTCGCCCGCGGGACCCTCCGTTCGGTCGTTTCTGGCCTGCGGGACTCTCCATTCGGGCCTAATCTTGGGAGCGGGAGCGGGACTCTACTCGGGCCTATTCTTGCCTAGGGGCCTCTTCTATTCGTGCTTCTTCTTGCCAGTGGGACTCTGTTCAGGCCCGTTCTTGCCTGCAGGATTCTGCGTTCGGGCTTATTCTTGCTTGCCGGACAGTGTTCGGGCGTCTTGTTGCCTGCACGGCTCCTCTACTCGGGCCTCATTTTGCCTTCGGGACACCGTTCGGGTCTATTCTTGGTCCGGGAATCTCCGTTCGGGCCTATGCTCGCCTGCTGGACTCTGTTCGGGCCTATGCTTGCCTGCGGGAATGACCGTTCGGGCCTATGTTTCCCTGCGGGACTGACCGTTCGGGCCTTTCTGACCTTCGGGACTCTGTTCGTGTCTCTTCTTGCCAGCGGGGCTCTTCGTTTGGGCCTATTCTTGCCTGCAGAACTCTGTTCGGGCCTCTTCTTGCCTGCACAGCCCCTCTACTCGGGCCTATTTTTGCCTGCGGGTCTCTGTCCAGGCCTATTGTTGCCCCCGGAAAACTCCGTTCGGTCCTATTCTGGCTTGTGGGACTCTGTTCGGGCCTATGCTTGCCTGCGGGAATCTCCTTTCAGGGTTATGCTGACCTGTGGGATTCTCAGTTTGGGCGTATTCTCGCCTGCAGGACATCTCTTCGGGCCTATTCTCGCCCGCGGGACCCTCCGTTCGGTCGTTTCTGGCCTGCGGGACTCTCCGTTCGGGCCTAATCTTGCCTGCAGGAATCTGCGTTCGGGCTTACTCTTGCTTGCCGGACAGGGTTCGGGCGTCTTCTTGCCTGCACGGCTCCTCTACTCGGGCCTCATTTTGCCTTCGGGACACCGTTCGGGTCTATTCTTGGTCCGGGAATCTCCGTTCGGGCCTATGCTGGCTTGCTGGACTCTGTTCGGGCCTATGCTTGCCTGCGGGAATGACCGTTCGGGCCTATGTTGGCCTGCGGGACTCTCCGTTCGGGCCATTCTGGCCTGCGGGACTCTCCGTTCGGGCCTATTCTCTGGAGCGGGACTTTACTCGGGCCTATTCTTGCCTCCGGGCCTCCTCTATTCTTGCCTATTCTTGCCTCCGGGAATCTCCGTTCTGGCCTGTTCGGGCCTGCAGGACTCTGTTCGGGCCTATGCTTGCCTGCAGGAATCTCTGTTCCGCCCTACTCTGGCCTGCGGGAATCTCCGTTCAGGCCTATTCTGGCCTGCGGGACTCTGTTCGGGCCTATTCTTGCTCCGGGAATCGCCGGTCGGGCGTACCCTGGCTTGCGGGACTCTGTTCGGGCCTATGCTTGCCTGCAGGAATCTCTGTTCTGGCCTATTCTGGCCTGCAGGACTCTCCGTTCGGGCCTATTCTGGCCTGCAGGACTCTGTTTGGGCCTATGCTTGCCTACGGGAATCTCCGTTCAGGCGAATGCTGGCCTGCGGGTCTCTCTGTTCGGGCCTATTCTTGCCTGCGGGTCTCTCCGTTCGTGCCTATTCTTGCCTGCGGGACTCTCCGTTTGGGCGTATCCTTGCCTGCGGGACTCTGTTCGGGCCTCTTCTTGCCCACACGGCTCCTCTACTCGGGCCTATTTTTGCCTGTGGGACTCTATTGGGGCCTATTCTTGCCTCCGACAATCTCCGTTCGGGCCTATTCTGGCCTGCGGGACTCTTCGTTCGGGCCTAGGCTTCCCTTTGGCAATCTCCGTTCAGGCGTATGCTGGCCTGCGGGACTCTGTTCGGGCCTTTGGTTGCTTTCGGAAATCCCCGTTCTGGCCTGCGGAATTCTGTTCGGGGCTATTCTTGCTCCGGGAATCTCTGTTCGGGACTATTCTGGCCTGTGGGACTCTGTTCGGGCCCATGCCTGCCTGCGGGGCTCTCTGTTCAGGCCTTTTTCGCCTACGGGACTCTCCGTTCGGGCCTATTCTCTGGAGCGGGACTTTAGTCGGGCCTACTCTTGCCTACGGTGCTCCTCTATTCTTGCCTCTGGGATTCTGTTCGGGCCTATTCTTGTCTGCGGGACTCTCCGTTTGAGCCTATTCTTGCCTGTGGGTTCTCCGTTCAGGGCTACTCTTGCCAGCGGGACTCTGTTCGTGCCTCATCTTGCCTGCATGGCTGCTCTACTCGGGCCTACTCTTGCCTGTGGGACTCTGTTCGGGCCTATCCTTGCTCTGGGAATCTCCGTTCGGGCATACCCTGGCCTGCGGGACTCCGTTCGGGCCTATTCTGGCCTGTGGGACTCTGTTTGGGCCTATGCTTGCCTGCAGGAATCTCTGTTCCGGCCTATTGTGGCCTGCAGGACTCCCCGTTCGGGCCTATTGTGGCCTGCGGGACTCTGTTTGGGCCTATGCTTGCCTACGGGAATCTCCGTTCAGGCGTATGCTGGCCTGCGGTATTCTCAATTTGGGCATATTCTCTCGCCTCCGGGACTTTCCTTTGGGCCTATTCTCGCCTGCGCATCTCTCCGTTCGGGCCTATTCTTGCCTGCGGGACTCTCCGTTCCGGCCTATTCTTGCCTGCGGGTCTCTCCGTTCGGGACAATTCTGACCTGCAAAACTCTCCGTTCGGATCTAATCTAGCCTCTGGGAGTCTCCTTTGGGGTCTCCTGTTGCGTGCGGGGCTGCTCCATTCCAGCCTTTTGTGCTTACGGAGCTCCGATATTCGGTCCTGTTCTAGCATGCGGAGCTCCGCTACTCAGGCCTGATTGTGCGTGCGGGGCTCCGCTACTCGGGCCTGTTGGTGCATGCGGGGCTCCACTACTTGGGCCTGTTCTTGCATGCGGGGCTCCGCTACTCGGGTCTGTTCGTGCTTGCAGGGCTCTGCTACTCGGGCCTGTTCGTGCGTGCGGGGCTCCGCTATTCAGGCCTGATAGTGTGTGCGGGGCTCCTCTATTCAGGCCTGTCCTTCCCTGCGGGACTCTATTCGGGCCTATACTTCCCTGCGGGACTCTGTTCGGGCCTATTCTGGCCTGCGAGACCCTCCGTTCGCCCCTATCGTGGTCTGCGGGACCCTCGTTCGGGCCCATTCTCGCCTTCGAGACCCTCTGTTCGGGCTTTTCTGGCCTGCGGGACTCTCCGTTCGGGCCTATTCTTGTGAGCGGGTCTCTATTCGGGCCTATTTTTGCCTAAGGGCTCCTCTATTCGGGCCTATTCTGGCCTGCGGGACTCTCCGTTCGGGCCTATTCTCACCTGGGGAACTCTCCGTTCGGGCCTTTCTGGCCTTCGGGACTCTGTTCGGGTCTCTTCTTGCCAGCGGGGCTCTTCGTTTGGGCCTATTCTTGCCTGCAGAACTCTGTTCGGGCCTCTTCTTGCCTGCACAGCCCCTCTACTCGGGCCTATTTTTGCCTGCGGGACTCTGTCCAGGCCTATTGTTGCCCCCGGAAAACTCCGTTCAGTCCTATTCTGGCTTGTGGGACTCTGTTCGGGCCTATGCTTGCCTGCGGGAATACCCTTTCAGGGGTATGCTGACCTGTGGGATTCTCAGTTTGGGCGTATTCTCGCCTGCAGGACATCTCTTCGGGCCTATTCTCGCCCGCGGGACCCTCCGTTCGGTCGTTTCTGGCCTGCGGGACTCTCCATTCGGGCCTAATCTTGGGAGCGGGAGCGGGACTCTACTCGGGCCTATTCTTGCCTAGGGGCCTCTTCTATTCGTGCTTCTTCTTGCCAGTGGGACTCTGTTCAGGCCCGTTCTTGCCTGCAGGATTCTGCGTTCGGGCTTATTCTTGCTTGCCGGACAGTGTTCGGGCGTCTTGTTGCCTGCACGGCTCCTCTACTCGGGCCTCATTTTGCCTTCGGGACACCGTTCGGGTCTATTCTTGGTCCGGGAATCTCCGTTCGGGCCTATGCTCGCCTGCTGGACTCTGTTCGGGCCTATGCTTGCCTGCGGGAATGACCGTTCGGGCCTATGTTTCCCTGCGGGACTGACCGTTCGGGCCTTTCTGACCTTCGGGACTCTGTTCGTGTCTCTTCTTGCCAGCGGGGCTCTTCGTTTGGGCCTATTCTTGCCTGCAGAACTCTGTTCGGGCCTCTTCTTGCCTGCACAGCCCCTCTACTCGGGCCTATTTTTGCCTGCGGGTCTCTGTCCAGGCCTATTGTTGCCCCCGGAAAACTCCGTTCGGTCCTATTCTGGCTTGTGGGACTCTGTTCGGGCCTATGCTTGCCTGCGGGAATCTCCTTTCAGGGTTATGCTGACCTGTGGGATTCTCAGTTTGGGCGTATTCTCGCCTGCAGGACATCTCTTCGGGCCTATTCTCGCCCGCGGGACCCTCCGTTCGGTCGTTTCTGGCCTGCGGGACTCTCCGTTCGGGCCTAATCTTGCCTGCAGGAATCTGCGTTCGGGCTTACTCTTGCTTGCCGGACAGGGTTCGGGCGTCTTCTTGCCTGCACGGCTCCTCTACTCGGGCCTCATTTTGCCTTCGGGACACCGTTCGGGTCTATTCTTGGTCCGGGAATCTCCGTTCGGGCCTATGCTGGCCTGCTGGACTCTGTTCGGGCCTATGCTTGCCTGCGGGAATGACCGTTCAGGCCTATGTTGGCCTGCGGGACTCTCCGTTCGGGCCATTCTGGCCTGCGGGACTCTCCGTTCGGGCCTATTCTCTGGAGCGGGACTTTACTTGGGCCTATTCTTGCCTCCGGGCCTCCTCTATTCTTGCCTATTCTTGCCTCCGGGAATCTCCGTTCTGGCCTGTTCGGGCCTGCAGGACTCTGTTCGGGCCTATGCTTGCCTGCAGGAATCTCTGTTCCGCCCTACTCTGGCCTGCGGGACTCTCCGTTCAGGCCTATTCTGGCCTGCGGGACTCTGTTCGGGCCTATTCTTGCTCCGGGAATCGCCGGTCGGGCGTACCCTGGCTTGCGGGACTCTGTTAGGGCCTATGCTTGCCTGCAGGAATCTCTGTTCTGGCCTATTCTGGCCTGCAGGACTCTCCGTTCGGGCCTATTCTGGCCTGCAGGACTCTGTTTGGGCCTATGCTTGCCTACGGGAATCTCCGTTCAGGCGTATGCTGGCCTGCGGGTCTCTCCGTTCGGGCCTATTCTTGCCTGCGGGACTCTCCGTTTGGGCGTATCCTTGCCTGCGGGACTCTGTTCGGGCCTCTTCTTGCCCGCACGGCTCCTCTACTCGGGCCTATTTTTGCCTGTGGGACTCTATTGGGGCCTATTCTTGCCTCCGACAATCTCCGTTCGGGCCTATTCTGGCCTGCGGGACTCTTCGTTCGGGCCTAGGCTTCCCTTTGGCAATCTCCGTTCAGGCGTATGCTGGCCTGCAGGACTCTGTTCGGGCCTTTGGTTGCTTTCGGAAATCCCCGTTCTGGCCTATTCTGGCCTGCGGAATTCTGTTGGGGGCTATTCTTGCTCCGGGAATCTCTGTTCGGGACTATTCTGGCCTGTGGGACTCTGTTCGGGCCCATGCCTGCCTGCGGGGCTCTCTGTTCAGGCCTTTTTCGCCTACGGGACTCTCCGTTCGGGCCTATTCTCTGGAGCGGGACTTTAGTCGGGCCTACTCTTGCCTACGGGGCTCCTCTATTCTTGCCTCTGGGATTCTGTTCGGGCCTATTCTTGTCTGCGGGACTCTCCGTTTGAGCCTATTCTTGCCTGTGGGTTCTCCGTTCAGGGCTACTCTTGCCAGCGGGACTCTGTTCGTGCCTCATCTTGCCTGCATGGCTGCTCTACTCGGGCCTACTCTTGCCTGCGGGACTCTCCGTTCGGGCCTATTCTCACCTGGGGAACTCTCCGTTCGGGCCTTTCTGGCCTTCGGGACTCTGTTCGGGTCTCTTCTTGCCAGCGGGGCTCTTCGTTTGGGCCTATTCTTGCCTGCAGAACTCTGTTCGGGCCTCTTCTTGCCTGCACAGCCCCTCTACTCGGGCCTATTTTTGCCTGCGGGACTCTGTCCAGGCCTATTGTTGCCCCCGGAAAACTCCGTTCAGTCCTATTCTGGCTTGTGGGACTCTGTTCGGGCCTATGCTTGCCTGCGGGAATCTCCTTTCAGGGTTATGCTGACCTGTGGGATTCTCAGTTTGGGCGTATTCTCGCCTGCAGGACATCTCTTCGGGCCTATTCTCGCCCGCGGGACCCTCCGTTCGGTCGTTTCTGGCCTGCGGGACTCTCCATTCGGGCCTAAGCTTGGGAGCGGGAGCGGGACTCTACTCGGGCCTATTCTTGCCTAGGGGCCTCTTCTATTCGTGCTTCTTCTTGCCAGTGGGACTCTGTTCAGGCCCGTTCTTGCCTGCAGGATTCTGCGTTCGGGCTTATTCTTGCTTGCCGGACAGTGTTCGGGCGTCTTGTTGCCTGCACGGCTCCTCTACTCGGGCCTCATTTTGCCTTCGGGACACCGTTCGGGTCTATTTTTGGTCCGGAAATCTCCGTTCGGGCCTATGCTCGCCTGCTGGACTCTGTTCGGGCCTATGCTTGCCTGCGGGAATGACCGTTCGGGCCTATGTTTCCCTGCGGGACTGACCGTTCGGGCCTTTCTGACCTTCGGGACTCTGTTCGTGTCTCTTCTTGCCAGCGGGGCTCTTCGTTTGGGCCTATTCTTGCCTGCAGAACTCTGTTCGGGCCTCTTCTTGCCTGCACAGCCCCTCTACTCGGGCCTATTTTTGCCTGCGGGTCTCTGTCCAGGCCTATTGTTGCCCCCGGAAAACTCCGTTCGGTCCTATTCTGGCTTGTGGGACTCTGTTCGGGCCTATGCTTGCCTGCGGGAATCTCCTTTCAGGGTTATGCTGACCTGTGGGATTCTCAGTTTGGGCGTATTCTCGCCTGCAGGACATCTCTTCGGGCCTATTCTCGCCCGCGGGACCCTCCGTTCGGTCGTTTCTGGCCTGCGGGACTCTCCGTTCGGGCCTAATCTTGCCTGCAGGATTCTGCGTTCGGGCTTACTCTTGCTTGCCGGACAGGGTTCGGGCGTCTTGTTGCCTGCACGGCTCCTCTACTCGGGCCTCATTTTGCCTTCGGGACACCGTTCGGGTCTATTCTTGGTCCGGGAATCTCCGTTCGGGCCTATGCTGGCCTGCTGGACTCTGTTCGGGCCTATGCTTGCCTGCGGGAATGACCGTTCGGGCCTATGTTGGCCTGCGGGACTCTCCGTTCGGGCCATTCTGGCCTGCGGGACTCTCCGTTCGGGCCTATTCTCTGGAGCGGGACTTTACTCGGGCCTATTCTTGCCTCCGGGCCTCCTCTATTCTTGCCTATTCTTGCCTCCGGGAATCTCCGTTCTGGCCTGTTCGGGCCTGCAGGACTCTGTTCGGGCCTATGCTTGCCTGCAGGAATCTCTGTTCCGCCCTACTCTGGCCTGCGGGAATCTCCGTTCAGGCCTATTCTGGCCTGCGGGACTCTGTTCGGGCCTATTCTTGCTCCGGGAATCGCCGGTCGGGCGTACCCTGGCTTGCGGGACTCTGTTCGGGCCTATGCTTGCCTGCAGGAATCTGTGTTCTGGCCTATTCTGGCCTGCAGGACTCTCCGTTCGGGCCTATTCTGGCCTGCAGGACTCTGTTTGGGCCTATGCTTGCCTACGGGAATCTCCGTTCAGGCGTATGCTGGCCTGCGGGTCTCTCCGTTCGGGCCTATTCTTGCCTGCGGGACTCTCCGTTTGGGCGTATCCTTGCCTGCGGGACTCTGTTCGGGCCTCTTCTTGCCCGCACGGCTCCTCTACTCGGGCCTATTTTTGCCTGTGGGACTCTATTGGGGCCTATTCTTGCCTCCGACAATCTCCGTTCGGGCCTATTCTGGCCTGCGGGACTCTTCGTTCGGGCCTAGGCTTCCCTTTGGCAATCTCCGTTCAGGCGTATGCTGGCCTGCGGGACTCTGTTCGGGCCTTTGGTTGCTTTCGGAAATCCCCGTTCTGGCCTATTCTGGCCTGCGGAATTCTGTTCGGGGCTATTCTTGCTCCGGGAATCTCTGTTCGGGACTATTCTGGCCTGTGGGACTCTGTTCGGGCCCATGCCTGCCTGCGGGGCTCTCTGTTCAGGCCTTTTTCGCCTACGGGACTCTCCGTTCGGGCCTATTCTCTGGAGTGGGACTTTAGTCGGGCCTACTCTTGCCTACGGGGCTCCTCTATTCTTGCCTCTGGGATTCTGTTCGGGCCTATTCTTGCCTGTGGGTTCTCCGTTCAGGGCTAGTCTTGCCTGCGGGACTCTGTTCGGGCGTATCCTTGCTCTGGGAAACTCCGTTCGGGCATACCCTGGCCTGCGGGACTCCGTTCGGGCCTATTCTGGCCTGCGGGACTCTGTTTGGGCCTATGCTTGCCTGCAGGAATCTCTGTTCCGGCCTATTGTGGCCTGCAGGACTCCCCGTTCGGGCCTATTGTGGCCTGCGGGACTCTGTTTGGGCCTATGCTTGCCTACGGGAATCTCCGTTCAGGCGTATGCTGGCCTGCGGTATTCTCAATTTGGGCATATTCTCTCGCCTCCGGGACTTTCCTTTGGGCCTATTCTCGCCTGTGCAACTCTCCGTTCGGGCCTATTCTTGCCTGCGGGACTCTCCGTTCCGGCCTATTCTTGCCTGCGGGTCTCTCCGTTCGGGACAATTCTGACCTGCAAAACTCTCCGTTCGGACCTAATCTAGCCTCTGGGAGTCTCCTTTGGGGTCTCCTGTTGCGTGCGGGGCTGCTCCATTCCAGCCTTTTGTGCTTACGGAGCTCCGATATTCGGTCCTGTTCTAGCATGCGGAGCTCCGCTACTCAGGCCTGATTGTGCGTGCGGGGCTCTGCTACTCGGGCCTGTTGGTGCATGCGGGGCTCCACTACTTGGGCCTGTTCTTGCATGCGGGGCTCCGCTACTCGGGTCTGTTCGTGCTTGCAGGGCTCTGCTACTCGGGCCTGTTCGTGCGTGCGGGGCTCCGCTATTCAGGCCTGATAGTGTGTGCGGGGCTCCTCTATTCAGGCCTGTCCTTCCCTGCGGGACTCTATTCGGGCCTATACTTCCCTGCGGGACTCTGTTCGGGCCTATTCTGGCCTGCGAGACCCTCCGTTCGCCCCCATTGTGGTCTGCGGGACCCTCGTTCGGGCCCATTCTCACCTTCGAGATCCTCTGTTCGGGCTTTTCTGGCCTGCGGGACTCTCCGTTTGGGCCTATTCTTGTGAGCGGGTCTCTATTCGGGCCTATTTTTGCCTAAGGGCTCCTCTATTCGGGCCTATTCTGGCCTGCGGGACTCTCCGTTCGGGCCTATTCTCACCTGGGGAACTCTCCGTTCGGGCCTTTCTGGCCTTCGGGACTCTGTTCGGGTCTCTTCTTGCCAGCGGGGCTCTTCGTTTGGGCCTATTCTTGCCTGCAGAACTCTGTTCGGGCCTCTTCTTGCCTGCACAGCCCCTCTACTCGGGCCTATTTTTGCCTGCGGGACTCTGTCCAGGCCTATTGTTGCCCCCGGAAAACTCCGTTCGGTCCTATTCTGGCTTGTGGGACTCTGTTCGGGCCTATGCTTGCCTGCGGGAATCTCCTTTCAGGGTTATGCTGACCTGTGGGATTCTCAGTTTGGGCGTATTCTCGCCTGCAGGACATCTCTTCGGGCCTATTCTCGCCCGCGGGACCCTCCGTTCGGTCGTTTCTGGCCTGCGGGACTCTCCATTCGGGCCTAATCTTGGGAGCGGGAGCGGGACTCTACTCGGGCCTATTCTTGCCTAGGGGCCTCTTCTATTCGTGCTTCTTCTTGCCAGTGGGACTCTGTTCAGGCCCGTTCTTGCCTGCAGGATTCTGCGTTCGGGCTTATTCTTGCTTGCCGGACAGTGTTCGGGCGTCTTGTTGCCTGCACGGCTCCTCTACTCGGGCCTCATTTTGCCTTCGGGACACCGTTCGGGTCTATTCTTGGTCCGGGAATCTCCGTTCGGGCCTATGCTCGCCTGCTGGACTCTGTTCGGGCCTATGCTTGCCTGCGGGAATGACCGTTCGGGCCTATGTTTCCCTGCGGGACTGACCGTTCGGGCCTTTCTGACCTTCGGGACTCTGTTCGTGTCTCTTCTTGCCAGCGGGGCTCTTCGTTTGGGCCTATTCTTGCCTGCAGAACTCTGTTCGGGCCTCTTCTTGCCTGCACAGCCCCTCTACTCGGGCCTATTTTTGCCTGCGGGTCTCTGTCCAGGCCTATTGTTGCCCCCGGAAAACTCCGTTCGGTCCTATTCTGGCTTGTGGGACTCTGTTCGGGCCTATGCTTGCCTGCGGGAATCTCCTTTCAGGGTTATGCTGACCTGTGGGATTCTCAGTTTGGGCGTATTCTCGCCTGCAGGACATCTCTTCGGGCCTATTCTCGCCCGCGGGACCCTCCGTTCGGTCGTTTCTGGCCTGCGGGACTCTCCGTTCGGGCCTAATCTTGCCTGCAGGAATCTGCGTTCGGGCTTACTCTTGCTTGCCGGACAGGGTTCGGGCGTCTTCTTGCCTGCACGGCTCCTCTACTCGGGCCTCATTTTGCCTTCGGGACACCGTTCGGGTCTATTCTTGGTCCGGGAATCTCCGTTCGGGCCTATGCTGGCCTGCTGGACTCTGTTCGGGCCTATGCTTGCCTGCGGGAATGACCGTTCAGGCCTATGTTGGCCTGCGGGACTCTCCGTTCGGGCCATTCTGGCCTGCGGGACTCTCCGTTCGGGCCTATTCTCTGGAGCGGGACTTTACTTGGGCCTATTCTTGCCTCCGGGCCTCCTCTATTCTTGCCTATTCTTGCCTCCGGGAATCTCCGTTCTGGCCTGTTCGGGCCTGCAGGACTCTGTTCGGGCCTATGCTTGCCTGCAGGAATCTCTGTTCCGCCCTACTCTGGCCTGCGGGACTCTCCGTTCAGGCCTATTCTGGCCTGCGGGACTCTGCTCGGGCCTATTCTTGCTCCGGGAATCGCCGGTCGGGCGTACCCTGGCTTGCGGGACTCTGTTAGGGCCTATGCTTGCCTGCAGGAATCTCTGTTCTGGCCTATTCTGGCCTGCAGGACTCTCCGTTCGGGCCTATTCTGGCCTGCAGGACTCTGTTTGGGCCTATGCTTGCCTACGGGAATCTCCGTTCAGGCGTATGCTGGCCTGCGGGTCTCTCCGTTCGGGCCTATTCTTGCCTGCGGGACTCTCCGTTTGGGCGTATCCTTGCCTGCGGGACTCTGTTCGGGCCTCTTCTTGCCCGCACGGCTCCTCTACTCGGGCCTATTTTTGCCTGTGGGACTCTATTGGGGCCTATTCTTGCCTCCGACAATCTCCGTTCGGGCCTATTCTGGCCTGCGGGACTCTTCGTTCGGGCCTAGGCTTCCCTTTGGCAATCTCCGTTCAGGCGTATGCTGGCCTGCAGGACTCTGTTCGGGCCTTTGGTTGCTTTCGGAAATCCCCGTTCTGGCCTATTCTGGCCTGCGGAATTCTGTTGGGGGCTATTCTTGCTCCGGGAATCTCTGTTCGGGACTATTCTGGCCTGTGGGACTCTGTTCGGGCCCATGCCTGCCTGCGGGGCTCTCTGTTCAGGCCTTTTTCGCCTACGGGACTCTCCGTTCGGGCCTATTCTCTGGAGCGGGACTTTAGTCGGGCCTACTCTTGCCTACGGGGCTCCTCTATTCTTGCCTCTGGGATTCTGTTCGGGCCTATTCTTGCCTGTGGGTTCTCCGTTCAGGGCTACTCTTGCCTGCGGGACTCTGTTCGGGCCTATCCTTGCTCTGGGAAACTCCGTTCGGGCATACCCTGGCCTGCGGGACTCCGTTCGGGCCTATTCTGGCCTGCAGGACTCTGTTTGGGCCTATGCTTGCCTACGGGAATCTCCGTTCAGGCCAATGCTGGCCTGCGGGTCTCTCTGTTCGGGCCTATTCTTGCCTGCGGGTCTCTCCGTTCGTGCCTATTCTTGCCTGCGGGACTCTCCGTTTGGGCGTATCCTTGCCTGCGGGACTCTGTTCGGGCCTCTTCTTGCCCGCACGGCTCCTCTACTCGGGCCTATTTTTGCCTGTGGGACTCTATTGGGGCCTATTCTTGCCTCCGACAATCTCCGTTCGGGCCTATTCTGGCCTGCGGGACTCTTCGTTCGGGCCTAGGCTTCCCTTTGGCAATCTCCGTTCAGGCGTATGCTGGCCTGCGGGACTCTGTTCGGGCCTTTGGTTGCTTTCGGAAATCCCCGTTCTGGCCTATTCTGGCCTGCGGAATTCTGTTCGGGGCTATTCTTGCTCCGGGAATCTCTGTTCGGGACTATTCTGGCCTGTGGGACTCTGTTCGGGCCCATGCCTGCCTGCGGGGCTCTCTGTTCAGGCCTTTTTCGCCTACGGGACTCTCCGTTCGGGCCTATTCTCTGGAGCGGGACTTTAGTCGGGCCTACTCTTGCCTACGGTGCTCCTCTATTCTTGCCTCTGGGATTCTGTTCGGGCCTATTCTTGTCTGCGGGACTCTCCGTTTGAGCCTATTCTTGCCTGTGGGTTCTCCGTTCAGGGCTACTCTTGCCAGCGGGACTCTGTTCGTGCCTCATCTTGCCTGCATGGCTGCTCTACTCGGGCCTACTCTTGCCTGTGGGACTCTGTTCGGGCCTATCCTTGCTCTGGGAATCTCCGTTCGGGCATACCCTGGCCTGCGGGACTCCGTTCGGGCCTATTCTGGCCTGTGGGACTCTGTTTGGGCCTATGCTTGCCTGCAGGAATCTCTGTTCCGGCCTATTGTGGCCTGCAGGACTCCCGGTTCGGGCCTATTGTGGCCTGCTGGACTCTGTTTGGGCCTATGCTTGCCTACGGGAATCTCCGTTCAGGCGTATGCTGGCCTGCGGTATTCTCAATTTGGGCATATTCTCTCGCCTCCGGGACTTTCCTTTGGGCCTATTCTCGCCTGCGCATCTCTCCGTTCGGGCCTATTCTTGCCTGCGGGACTCTCCGTTCCGGCCTATTCTTGCCTGCGGGTCTCTCCGTTCGGGACAATTCTGACCTGCAAAACTCTCCGTTCGGATCTAATCTAGCCTCTGGGAGTCTCCTTTGGGGTCTCCTGTTGCGTGCGGGGCTGCTCCATTCCAGCCTTTTGTGCTTACGGAGCTCCGATATTCGGTCCTGTTCTAGCATGCGGAGCTCCGCTACTCAGGCCTGATTGTGCGTGCGGGGCTCCGCTACTCGGGCCTGTTGGTGCATGCGGGGCTCCACTACTTGGGCCTGTTCTTGCATGCGGGGCTCCGCTACTCGGGTCTGTTCGTGCTTGCAGGGCTCTGCTACTCAGGCCTGTTCGTGAGTGCGGGGCTCCGCTATTCAGGCCTGATAGTGTGTGCGGGGCTCCTCTATTCAGGCCTGTCCTTCCCTGCGGGACTCTATTCGGGCCTATACTTCCCTGCGGGACTCTGTTCGGGCCTATTCTGGCCTGCGAGACCCTCTGTTCGCCCCTATTGTGGTCTGCGGGACCCTCGTTCGGGCCCATTCTCGCCTTCGAGACCCTCTGTTCGGGCTTTTCTGGCCTGCGGGACTCTCCGTTCGGGCCTATTCTTGTGAGCGGGTCTCTATTCGGGCCTATTTTTGCCTAAGGGCTCCTCTATTCGGGCCTATTCTGGCCTGCGGGACTCTCCGTTCGGGCCTATTCTCACCTGGGGAACTCTCCGTTCGGGCCTTTCTGGCCTTCGGGACTCTGTTCGGGTCTCTTCTTGCCAGCGGGGCTCTTCGTTTGGGCCTATTCTTGCCTGCAGAACTCTGTTCGGGCCTCTTCTTGCCTGCACAGCCCCTCTACTCGGGCCTATTTTTGCCTGCGGGACTCTGTCCAGGCCTATTGTTGCCCCCGGAAAACTCCGTTCAGTCCTATTCTGGCTTGTGGGACTCTGTTCGGGCCTATGCTTGCCTGCGGGAATCTCCTTTCAGGGTTATGCTGACCTGTGGGATTCTCAGTTTGGGCGTATTCTCGCCTGCAGGACATCTCTTCGGGCCTATTCTCGCCCGCGGGACCCTCCGTTCGGTCGTTTCTGGCCTGCGGGACTCTCCATTCGGGCCTAATCTTGGGAGCGGGAGCGGGACTCTACTCGGGCCTATTCTTGCCTAGGGGCCTCTTCTATTCGTGCTTCTTCTTGCCAGTGGGACTCTGTTCAGGCCCGTTCTTGCCTGCAGGATTCTGCGTTCGGGCTTATTCTTGCTTGCCGGACAGTGTTCGGGCGTCTTGTTGCCTGCACGGCTCCTCTACTCGGGCCTCATTTTGCCTTCGGGACACCGTTCGGGTCTATTCTTGGTCCGGGAATCTCCGTTCGGGCCTATGCTCGCCTGCTGGACTCTGTTCGGGCCTATGCTTGCCTGCGGGAATGACCGTTCGGGCCTATGTTTCCCTGCGGGACTGACCGTTCGGGCCTTTCTGACCTTCGGGACTCTGTTCGTGTCTCTTCTTGCCAGCGGGGCTCTTCGTTTGGGCCTATTCTTGCCTGCAGAACTCTGTTCGGGCCTCTTCTTGCCTGCACAGCCCCTCTACTCGGGCCTATTTTTGCCTGCGGGTCTCTGTCCAGGCCTATTGTTGCCCCCGGAAAACTCCGTTCGGTCCTATTCTGGCTTGTGGGACTCTGTTCGGGCCTATGCTTGCCTGCGGGAATCTCCTTTCAGGGTTATGCTGACCTGTGGGATTCTCAGTTTGGGCGTATTCTCGCCTGCAGGACATCTCTTCGGGCCTATTCTCGCCCGCGGGACCCTCCGTTCGGTCGTTTCTGGCCTGCGGGACTCTCCGTTCGGGCCTAATCTTGCCTGCAGGATTCTGCGTTCGGGCTTACTCTTGCTTGACGGACAGAGTTCGGGCGTCTTCTTGCCTGCACGACTCCTCTACTCGGGCCTCATTTTGCCTTCGGGACACCGTTCGGGTCTATTCTTGGTCCGGGAATCTCCGTTCGGGCCTATGCTGGCCTGCTGGACTCTGTTCGGGCCTATGCTTGCCTGCGGGAATGACCGTTCGGGCCTATGTTGGCCTGCTGGACTCTCCGTTCGGGCCTATTCTCTGGAGCGGGACTTTACTTGGGCCTATTCTTGCCTCCGGGCCTCCTCTATTCTTGCCTATTCTTGCCTCCGGGAATCTCCGTTCTGGCCTGTTCGGTCCTGCAGGACTCTGTTAGGGCCTATGCTTGCCTGCAGGAATCTCTGTTCCGCCCTACTCTGGCCTGCGGGACTCTCCGTTCAGGCCTATTCTGGCCTGCGGGACTCTGTTCGGGCCTATTCTTGCTCCGGGAATCGCCGGTCGGGCGTACCCTGGCTTGCGGGACTCTGTTCGGGCCTATGCTTGCCTGCAGGAATCTCTGTTCTGGCCTATTCTGGCCTGCAGGACTCTCCGTTCGGGCCTATTCTGGCCTGCAGGACTCTGTTTGGGCCTATGCTTGCCTACGGGAATCTCCGTTCAGGCGTATGCTGGCCTGCGGGTCTCTCCGTTCGGGCCTATTCTTGCCTGCGGGACTCTCCGTTTGGGCGTATCCTTGCCTGCGGGACTCTGTTCGGGCCTCTTCTTGCCCGCACGGCTCCTCTACTCGGGCCTATTTTTGCCTGTGGGACTCTATTGGGGCCTATTCTTGCCTCCGACAATCTCCGTTCGGGCCTATTCTGGCCTGCGGGACTCTTCGTTCGGGCCTAGGCTTCCCTTTGGCAATCTCCGTTCAGGCGTATGCTGGCCTGCAGGACTCTGTTCGGGCCTTTGGTTGCTTTCGGAAATCCCCGTACTGGCCTATTCTGGCCTGCGGAATTCTGTTGGGGGCTATTCTTGCTCCGGGAATCTCTGTTCGGGACTATTCTGGCCTGTGGGACTCTGTTCGGGCCCATGCCTGCCTGCGGGGCTCTCTGTTCAGGTCTTTTTCGCCTACAGGACTCTCCGTTCGGGCCTATTCTCTGGAGTGGGACTTTAGTTGGGCCTACTCTTGCCTACGGGGCTCCTCTATTCTTGCCTCTGGGATTCTGTTCGGGCCTATTCTTGTCTGCGGGACTCTCCGTTTGAGCCTATTCTTGCCTGTGGGTTCTCCGTTCAGGGCTACTCTTGCCAGCGAGACTCTGTTCGTGCCTCATCTTGCCTGCATGGCTGCTCTACTCGGGCCTACTCTTGCCTGCGGGACTCTGTTCGGGCCTATCCTTGCTCTGGGAAACTCCGTTCGGGCATACCCTGGCCTGCGGGACTCCGTTCAGGCCTATTCTGGCCTGCGGGACTCTGTTTGGGCCTATGCTTGCCTACGGGAATCTCCGTTCAGGCGTATGCTGGCCTGCGGTATTCTCAATTTGGGCATATTCTCTCGCCTCCGGGACTTTCCTTTGGGCCTATTCTCGCCTGCGCATCTCTCCGTTCGGGCCTATTCTTGCCTGCGGGACTCTCCGTTCCGGCCTATTCTTGCCTGCGGGTCTCTCCGTTCGGGACAATTCTGACCTGCAAAACTCTCCGTTCGGACCTAATCTAGCCTCTGGGAGTCTCCTTTGGGGTCTCCTGTTGCGTGCGGGGCTGCTCCATTCCAGCCTTTTGTGCTTACGGAGCTCCGATATTCGGTCCTGTTCTAGCATGCGGAGCTCCGCTACTCAGGCCTGATTGTGCGTGCGGGGCTCCGCTACTCGGGCCTGTTGGTGCATGCGGGGCTCCACTACTTGGGCCTGTTCTTGCATGCGGGGCTCCGCTACTCGGGTCTGTTCGTGCTTGCAGGGTTCTGCTACTCGGGCCTGTTCGTGCGTGCGGGGATCCGCTATTCAGGCCTGATAGTGTGTGCAGGGCTCCTCTATTCAGGCCTGTCCTTCCCTGCGGGACTCTATTCGGGCCTATACTTCCCTGCGGGACTCTGTTCGGGCCTATTCTGGCCTGCGAGACCCTCCGTTCGCCCCTATCGTGGTCTGCGGGACCCTCGTTCGGGCCCATTCTCGCCTTCGAGACCCTCTGTTCGGGCTTTTCTGGCCTGCGGGACTCTCCGTTCGGGCCTATTCTTGTGAGCGGGTCTCTATTCCGGCCTATTTTTGCCCAAGGGCTCCTCTATTCGGGCCTATTCTGGCCTGCGGGACTCTCCGTTCGGGCCTATTCTCACCTGGGGAACTCTCCGTTCGGATCTTTCTGACCTTCGGGACTCGGTTCGGGTCTCTTCTTGCCAGCGGGGCTCTTCGTTTGGGCCTATTCTTGCCTGCAGGACTCTGTTCGGGCCTCTTCTTGCCTGCACAGCCCCTCTACTCGGGCCTATTTTTGCCTGCAGGACTCTGTCCAGGCCTATTGTTGCCCCCGGAAAACTCCGTTCGGTCCTATTCTGGCTTGTGGGACTCTGTTCGGGCCTATGCTTGCCTGCGGGAATCTCCTTTCAGGGTTATGCTGACCTGTGGGATTCTCAGTTTGGGCGTATTCTCGCCTGCAGGACATCTCTTCGGGCCTATTCTCGCCCGCGGGACCCTCCGTTCGGTCGTTTCTGGCCTGCGGGACTCTCCGTTCGGGCCTAATCTTGCCTGCAGGATTCTGCGTTCGGGCTTATTCTTGCTTGCCGGACAGGGTTCGGGCGTCTTGTTGCCTGCACGGCTCCTCTACTCGGGCCTCATTTTGCCTTCGGGACACCGTTCGGGTCTATTCTTGGTCCGGGAATCTCCGTTCGGGCCTATGCTGGCCTGCTGGACTCTGTTCGGGCCTATGCTTGCCTGCGGGAATGACCGTTCGGGCCTATGTTGGCCTGCGGGACTCTCCGTTCGGGCCTTTCTTGCCTGCGGGACTCTCCGTTCGGGACTATTCTCTGGAGCGGTACTTTACTCGGGCCTATACTTGCCTCCGGGCCTCCTCTATTCTTGCCTATTCTTGCCTCCGGGAATCTCCGTTCTGGCCTGTTCGGGCCTGCGGGACTCTGTTCGGGCCTATGCTTGCCTGCAGGAATCTCTGTTCCGCCCTACTCTGGCCTGCGGGACTCTCCGTTCGGGCGTATTCTGGCCTGCGGGACTCTGATCGGGCCTATTCTTAGTCCGGGAATCTCCTTTCGGGAGTACCCTGGCTTGCGGGACTCTGTTCGGGCCTATGCTTGCCTGCAGGAATCTCTGTTCTGGCCTATTCTGGCCTGCAGGACTCTCCGTTCGGGCCTATTCTGGCCTGCAGGACTCTGTTTGGGCCTATGCTTGCCTACGGGAATCTCCGTTCAGGCGTATGCTGGCCTGCGGGTCTCTCTGTTCGGGCCTATTCTTGCCTGCGGGTCTCTCCGTTCGTGCCTATTCTTGCCTGCGGGACTCTCCGTTTGGGCGTATCCTTGCCTGCGGGACTCTGTTCGGGCCTCTTCTTGCCCGCACGGCTCCTCTACTCGGGCCTATTTTTGCCTGTGGGACTCTATTGGGGCCTATTCTTGCCTCCGACAATCTCCGTTCGGGCCTATTCTGGCCTGCGGGACTCTTCGTTCGGGCCTAGGCTTCCCTTTGGCAATCTGCGTTCAGGCGTATGCTGGCCTGCGGGACTCTGTTCGGGCCTTTGGTTGCTTTCGGAAATCCCCGTTCTGGCCTATTCTGGCCTGCGGAATTCTGTTGGGGGCTATTCTTGCTCCGGGAATCTCTGTTCGGGACTATTCTGGCCTGTGGGACTCTGTTCGGGCCCATGCCTGCCTGCGGGGCTCTCTGTTCAGGCCTTTTTCGCCTACGGGACTCTCCGTTCGGGCCTATTCTCTGGAGCGGGACTTTAGTCGGGCCTACTCTTGCCTACGGGGCTCCTCTATTCTTGCCTCTGGGATTCTGTTCGGGCCTATTCTTGTCTGCGGGACTCTCCGTTTGAGCCTATTCTTGCCTGTGGGTTCTCCGTTCAGGGCTACTCTTGCCAGCGGGACTCTGTTCGTGCCTCATCTTGCCTGCATGGCTGCTCTACTCGGGCCTACTCTTGCCTGTGGGACTCTGTTCGGGCCTATCCTTGCTCTTGGAATCTCCGTTCGGGCATACCCTGGCCTGCGGGACTCCGTTCGGGCCTATTCTGGCCTGCGGGACTCTGTTTGGGCCTATGCTTGCCTGCAGGAATCTCTGTTCCGGCCTATTGTGGCCTGCAGGACTCTCCGTTTGGGCCTATTCTGGCCTACGGGACTCTGTTTGGGCCTATGCTTGCCTACGGGAATCTCCGTTGAGGCGTATGCTGGCCTGCGGTATTCTCAATTTGGGCATATTCTCTCGCCTCCGGGACTTTCCTTTGGGCCTATTCTCGCCTGCGCATCTCTCCGTTCGGGCCTATTCTTGCCTGCGGGACTCTCCGTTCCGGCCTATTCTTGCCTGCGGGTCTCTCCGTTCGGGACAATTCTGACCTGCAAAACTCTCCGTTCGGACCTAATCTAGCCTCTGGGAGTCTCCTTTCGGGTCTCCTGTTGCGTGCGGGGCTGCTCCATTCCAGCCTTTTGTGCTTACGGAGCTCCGATATTCGGTCCTGTTCTAGCATGCGGAGCTCCGCTACTCAGGCCTGATTGTGCGTGCGGGGCTCCGCTACTCGGGCCTGTTGGTGCATGCGGGGCTCCACTACTTGGGCCTGTTCTTGCATGCGGGGCTCCGCTACTCGGGTCTGTTCGTGCTTGCAGGGCTCTGTTACTCGGGCCTGTTCGTGCGTGCGGGGCTCCGCTATTCAGGCCTGATAGTGTGTGCGGGGCTCCTCTATTCAGGCCTGTCCTTCCCTGCGGGACTCTATTCGGGCCTATACTTCCCTGCGGGACTCTGTTCGGGCCTATTCTGGCCTGCGAGACCCTCCGTTCGCCCCTATCGTGGTCTGCGGGACCCTCGTTCGGGCCCATTCTCGCCTTCGAGACCCTCTGTTCGGGCTTTTCTGGCCTGCGGGACTCTCCGTTCGGGCCTATTCTTGTGAGCGGGTCTCTATTCGGGCCTATTTTTGCCTAAGGGCTCCTCTATTCGGGCCTATTCTGGCCTGCGGGACTCTCCGTTCGGGCCTATTCTCACCTGGGGAACTCTCCGTTCGGGCCTTTCTGGCCTTCGGGACTCTGTTCGGGTCTCTTCTTGCCAGCGGGGCTCTTCGTTTGGGCCTATTCTTGCCTGCAGAACTCTGTTCGGGCCTCTTCTTGCCTGCACAGCCCCTCTACTCGGGCCTATTTTTGCCTGCGGGACTCTGTCCAGGCCTATTGTTGCCCCCGGAAAACTCCGTTCAGTCCTATTCTGGCTTGTGGGACTCTGTTCGGGCCTATGCTTGCCTGCGGGAATCTCCTTTCAGGGTTATGCTGACCTGTGGGATTCTCAGTTTGGGCGTATTCTCGCCTGCAGGACATCTCTTCGGGCCTATTCTCGCCCGCGGGACCCTCCGTTCGGTCGTTTCTGGCCTGCGGGACTCTCCATTCGGGCCTAATCTTGGGAGCGGGAGCGGGACTCTACTCGGGCCTATTCTTGCCTAGGGGCCTCTTCTATTCGTGCTTCTTCTTGCCAGTGGGACTCTGTTCAGGCCCGTTCTTGCCTGCAGGATTCTGCGTTCGGGCTTATTCTTGCTTGCCGGACAGTGTTCGGGCGTCTTGTTGCCTGCACGGCTCCTCTACTCGGGCCTCATTTTGCCTTCGGGACACCGTTCGGGTCTATTTTTGGTCCGGGAATCTCCGTTCGGGCCTATGCTCGCCTGCTGGACTCTGTTCGGGCCTATGCTTGCCTGCGGGAATGACCGTTCGGGCCTATGTTTCCCTGCGGGACTGACCGTTCGGGCCTTTCTGACCTTCGGGACTCTGTTCGTGTCTCTTCTTGCCAGCGGGGCTCTTCGTTTGGGCCTATTCTTGCCTGCAGAACTCTGTTCGGGCCTCTTCTTGCCTGCACAGCCCCTCTACTCGGGCCTATTTTTGCCTGCGGGTCTCTGTCCAGGCCTATTGTTGCCCCCGGAAAACTCCGTTCGGTCCTATTCTGGCTTGTGGGACTCTGTTCGGGCCTATGCTTGCCTGCAGGAATCTCTGTTCCGGCCTATTGTGGCCTGCAGGACTCTCCGTTTGGGCCTATTCTGGCCTACGGGACTCTGTTTGGGCCTATGCTTGCCTACGGGAATCTCCGTTGAGGCGTATGCTGGCCTGCGGTATTCTCAATTTGGGCATATTCTCTCGCCTCCGGGACTTTCCTTTGGGCCTATTCTCGCCTGCGCATCTCTCCGTTCGGGCCTATTCTTGCCTGCGGGACTCTCCGTTCCGGCCTATTCTTGCCTGCGGGTCTCTCCGTTCGGGACAATTCTGACCTGCAAAACTCTCCGTTCGGACCTAATCTAGCCTCTGGGAGTCTCCTTTCGGGTCTCCTGTTGCGTGCGGGGCTGCTCCATTCCAGCCTTTTGTGCTTACGGAGCTCCGATATTCGGTCCTGTTCTAGCATGCGGAGCTCCGCTACTCAGGCCTGATTGTGCGTGCGGGGCTCCGCTACTCGGGCCTGTTGGTGCATGCGGGGCTCCACTACTTGGGCCTGTTCTTGCATGCGGGGCTCCGCTACTCGGGTCTGTTCGTGCTTGCAGGGCTCTGTTACTCGGGCCTGTTCGTGCGTGCGGGGCTCCGCTATTCAGGCCTGATAGTGTGTGCGGGGCTCCTCTATTCAGGCCTGTCCTTCCCTGCGGGACTCTATTCGGGCCTATACTTCCCTGCGGGACTCTGTTCGGGCCTATTCTGGCCTGCGAGACCCTCCGTTCGCCCCTATCGTGGTCTGCGGGACCCTCGTTCGGGCCCATTCTCGCCTTCGAGACCCTCTGTTCGGGCTTTTCTGGCCTGCGGGACTCTCCGTTCGGGCCTATTCTTGTGAGCGGGTCTCTATTCCGGCCTATTTTTGCCTAAGGGCTCCTCTATTCGGGCCTATTCTGGCCTGCGGGACTCTCCGTTCGGGCCTATTCTCACCTGGGGAACTCTCCGTTCGGGCCTTTCTGGCCTTCGGGACTCTGTTCGGGTCTCTTCTTGCCAGCGGGGCTCTTCGTTTGGGCCTATTCTTGCCTGCAGAACTCTGTTCGGGCCTCTTCTTGCCTGCACAGCCCCTCTACTCGGGCCTATTTTTGCCTGCGGGACTCTGTCCAGGCCTATTGTTGCCCCCGGAAAACTCCGTTCAGTCCTATTCTGGCTTGTGGGACTCTGTTCGGGCCTATGCTTGCCTGCGGGAATCTCCTTTCAGGGTTATGCTGACCTGTGGGATTCTCAGTTTGGGCGTATTCTCGCCTGCAGGACATCTCTTCGGGCCTATTCTCGCCCGCGGGACCCTCCGTTCGGTCGTTTCTGGCCTGCGGGACTCTCCATTCGGGCCTAATCTTGGGAGCGGGAGCGGGACTCTACTCGGGCCTATTCTTGCCTAGGGGCCTCTTCTATTCGTGCTTCTTCTTGCCAGTGGGACTCTGTTCAGGCCCGTTCTTGCCTGCAGGATTCTGCGTTCGGGCTTATTCTTGCTTGCCGGACAGTGTTCGGGCGTCTTGTTGCCTGCACGGCTCCTCTACTCGGGCCTCATTTTGCCTTCGGGACACCGTTCGGGTCTATTTTTGGTCCGGGAATCTCCGTTCGGGCCTATGCTCGCCTGCTGGACTCTGTTCGGGCCTATGCTTGCCTGCGGGAATGACCGTTCGGGCCTATGTTTCCCTGCGGGACTGACCGTTCCGGCCTTTCTGACCTTCGGGACTCTGTTCGTGTCTCTTCTTGCCAGCGGGGCTCTTCGTTTGGGCCTATTCTTGCCTGCAGAACTCTGTTCGGGCCTCTTCTTGCCTGCACAGCCCCTCTACTCGGGCCTATTTTTGCCTGCGGGTCTCTGTCCAGGCCTATTGTTGCCCCCGGAAAACTCCGTTCGGTCCTATTCTGGCTTGTGGGACTCTGTTCGGGCCTATGCTTGCCTGCGGGAATCTCCTTTCAGGGTTATGCTGACCTGTGGGATTCTCAGTTTGGGCGTATTCTCGCCTGCAGGACATCTCTTCGGGCCTATTCTCGCCCGCGGGACCCTCCGTTCGGTCGTTTCTGGCCTGCGGGACTCTCCGTTCGGGCCTAATCTTGCCTGCAGGATTCTGCGTTCGGGCTTACTCTTGCTTGCCGGACAGGGTTCGGGCGTCTTGTTGCCTGCACGGCTCCTCTACTCGGGCCTCATTTTGCCTTCGGGACACCGTTCGGGTCTATTCTTGGTCCGGGAATCTCCGTTCGGGCCTATGCTGGCCTGCTGGACTCTGTTCGGGCCTATGCTTGCCTGCGGGAATGACCGTTCGGGCCTATGTTAGCCTGCGGGACTCTCCGTTCGGGCCATTCTGGCCTGCGGGACTCTCCGTTCGGGCCTATTCTCTGGAGCGGGACTTTACTCGGGCCTATTCTTGCCTCCGGGCCTCCTCTATTCTTGCCTATTCTTGCCTCCGGGAATCTCCGTTCTGGCCTGTTCGGGCCTGCGGGACTCTGTTCGGGCCTATGCTTGCCTGCAGGAATCTCTGTTCCGCCCTACTCTGGCCTGCGGGACTCTCCGTTCAGGCCTATTCTGGCCTGCGGGACTCTGTTCGGGCCTATTCTTGCTCCGGGAATCGCCGGTCGGGCGTACCCTGGCTTGCGGGACTCTGTTCGGGCCTATGCTTGCCTGCAGGAATCTCTGTTCTGGCCTATTCTGGCCTGCAGGACTCTCCGTTCGGGCCTATTCTGGCCTGCAGGACTCTGTTTGGGCCTATGCTTGCCTACGGGAATCTCCGTTCAGGCGTATGCTGGCCTGCGGGTCTCTCCGTTCGGGCCTATTCTTGCCTGCGGGACTCTCCGTTTGGGCGTATCCTTGCCTGCGGGACTCTGTTCGGGCCTCTTCTTGCCCGCACGGCTCCTCTACTCGGGCCTATTTTTGCCTGTGGGACTCTATTGGGGCCTATTCTTGCCTCCGACAATCTCCGTTCGGGCCTATTCTGGCCTGCGGGACTCTTCGTTCGGGCCTAGGCTTCCCTTTGGCAATCTGCGTTCAGGCGTATGCTGGCCTGCGGGACTCTGTTCGGGCCTTTGGTTGCTTTGGGAAATCCCCGTTCTGGCCTATTCTGGCCTGCGGAATTCTGTTGGGGGCTATTCTTGCTCCGGGAATCTCTGTTCGGGACTATTCTGGCCTGTGGGACTCTGTTCGGGCCCATGCCTGCCTGCGGGGCTCTCTGTTCAGGCCTTTTTCGCCTACGGGACTCTCCGTTCGGGCCTATTCTCTGGAGTGGGACTTTAGTCGGGCCTACTCTTGCCTACGGGGCTCCTCTATTCTTGCCTCTGGGATTCTGTTCGGGCCTATTCTTGTCTGCGGGACTCTCCGTTTGAGCCTATTCTTGCCTGTGGGTTCTCCGTTCAGGGCTACTCTTGCCTGTGGGACTCTGTTCGGGCCTATCCTTGCTCTGGGAAACTCCGTTCGGGCATACCCTGGCCTGCGGGACTGCGTTCGGGCCTATTCTGGCCTGCGGGACTCTGTTTGGGCCTATGCTTGCCTGCAGGAATCTCTGTTCCGGCCTATTGTGGCCTGCAGGACTCCCCGTTCGGGCCTATTGTGGCCTGCGGGACTCTGTTTGGGCCTATGCTTGCCTACGGGAATCTCCGTTCAGGCGTATGCTGGCCTGCGGTATTCTCAATTTGGGCATATTCTCTCGCCTCCGGGACTTTCCTTTGGGCCTATTCTCGGCTGTGCAACTCTCCGTTCGGGCCTATTCTTGCCTGCGGGACTCTCCGTTCCGGCCTGTTCTTGCCTGCGGGTCTCTCCGTTCGGGACAATTCTGACCTGCAAAACTCTCCGTTCGGACCTAATCTAGCCTCTGGGAGTCTCCTTTGGGGTCTCCTGTTGCGTGCGGGGCTGCTCCATTCCAGCCTTTTGTGCTTACGGAGCTCCAATATTCGGTCCTGTTCTAGCATGCGGAGCTCCGCTACTCAGGCCTGATTGTGCGTGCGGGGCTCCGCTACTCGGGCCTGTTGGTGCATGCGGGGCTCCACTACTTGGGCCTGTTCTTGCATGCGGGGCTCCGCTACTCGGGTCTGTTCGTGCTTGCAGGGCTCTGCTACTCGGGCCTGTTCGTGCGTGCGGGGCTCCGCTATTCAGGCCTGATAGTGTGTGCGGGGCTCCTCTATTCAGGCCTGTCCTTCCCTGCGGGACTCTATTCGGGCCTATACTTCCCTGCGGGACTCTGTTCGGGCCTATTCTGGCCTGCGAGACCCTCCGTTCGCCCCCATTGTGGTCTGCGGGACCCTCGTTCGGGCCCATTCTCACCTTCGAGACCCTCTGTTCGGGCTTTTCTGGCCTGCGGGACTCTCCGTTCGGGCCTATTCTTGTGAGCGGGTCTCTATTCGGGCCTATTTTTGCCTAAGGGCTCCTCTATTCGGGCCTATTCTGGCCTGCGGGACTCTCCGTTCGGGCCTATTCTCACCTGGGGAACTCTCCGTTCGGGCCTTTCTGGCCTTCGGGACTCTGTTCGGGTCTCTTCTTGCCAGCGGGGCTCTTCGTTTGGGCCTATTCTTGCCTGCAGAACTCTGTTCGGGCCTCTTCTTGCCTGCACAGCCCCTCTACTCGGGCCTATTTTTGCCTGCGGGACTCTGTCCAGGCCTATTGTTGCCCCCGGAAAACTCCGTTCAGTCCTATTCTGGCTTGTGGGACTCTGTTCGGGCCTATGCTTGCCTGCGGGAATCTCCTTTCAGGGTTATGCTGACCTGTGGGATTCTCAGTTTGGGCGTATTCTCGCCTGCAGGACATCTCTTCGGGCCTATTCTCGCCCGCGGGACCCTCCGTTCGGTCGTTTCTGGCCTGCGGGACTCTCCATTCGGGCCTAATCTTGGGAGCGGGAGCGGGACTCTACTCGGGCCTATTCTTGCCTAGGGGCCTCTTCTATTCGTGCTTCTTCTTGCCAGTGGGACTCTGTTCAGGCCCGTTCTTGCCTGCAGGATTCTGCGTTCGGGCTTATTCTTGCTTGCCGGACAGTGTTCGGGCGTCTTGTTGCCTGCACGGCTCCTCTACTCGGGCCTCATTTTGCCTTCGGGACACCGTTCGGGTCTATTCTTGGTCCGGGAATCTCCGTTCGGGCCTATGCTCGCCTGCTGGACTCTGTTCGGGCCTATGCTTGCCTGCGGGAATGACCGTTCGGGCCTATGTTTCCCTGCGGGACTGACCGTTCGGGCCTTTCTGACCTTCGGGACTCTGTTCGTGTCTCTTCTTGCCAGCGGGGCTCTTCGTTTGGGCCTATTCTTGCCTGCAGAACTCTGTTCGGGCCTCTTCTTGCCTGCACAGCCCCTCTACTCGGGCCTATTTTTGCCTGCGGGTCTCTGTCCAGGCCTATTGTTGCCCCCGGAAAACTCCGTTCGGTCCTATTCTGGCTTGTGGGACTCTGTTCGGGCCTATGCTTGCCTGCGGGAATCTCCTTTCAGGGTTATGCTGACCTGTGGGATTCTCAGTTTGGGCGTATTCTCGCCTGCAGGACATCTCTTCGGGCCTATTCTCGCCCGCGGGACCCTCCGTTCGGTCGTTTCTGGCCTGCGGGACTCTCCGTTCGGGCCTAATCTTGCCTGCAGGAATCTGCGTTCGGGCTTACTCTTGCTTGCCGGACAGGGTTCGGGCCTCTTCTTGCCTGCACGGCTCCTCTACTCGGGCCTCATTTTGCCTTCGGGACACCGTTCGGGTCTATTCTTGGTCCGGGAATCTCCGTTCGGGCCTATGCTCGCCTGCTGGACTCTGTTCGGGCCTATGCTTGCCTGCGGGAATGACCGTTCAGGCCTATGTTGGCCTGCGGGACTCTCCGTTCGGGCCATTCTGGCCTGCGGGACTCTCCGTTCGGGCCTATTCTCTGGAGCGGGACTTTACTTGGGCCTATTCTTGCCTCCGGGCCTCCTCTATTCTTGCCTATTCTTGCCTCCGGGAATCTCCGTTCTGGCCTGTTCGGGCCTGCAGGACTCTGTTAGGGCCTATGCTTGCCTGCAGGAATCTCTGTTCCGCCCTACTCTGGCCTGCGGGACTCTCCGTTCGGGCGTATTCTGGCCTGCGGGACTCTGTTCGGGCCTATTCTTGCTCCGGGAATCGCCGGTCGGGCGTACCCTGGCTTGCGGGACTCTGTTAGGGCCTATGCTTGCCTGCAGGAATCTCTGTTCTGGCCTATTCTGGCCTGCAGGACTCTCCGTTCGGGCCTATTCTGGCCTGCAGGACTCTGTTTGGGCCTATGCTTGCCTACGGGAATCTCCGTTCAGGCGTATGCTGGCCTGCGGGTCTCTCCGTTCGGGCCTATTCTTGCCTGCGGGACTCTCCGTTTGGGCGTATCCTTGCCTGCGGGACTCTGTTCGGGCCTCTTCTTGCCCGCACGGCTCCTCTACTCGGGCCTATTTTTGCCTGTGGGACTCTATTGGGGCCTATTCTTGCCTCCGACAATCTCCGTTCGGGCCTATTCTGGCCTGCGGGACTCTTCGTTCGGGCCTAGGCTTCCCTTTGGCAATCTCCGTTCAGGCGTATGCTGGCCTGCGGGACTCTGTTCGGGCCTTTGGTTGCTTTCGGAAATCCCCGTTCTGGCCTATTCTGGCCTGCGGAATTCTGTTGGGGGCTATTCTTGCTCCGGGAATCTCTGTTCGGGACTATTCTGGCCTGTGGGACTCTGTTTGGGCCCATGCCTGCCTGCGGGGCTCTCTGTTCAGGTCTTTTTCGCCTACAGGACTCTCCGTTCGGTCCTATTCTCTGGAGTGGGACTTTAGTCGGGCCTACTCTTGCCTACGGTGCTCCTCTATTCTTGCCTCTGGGATTCTGTTCGGGCCTATTCTTGTCTGCGGGACTCTCCGTTTGAGCCTATTCTTGCCTGTGGGTTCTCCGTTCAGGGCTACTCTTGCCAGCGAGACTCTGTTCGTGCCTCATCTTGCCTGCATGGCTGCTCTACTCGGGCCTACTCTTGCCTGCGGGACTCTGTTCGGGCCTATCCTTGCTCTGGGAAACTCCGTTCGGGCATACCCTGGCCTGCGGGACTCCGTTCGGGCCTATTCTGGCCTGCGGGACTCTGTTTGGGCCTATGCTTGCCTACGGGAATCTCCGTTCAGGCGTATGCTGGCCTGCGGTATTCTCAATTTGGGCATATTCTCTCGCCTCCGGGACTTTCCTTTGGGCCTATTCTCGCCTGTGCAACTCTCCGTTCGGGCCTATTCTTGCCTGCGGGACTCTCCGTTCCGGCCTATTCTTGCCTGCGGGTCTCTCCGTTCGGGACAATTCTGACCTGCAAAACTCTCCGTTCGGACCTAATCTAGCCTCTGGGAGTCTCCTTTCGGGTCTCCTGTTGCGTGCGGGGCTGCTCCATTCCAGCCTTTTGTGCTTACGGAGCTCCGATATTCGGTCCTGTTCTAGCATGCGGAGCTCCGCTACTCAGGCCTGATTGTGCGTGCGGGGCTCCGCTACTCGGGCCTGTTGGTGCATGCGGGGCTCCACTACTTGGGCCTGTTCTTGCATGCAGGGCTCCGCTACTCGGGTCTGTTCGTGCTTGCAGGGTTCTGCTACTCGGGCCTGTTCGTGCGTGCGGGGATCCGCTATTCAGGCCTGATAGTGTGTGCAGGGCTCCTCTATTCAGGCCTGTCCTTCCCTGCGGGACTCTATTCGGGCCTATACTTCCCTGCGGGACTCTGTTCGGGCCTATTCTGGCCTGCGAGACCCTCGGTTCGCCCCTATCGTGGTCTGCGGGACCCTCGTTCGGGCCCATTCTCGCCTTCGAGACCCTCTGTTCGGGCTTTTCTGGCCTGCGGGACTCTCCGTTCGGGCGTATTCTTGTGAGCGGGTCTCTATTCCGGCCTATTTTTGCCTAAGGGCTCCTCTATTCGGGCCTATTCTGGCCTGCGGGACTCTCCGTTCGGGCCTATTCTCACCTGGGGAACTCTCCGTTCGGACCTTTCTGACCTTCGGGACTCGGTTCGGGTCTCTTCTTGCCAGCGGGGCTCTTCGTTTGGGCCTATTCTTGCCTGCAGGACTCTGTTCGGGCCTCTTCTTGCCTGCACAGCCCCTCTACTCGGGCCTATTTTTGCCTGCAGGACTCTGTCCAGGCCTATTGTTGCCCCCGGAAAACTCCGTTCGGTCCTATTCTGGCTTGTGGGACTCTGTTCGGGCCTATGCTTGCCTGCGGGAATCTCCTTTCAGGGTTATGCTGACCTGTGGGATTCTCAGTTTGGGCGTATTCTCGCCTGCAGGACATCTCTTCGGGCCTATTCTCGCCCGCGGGACCCTCCGTTCGGTCGTTTTTGGCCTGCGGGACTCTCCGTTCGGGCCTAATCTTGCCTGCAGGATTCTGCGTTCGGGCTTATTCTTGCTTGCCGGACAGGGTTCGGGCGTCTTGTTGCCTGCACGGCTCCTCTACTCGGGCCTCATTTTGCCTTCGGGACACCGTTCGGGTCTATTCTTGGTCCGGGAATCTCCGTTCGGGCCTATGCTGGCCTGCTGGACTCTGTTCGGGCCTATGCCTGCCTGCGGGAATGACCGTTCGGGCCTATGTTGGCCTGCGGGACTCTCCGTAAGGGCCTTTCTTGCCTGCGGGACTCTCCGTTCGGGACTATTCTCTGGAGCGGGACTTTACTCGGGCCTATTCTTGCCTCCGGGCCTCCTCTATTCTTGCCTATTCTTGCCTCCGGGAATCTCCGTTCTGGCCTGTTCGGGCCTGCAGGACTCTGTTCGGGCCTATGCTTGCCTGCAGGAATCTCTGTTCCGCCCTACTCTGGCCTGCGGGACTCTCCGTTCGGGCGTATTCTGGCCTGCGGGACTCTGATCGGGCCTATTCTTAGTCCGGGAATCTCCGATTGGGAGTACCCTGGCTTGCGGGACTCTGTTCGGGCCTATGCTTGCCTGCAGGAATCTCTGTTCCGGCCTATTCTGGCCTGCAGGACTCTGTTTGGGCCTATGCTTGCCTACGGGAATCTCCGTTCAGGCGTATGCTGGCCTGCGGGTCTCTACGTTCGGGCCTATTCTTGCCTGCGGGACTCTCCGTTTGGGCGTATCCTTGCCTGCGGGACTCTGTTCGGGCCTCTTCTTGCCCGCACGGCTCCTCTACTCGGGCCTATTTTTGCCTGTGGGACTCTATTGGGGCCTATTCTTGCCTCCGACAATCTCCGTTCGGGCCTATTCTGGCCTGCGGGACTCTTCGTTCGGGCCTAGGCTTCCCTTTGGCAATCTGCGTTCAGGCGTATGCTGGCCTGCGGGACTCTGTTCGGGCCTTTGGTTGCTTTCGGAAATCCCCGTTCTGGCCTATTCTGGCCTGCGGAATTCTGTTGGGGGCTATTCTTGCTCCGGGAATCTCTGTTCGGGACTATTCTGGCCTGTGGGACTCTGTTCGGGCCCATGCCTGCCTGCGGGGCTCTCTGTTCAGGCCTTTTTCGCCTACGGGACTCTCCGTTCGGGCCTATTCTCTGGAGCGGGACTTTAGTCGGGCCTACTCTTGCCTACGGGGCTCCTCTATTCTTGCCTCTGGGATTCTGTTCGGGCCTATTCTTGTCTGCGGGACTCTCCGTTTGAGCCTATTCTTGCCTGTGGGTTCTCCGTTCAGGGCTACTCTTGCCAGCGGGACTCTGTTCGTGCCTCATCTTGCCTGCATGGCTGCTCTACTCGGGCCTACTCTTGCCTGCGGGACTCTGTTCGGGCCTATCCTTGCTCTGGGAATCTCCGTTCGGGCATACCCTGGCCTGCGGGACTCCGTTCGGGCCTATTCTGGCCTGCGGGACTCTGTTTGGGCCTATGCTTGCCTGCAGGAATCTCTGTTCCGGCCTATTGTGGCCTGCAGCACTCTCCGTTTGGGCCTATTCTGGCCTACGGGACTCTGTTTGGGCCTATGCTTGCCTACGGGAATCTCCGTTCAGGCGTATGCTGGCCTGCGGTGTTCTCAATTTGGGCATATTCTCTCGCCTCCGGGACTTTCCTTTGGGCCTATTCTCGCCTGCGCATCTCTCCGTTCGGGCCTATTCTTGCCTGCGGGACTCTCCGTTCCGGCCTATTCTTGCCTGCGGGTCTCTCCGTTCGGGACAATTCTGACCTGCAAAACTCTCCGTTCGGACCTAATCTAGCCTCTGGGAGTCTCCTTTGGGGTCTCCTGTTGCGTGCGGGGCTGCTCCATTCCAGCCTTTTGTGCTTACGGAGCTCCGATATTCGGTCCTGTTCTAGCATGCGGAGCTCCGCTACTCAGGCCTGATTGTGCGTGCGGGGCTCCGCTACTCGGGCCTGTTGGTGCATGCGGGGCTCCACTACTTGGGCCTGTTCTTGCATGCGGGGCTCCGCTACTCGGGTCTGTTCGTGCTTGCAGGGCTCTGCTACTCGGGCCTGTTCGTGCGTGCGGGGCTCCGCTATTCAGGCCTGATAGTGTGTGCGGGGCTCCTCTATTCAGGCCTGTCCTTCCCTGCGGGACTCTATTCGGGCCTATACTTCCCTGCGGGACTCTGTTCGGGCCTATTCTGGCCTGCGAGACCCTCGGTTCGCCCCTATAGTGGTCTGCGGGACCCTCGTTCGGGCCCATTCTCGCCTTCGAGACCCTCTGTTCGGGCTTTTCTGGCCTGCGGGACTCTCCGTTCGGGCCTATTCTTGGGAGCGGGTCTCTATTCGGGCCTATTTTTGCCTAAGGGCTCCTCTATTCGGGCCTATTCTGGCCTGCGGGACTCTCCGTTCGGGCCTATTCTCACCTGGGGAACTCTCCGTTCGGGCCTTTCTGGCCTTCGGGACTCTGTTCGGGTCTCTTCTTGCCAGCGGGGCTCTTCGTTTGGGCCTATTCTTGCCTGCAGAACTCTGTTCGGGCCTCTTCTTGCCTGCACAGCCCCTCTACTCGGGCCTCTTTTTGCCTGAGGGACTCTGTCCAGGCCTATTGTTGCCCCCGGAAAACTCCGTTCGGTCCTATTCTGGCTTGTGGGACTCTGTTCGGGCCTATGCTTGCCTGCGGGAATCTCCTTTCAGGGTTATGCTGACCTGTGGGATTCTCAGTTTGGGCGTATTCTCGCCTGCAGGACATCTCTTCGGGCCTATTCTCGCCCGCGGGACCCTCCGTTCGGTCGTTTCTGGCCTGCGGGACTCTCCATTCGGGCCTAATCTTGGGAGCGGGAGCGGGACTCTACTCGGGCCTATTCTTGCCTAGGGGCCTCTTCTATTCGTGCTTCTTCTTGCCAGTGGGACTCTGTTCAGGCCCGTTCTTGCCTGCAGGATTCTGCGTTCGGGCTTATTCTTGCTTGCCGGACAGTGTTCGGGCGTCTTGTTGCCTGCACGGCTCCTCTACTCGGGCCTCATTTTGCCTTCGGGACACCGTTCGGGTCTATTCTTGGTCCGGGAATCTCCGTTCGGGCCTATGCTCGCCTGCTGGACTCTGTTCGGGCCTATGCTTGCCTGCGGGAATGACCGTTCGGGCCTATGTTTCCCTGCGGGACTGACAGTTCGGGCCTTTCTGACCTTCGGGACTCTGTTCGTGTCTCTTCTTGCCAGCGGGGCTCTTCGTTTGGGCCTATTCTTGCCTGCAGAACTCTGTTCGGGCCTCTTCTTGCCTGCACAGCCCCTCTACTCGGGCCTATTTTTGCCTGCGGGTCTCTGTCCAGGCCTATTGTTGCCCCCGGAAAACTCCGTTCGGTCCTATTCTGGCTTGTGGGACTCTGTTCGGGCCTATGCTTGCCTGCGGGAATCTCCTTTCAGGGTTATGCTGAACTGTGGGATTCTCAGTTTGGGCGTATTCTCGCCTGCAGGACATCTCTTCGGGCCTATTCTCGCCCGCGGGACCCTCCGTTCGGTCGTTTCTGGCCTGCGGGACTCTCCGTTCGGGCCTAATCTTGCCTGCAGGAATCTGCGTTCGGGCTTACTCTTGCTTGCCGGACAGGGTTCGGGCGTCTTGTTGCCTGCACGGCTCCTCTACTCGGGCCTCATTTTGCCTTCGGGACACCGTTCGGGTCTATTCTTGGTCCGGGAATCTCCGTTCGGGCCTATGCTGGCTTGCTGGACTCTGTTCGGGCCTATGCTTGCCTGCGGGAATGACCGTTCAGGCCTATGTTGGCCTGCGGGACTCTCCGTTCGGGCCATTCTGGCCTGCGGGACTCTCCGTTCGGGCCTATTCTCTGGAGCGGGACTTTACTTGGGCCTATTCTTGCCTCCGGGCCTCCTCTATTCTTGCCTATTCTTGCCTCCGGGAATCTCCGTTCTGGCCTGTTCGGGCCTGCAGGACTCTGTTCGGGCCTATGCTTGCCTGCAGGAATCTCTGTTCCGCCCTACTCTGGCCTGCGGGACTCTCCGTTCAGGCCTATTCTGGCCTGCGGGACTCTGTTCGGGCCTATTCTTGCTCCGGGAATCGCCGGTCGGGCGTACCCTGGCTTGCGGGACTCTGTTAGGGCCTATGCTTGCCTGCAGGAATCTCTGTTCTGGCCTATTCTGGCCTGCAGGACTCTCCGTTCGGGCCTATTCTGGCCTGCAGGACTCTGTTTGGGCCTATGCTTGCCTACGGGAATCTCCGTTCAGGCGTATGCTGGCCTGCGGGTCTCTCCGTTCGGGCCTATTCTTGCCTGCGGGACTCTCCGTTTGGGCGTATCCTTGCCTGCGGGACTCTGTTCGGGCCTCTTCTTGCCCGCACGGCTCCTCTACTCGGGCCTATTTTTGCCTGTGGGACTCTATTGGGGCCTATTCTTGCCTCCGACAATCTCCGTTCGGGCCTATTCTGGCCTGCGGGACTCTTCGTTCGGGCCTAGGCTTCCCTTTGGCAATCTCCGTTCAGGCGTATGCTGGCCTGCGGGACTCTGTTCGGGCCTTTGGTTGCTTTCGGAAATCCCCGTACTGGCCTATTCTGGCCTGCGGAATTCTGTTGGGGGCTATTCTTGCTCCGGGAATCTCTGTTCGGGACTATTCTGGCCTGTGGGACTCTGTTCGGGCCCATGCCTGCCTGCGGGGCTCTCTGTTCAGGTCTTTTTCGCCTACAGGACTCTCCGTTCGGGCCTATTCTCTGGAGTGGGACTTTAGTCGGGCCTACTCTTGCCTACGGGGCTCCTCTATTCTTGCCTCTGGGATTCTGTTCGGGCCTATTCTTGTCTGCGGGACTCTCCGTTTGAGCCTATTCTTGCCTGTGGGTTCTCCGTTCAGGGCTACTCTTGCCAGCGAGACTCTGTTCGTGCCTCATCTTGCCTGCATGGCTGCTCTACTCGGGCCTACTCTTGCCTGCGGGACTCTGTTCGGGCCTATCCTTGCTCTGGGAAACTCCGTTCGGGCATACCCTGGCCTGCGGGACTCCGTTCGGGCCTATTCTGGCCTGCGGGACTCTGTTTGGGCCTATGCTTGCCTACGGGAATCTCCGTTCAGGCGTATGCTGGCCTGCGGTATTCTCAATTTGGGCATATTCTCTCGCCTCCGGGACTTTCCTTTGGGCCTATTCTCGCCTGTGCAACTCTCCGTTCGGGCCTATTCTTGCCTGCGGGACTCTCCGTTCCGGCCTATTCTTGCCTGCGGGTCTCTCCGTTCGGGACAATTCTGACCTGCAAAACTCTCCGTTCGGACCTAATCTAGCCTCTGGGAGTCTCCTTTCGGGTCTCCTGTTGCGTGCGGGGCTGCTCCATTCCAGCCTTTTGTGCTTACGGAGCTCCGATATTCGGTCCTGTTCTAGCATGCGGAGCTCCGCTACTCAGGCCTGATTGTGCGTGCGGGGCTCCGCTACTCGGGCCTGTTGGTGCATGCGGGGCTCCACTACTTGGGCCTGTTCTTGCATGCGGGGCTCCGCTACTCGGGTCTGTTCGTGCTTGCAGGGTTCTGCTACTCGGGCCTGTTCGTGCGTGCGGGGATCCGCTATTCAGGCCTGATAGTGTGTGCAGGGCTCCTCTATTCAGGCCTGTCCTTCCCTGCGGGACTCTATTCGGGCCTATACTTCCCTGCGGGACTCTGTTCGGGCCTATTCTGGCCTGCGAGACCCTCCGTTCGCCCCTATCGTGGTCTGCGGGACCCTCGTTCGGGCCCATTCTCGCCTTCGAGACCCTCTGTTCGGGCTTTTCTGGCCTGCGGGACTCTCCGTTCGGGCCTATTCTTGTGAGCGGGTCTCTATTCCGGCCTATTTTTGCCTAAGGGCTCCTCTATTCGGGCCTATTCTGGCCTGCGGGACTCTCCGTTCGGGCCTATTCTCACCTGGGGAACTCTCCGTTCGGACCTTTCTGACCTTCGGGACTCGGTTCGGGTCTCTTCTTGCCAGCGGGGCTCTTCGTTTGGGCCTATTCTTGCCTGCAGGACTCTGTTCGGGCCTCTTCTTGCCTGCACAGCCCCTCTACTTGGGCCTATTTTTGCCTGCAGGACTCTGTCCAGGCCTATTGTTGCCCCCGGAAAACTCCGTTCGGTCCTATTCTGGCTTGTGGGACTCTGTTCGGGCCTATGCTTGCCTGCGGGAATCTCCTTTCAGGGTTATGCTGACCTGTGGGATTCTCAGTTTGGGCGTATTCTCGCCTGCAGGACATCTCTTCGGGCCTATTCTCGCCCGCGGGACCCTCCGTTCGGTCGTTTCTGGCCTGCGGGACTCTCCGTTCGGGCCTAATCTTGCCTGCAGGATTCTGCGTTCGGGCTTATTCTTGCTTGCCGGACAGGGTTCGGGCGTCTTGTTGCCTGCACGGCTCCTCTACTCGGGCCTCATTTTGCCTTCGGGACACCGTTCGGGTCTATTCTTGGTCCGGGAATCTCCGTTCGGGCCTATGCTGGCCTGCTGGACTCTGTTCGGGCCTATGCTTGCCTGCGGGAATGACCGTTCGGGCCTATGTTGGCCTGCGGGACTCTCCGTTCGGGCCTTTCTTGCCTGCGGGACTCTCCGTTCGGGACTATTCTCTGGAGCGGGACTTTACTCGGGCCTATTCTTGCCTCCGGGCCTCCTCTATTCTTGCCTATTCTTGCCTCCGGGAATCTCCGTTCTGGCCTGTTCGGGCCTGCGGGACTCTGTTCGGGCCTATGCTTGCCTGCAGGAATCTCTGTTCCGCCCTACTCTGGCCTGCGGGACTCTCCGTTCGGGCGTATTCTGGCCTGCGGGACTCTGATCGGGCCTATTCTTAGTCCGGGAATCTCCGATCGGGAGTACCCTGGCTTGCGGGACTCTGTTCGGGCCTATGCTTGCCTGCAGGAATCTCTGTTCCGGCCTATTCTGGCCTGCAGGACTCTGTTTGGGCCTATGCTTGCCTACGGGAATCTCCGTTCAGGCGTATGCTGGCCTGCGGGTCTCTCTGTTCGGGCCTAGGCTTCCCTTTGGCAATCTCCGTTCAGGCGTATGCTGGCCTGCGGGACTCTGTTCGGGCCTTTGGTTGCTTTCGGAAATCCCCGTTCTGGCCTATTCTGGCCTGCGGAATTCTGTTGGGGGCTATTCTTGCTCCGGGAATCTCCGTTCAGGCCTATTCTGGCCTGCGGGACTCTGTTCGGGCCTATTCTTGCTCCGGGAATCGCCGGTCGGGCGTACCCTGCCTTGCGGGACTCTGTTCGGGCCTATGCTTGCCTGCAGGAATCTCTGTTCTGGCCTATTCTGGCCTGCAGGACTCTCCGTTCGGGCCTATTCTGGCCTGCAGGACTCTGTTTGGGCCTATGCTTGCCTACGGGAATCTCCGTTCAGGCGTATGCTGGCCTGCGGGTCTCTCCGTTCGGGCCTATTCTTGCCTGCGGGACTCTCCGTTTGGGCGTATCCTTGCCTGCGGGACTCTGTTCGGGCCTCTTCTTGCCCGCACGGCTCCTCTACTCGGGCCTATTTTTGCCTGTGGGACTCTATTGGGGCCTATTCTTGCGTCCGACAATCTCCGTTCGGGCCTATTCTGGCCTGCGGGACTCTTCGTTCGGGCCTAGGCTTCCCTTTGGCAATCTCCGTTCAGGCGTATGCTGGCCTGCGGGACTCTGTTCGGGCCTTTGGTTGCTTTCGGAAATCCCCGTTCTGGCCTATTCTGGCCTGCGGAATTCTGTTCGGGGCTATTCTTGCTCCGGGAATCTCTGTTCGGGACTATTCTGGCCTGTGGGACTCTGTTCGGGCCCATGCCTGCCTGCGGGGCTCTCTGTTCAGGTCTTTTTCGCCTACAGGACTCTCCGTTCGGGCCTATTCTCTGGAGTGGGACTTTAGTCGGGCCTACTCTTGCCTACGGGGCTCCTCTATTCTTGCCTCTGGGATTCTGTTCGGGCCTATTCTTGTCTGCGGGACTCTCCGTTTGAGCCTATTCTTGCCTGTGGGTTCTCCGTTCAGGGCTACTCTTGCCAGCGGGACTCTGTTCGTGCCTCATCTTGCCTGCATGGCTGCTCTACTCGGGCCTACTCTTGCCTGCGGGACTCTGTTCGGGCCTATTCTTGCTCTGGGAAACTCCGTTCGGGCATACCCTGGCCTGCGGGACTCCGTTCGGGCCTATTCTGGCCTGCGGGACTCTGTTTGGGCCTATGCTTGCCTGCAGGAATCTCTGTTCCGGCCTATTGTGGCCTGCAGCACTCTCCGTTTGGGCCTATTGTGGCCTACGGGACTCTGTTTGGGCCTATGCTTGCCTACGGGAATCTCCGTTCAGGCGTATGCTGGCCTGCGGTATTCTCAATTTGGGCATATTCTCTCGCCTCTGGGACTTTCCTTTGGGCCTATTCTCGCCTGCGCATCTCTCCGTTCGGGCCTATTCTTGCCTGCGGGACTCTCCGTTCCGGCCTATTCTTGCCTGCGGGTCTCTCCGTTCGGGACAATTCTGACCTGCAAAACTCTCCGTTCGGACCTAATCTAGCCTCTGGGAGTCTCCTTTGGGGTCTCCTGTTGCGTGCGGGGCTGCTCCATTCCAGCCTTTTGTGCTTACGGAGCTCCGATATTCGGTCCTGTTCTAGCATGCGGAGCTCCGCTACTCAGGCCTGATTGTGCGTGCGGGGCTCCGCTACTCGGGCCTGTTGGTGCATGCGGGGCTCCACTACTTGGGCCTGTTCTTGCATGCGGGGCTCCGCTACTCGGGTCTGTTCGTGCTTGCAGGGCTCTGCTACTCGGGCCTGTTCGTGCGTGCGGGGCTCCGCTATTCAGGCCTGATAGTGTGTGCGGGGCTCCTCTATTCAGGCCTGTCCTTCCCTGCGGGACTCTATTCGGGCCTATACTTCCCTGCGGGACTCTGTTCGGGCCTATTCTGGCCTGCGAGTCCTTCGGTTCGCCCCTATTGTGGTCTGCGGGACCCTCGTTCGGGCCCATTCTCGCCTTCAAGACCCTCTGTTCGGGCTTTTCTGGCCTGCGGGACTCTCCGTTCGGGCCTATTCTTGGGAGCGGGTCTCTATTCGGGCCTATTTTTGCCTAAGGGCTCCTCTATTCGGGCCTATTCTGGCCTGCGGGACTCTCCGTTCGGGCCTATTCTCACCTGGGGAACTCTCCGTTCGGGCCTTTCTGGCCTTCGGGACTCTGTTCGGGTCTCTTCTTGCCAGCGGGGCTCTTCGTTTGGGCCTATTCTTGCCTGCAGAACTCTGTTCGGGCCTCTTCTTGCCTGCACAGCCCCTCTACTCGGGCCTCTTTTTGCCTGCGGGACTCTGTCCAGGCCTATTGTTGCCCCCGGAAAACTCCGTTCGGTCCTATTCTGGCTTGTGGGACTCTGTTCGGGCCTATGCTTGCCTGCGGGAATCTCCTTTCAGGGTTATGCTGACCTGTGGGATTCTCAGTTTGGGCGTATTCTCGCCTGCAGGACATCTCTTCGGGCCTATTCTCGCCCGCGGGACCCTCCGTTCGGTCGTTTCTGGCCTGCGGGACTCTCCATTCGGGCCTAATCTTGGGAGCGGGAGCGGGACTCTACTCGGGCCTATTCTTGCCTAGGGGCCTCTTCTATTCGTGCTTCTTCTTGCCAGTGGGACTCTGTTCAGGCCCGTTCTTGCCTGCAGGATTCTGCGTTCGGGCTTATTCTTGCTTGCCGGACAGTGTTCGGGCGTCTTGTTGCCTGCACGGCTCCTCTACTCGGGCCTCATTTTGCCTTCGGGACACCGTTCGGGTCTATTCTTGGTCCGGGAATCTCCGTTCGGGCCTATGCTCGCCTGCTGGACTCTGTTCGGGCCTATGCTTAACTGCGGGAATGACCGTTCGGGCCTATGTTGCCCTGCGGGACTGACCGTTCGGGCCGTTCTGACCTTCGGGACTCTGTTCGGGTCTCTTCTTGCCAGCGGGGCTCTTCGTTTGGGCCTATTCTTGCCTGCAGAACTCTGTTCGGGCCTCTTCTTGCCTGCACAGCCCCTCTACTCGGGCCTATTTTTGCCTGCGGGACTCTGTCCAGGCCTATTGTTGCCCCCGGAAAACTCCGTTCGGTCCTATTCTGGCTTGTGGGACTCTGTTCGGGCCTATGCTTGCCTGCGGGAATCTCCTTTCAGGGTTATGCTGACCTGTGGGATTCTCAGTTTGGGCGTATTCTCGCCTGCAGGACATCTCTTCGGGCCTATTCTCGCCCGCGGGACCCTCCGTTCGGTCGTTTCTGGCCTGCGGGACTCTCCGTTCGAGCCTAATCTTGCCTGCAGGATTCTGCGTTCGGGCTTACTCTTGCTTGTCGGACAGGGTTCGGGCGTCTTCTTGCCTGCACGGCTCCTCTACTCGGGCCTCATTTTGCCTTCGGGACACCGTTCGGGTCTATTCTTGGTCCGGGAATCTCCGTTTGGGCCTATGCTGGCCTGCTGGACTCTGTTCGGGCCTATGCTTGCCTGCGGGAATGACCGTTCGGGCCTATGTTGGCCTGCGGGACTCTCCGTTCGGGCCATTCTGGCCTGCGGGACTCTCCGTTCGGGCCTATTCTCTGGAGCGGGACTTTACTCGGGCCTATTCTTGCCTCCGGGCCTCCTCTATTCTTGCCTATTCTTGCCTCCGGGAATCTCCGTTCTGGCCTGTTCGGGCCTGCGGGACTCTGTTCGGGCCTATGCTTGCCTGCAGGAATCTCTGTTCCGCCCTACTCTGGCCTGCGGGACTCTCCGTTCAGGCCTATTCTGGCCTGCGGGACTCTGTTCGGGCCTATTCTTGCTCCGGGAATCGCCGGTCGGGCGTACCCTGGCTTGCGGGACTCTGTTCGGGCCTATGCTTGCCTGCAGGAATCTCTGTTCTGGCCTATTCTGGCCTGCAGGACTCTGTTTGGGCCTATGCTTGCCTACGGGAATCTCCGTTCAGGCGTATGCTGGCCTGCGGGTCTCTCCATTCGGGCCTATTCTTGCCTGCGGGACTCTCCGTTTGGGCGTATCCTTGCCTGCGGGACTCTGTTCGGGCCTCTTCTTGCCCGCACGGCTCCTCTACTTGGGCCTGTTTTTGCCTGTGGGACTCTATTGGGGCCTATTCTTGCCTCCGACAATCTCCGTTCGGGCCTATTCTGGCCTGCGGGACTCTTCGTTCGGGCCTAGGCTTCCCTTTGGCAATCTCCGTTGAGGCGTGTGCTGGCCTGCAGGACTCTGTTCGGGCCTTTGGTTGCTTTCGGAAATCCCCGTACTGGCCTATTCTGGCCTGCGGAATTCTGTTGGGGGCTATTCTTGCTCCGGGAATCTCTGTTCGGGACTATTCTGGCCTGTGGGACTCTGTTCGGGCCCATGCCTGCCTGCGGGGCTCTCTGTTCAGGTCTTTTTCGCCTACAGGACTCTCCGTTCGGGCCTATTCTCTGGAGTGGGACTTTAGTCGGGCCTACTCTTGCCTACGGTGCTCCTCTATTCTTGCCTCTGGGATTCTGTTCGGGCCTATTCTTGTCTGCGGGACTCTCCGTTTGAGCCTATTCTTGCCTGTGGGTTCTCCGTTCAGGGCTACTCTTGCCAGCGAGACTCTGTTCGTGCCTCATCTTGCCTGCATGGCTGCTCTACTCGGGCCTACTCTTGCCTGCGGGACTCTGTTCCGGCCTATCCTTGCTCTGGGAAACTCCGTTCGGGCATACCCTGGCCTGCGGGACTCCGTTCGGGCCTATTCTGGCCTGCGGGACTCTGTTTGGGCCTATGCTTGCCTACGGGAATCTCCGTTCAGGCGTATGCTGGCCTGCGGTATTCTCAATTTGGGCATATTCTCTCGCCTCCGGGACTTTCCTTTGGGCCTATTCTCGCCTGTGCAACTCTCCGTTCGGGCCTATTCTTGCCTGCGGGACTCTCCGTTCCGGCCTATTCTTGCCTGCGGGTCTCTCCGTTCGGGACAATTCTGACCTGCAAAACTCTCCGTTCGGACCTAATCTAGCCTCTGGGAGTCTCCTTTCGGTCTCGTGTTGCGTGCGGGGCTGCTCCATTCCAGCCTTTTGTGCTTACGGAGCTCCGATATTCGGTCCTGTTCTAGCATGCGGAGCTCCGCTACTCAGGCCTGATTGTGCGTGCGGGGCTCCGCTACTCGGGCCTGTTGGTGCATGCGGGGCTCCACTACTTGGGCCTGTTCTTGCATGCGGGGCTCCGCTACTCGGGTCTGTTCGTGCTTGCAGGGTTCTGCTACTCGGGCCTGTTCGTGCGTGCGGGGCTCCGCTATTCAGGCCTGATAGTGTGTGCGGGGCTCCTCTATTCAGGCCTGTCCTTCCCTGCGGGACTCTATTCGGGCCTATACTTCCCTGCGGGACTCTGTTCGGGCCTATTCTGGCCTGCGAGACCCTCCGTTCGCCCCCATTGTGGTCTGCGGGACCCTCGTTCGGGCCCATTCTCACCTTCGAGACCCTCTGTTCGGGCTTTTCTGGCCTGCGGGACTCTCCGTTCGGGCCTATTCTTGGGAGCGGGTCTCTATTCGGGCCTATTTTTGCCTAAGGGCTCCTCTATTCGGGCCTATTCTGGCCTGCGGGACTCTCCGTTCGGGCCTATTCTCACCTGAGGAACTCTCCGTTCGGACCTTTCTGACCTTCGGGACTCGGTTCGGGTCTCTTCTTGCCAGCGGGGCTCTTCGTTTGGGCCTATTCTTGCCTGCAGGACTCTGTTCGGGCCTCTTCTTGCCTGCACAGCCCCTCTACTCGGGCCTATTTTTGCCTGCAGGACTCTGTCCAGGCCTATTGTTGCCCCCGGAAAACTCCGTTCGGTCCTATTCTGGCTTGTGGGACTCTGTTCGGGCCTATGCTTGCCTGCGGGAATCTCCTTTCAGGGTTATGCTGACCTGTGGGATTCTCAGTTTGGGCGTATTCTCGCCTGCAGGACATCTCTTCGGGCCTATTCTCGCCCGCGGGACCCTCCGTTCGGTCGTTTCTGGCCTGCGGGACTCTCCGTTCGGGCCTAATCTTGCCTGCAGGATTCTGCGTTCGGGCTTATTCTTGCTTGCCGGACAGGGTTCGGGCGTCTTGTTGCCTGCACGGCTCCTCTACTCGGGCCTCATTTTGCCTTCGGGACACCGTTCGGGTCTATTCTTGGTCCGGGAATCTCCGTTCGGGCCTATGCTGGCCTGCTGGACTCTGTTCAGGCCTATGCATGCCTGCGGGAATGACCGTTCGGGCCTATGTTGGCCTGCGGGACTCTCCGTTCGGGCCTTTCTTGCCTGCGGGACTCTCCGTTCGGGACTATTCTCTGGAGCGGGACTTTACTCGGGCCTATTCTTGCCTCCGGGCCTCCTCTATTCTTGCCTATTCTTGCCTCCGGGAATCTCCGTTCTGCCCTGTTCGGGCCTGCGGGACTCTGTTCGGGCCTATGCTTGCCTGCAGGAATCTCTGTTCCGCCCTACTCTGGCCTGCGGGACTCTCCGTTCGGGCGTATTCTGGCCTGCGGGACTCTGATCGGGCCTATTCTTATTCCGGGAATCTCCGATCGGGAGTACCCTGGCTTGCGGGACGCTGTTCGGGCCTATGCTTGCCTGCAGGAATCTCTGTTCCGGCCTATTCTGGCCTGCAGGACTCTGTTTGGGCCTATGCTTGCCTACGGGACTCTCCGTTTGGGCGTATCCTTGCCTGCGGGACTCTGTTCGGGCCTCTTCTTGCCCGCACGGCTCCTCTACTCGGGCCTATTTTTGCCTGTGGGACTCTATTGGGGCCTATTCTTGCCTCCGTCAATCTCCGTTCGGGCCTATTCTGGCCTGTGGGACTCTTCGTTCGGGCCTAGGCTTCCCTTTGGCAATCTCCGTTCAGGCGTATGCTGGCCTGCGGGACTCTGTTCGGGCCTTTGGTTGCTTTCGGAAATCCCCGTTCTGGCCTATTCTGGCCTGCGGAATTCTGTTCGGGGCTATTCTTGCTCCGGGAATCTCTGTTCGGGACTATTCTGGCCTGTGGGACTCTGTTCGGGCCCATGCCTGCCTGCGGGGCTCTCTGTTCAGGCCTTTTTCGCCTACGGGACTCTCCGTTCGGGCCTATTCTCTGGAGCGGGACTTTAGTCGGGCCTACTCTTGCCTACGGGGCTCCTCAATTCTTGCCTCTGGGATTCTGTTCGGGCCTATTCTTGTCTGCGGGACTCTCCGTTTGAGCCTATTCTTGCCTGTGGGTTCTCCGTTCAGGGCTACTCTTGCCAGCGGGACTCTGTTCGTGCCTCATCTTGCCTGCATGGCTGCTCTACTCGGGCCTACTCTTGCCTGCGGGACTCTGTTCGGGCCTATCCTTGCTCTGGGAATCTCCGTTCGGGCATACCCTGGCCTGCGGGACTCCGTTCGGGCCTATTCTGGCCTGCGGGACTCTGTTTGGGCCTATGCTTGCCTGCAGGAATCTCTGTTCCGGCCTATTGTGGCCTGCAGCACTCTCCGTTTGGGCCTATTCCGGCCTACGGGACTCTGTTTGGGCCTATGCTTGCCTACGGGAATCTCCGTTCAGGCGTATGCTGGCCTGCGGTGTTCTCAATTTGGGCATATTCTCTCGCCTCCGGGACTTTCCTTTGGGCCTATTCTCGCCTGCGCATCTCTCCGTTCGGGCCTATTCTTGCCTGCAGGACTCTCCGTTCCGGCCTATTCTTGCCTGCGGGTCTCTCCGTTCGGGACAATTCTGACCTGCAAAACTCTCCGTTCGGACCTAATCTAGCCTCTGGGAGTCTCCTTTGGGGTCTCCTGTTGCGTGCGGGGCTGCTCCATTCCAGCCTTTTGTGCTTACGGAGCTCCGATATTCGGTCCTGTTCTAGCATGCGGAGCTCCGCTACTCAGGCCTGATTGTGCGTGCGGGGCTCCGCTACTCGGGCCTGTTGGTGCATGCGGGGCTCCACTACTTGGGCCTGTTCTTGCATGCGGGGCTCCGCTACTCGGGTCTGTTCGTGCTTGCAGGGCTCTGCTACTCGGGCCTGTTCGTGCGTGCGGGGCTCCGCTATTCAGGCCTGATAGTGTGTGCGGGGCTCCTCTATTCAGGCCTGTCCTTCCCTGCGGGACTCTATTCGGGCCTATACTTCCCTGCGGGACTCTGTTCGGGCCTATTCTGGCCTGCGAGACCCTCGGTTCGCCCGTATTGTGGTCTGCGGGACCCTCGTTCGGGCCCATTCTCGCCTTCGAGACCCTCTGTTCGGGCTTTTCTGGCCTGCGGGACTCTCCGTTCGGGCCTATTCTTGGGAGCGGGTCTCTATTCGGGCCTATTTTTGCCTAAGGGCTCCTCTATTCGGGCCTATTCTGGCCTGCGGGACTCTCCGTTCGGGCCTATTCTCACCTGAGGAACTCTCCGTTCGGGCCTTTCTGGCCTTCGGGACTCTGTTCGGGTCTCTTCTTGCCAGCGGGGCTCTTCGTTTGGGCCTATTCTTGCCTGCAGGACTCTGTTCGGGCCTCTTCTTGCCTGCACAGCCCCTCTACTCGGGCCTATTTTTGCCTGCGGGACTCTGTCCAGGCCTATTGTTGCCCCCGGAAAACTCCGTTCGGTCCTATTCTGGCTTGTGGGACTCTGTTCGGGCCTATGCTTGCCTGCGGGAATCTCCTTTCAGGGTTATGCTGACCTGTGGGATTCTCAGTTTGGGCGTATTCTCGCCTGCAGGACATCTCTTCGGGCCTATTCTCGCCCGCGGGACCCTCCGTTCGGTCGTTTCTGGCCTGCGGGACTCTCCGTTCGGGCCTAATCTTGCCTGCAGGATTCTGCGTTCGGGCTTACTCTTGCTTGCCGGACAGGGTTCGGGGGTCTTGTTGCCTGCACGGCTCCTCTACTCGGGCCTCATTTTGCCTTCGGGACACCGTTCGGGTCTATTCTTGGTCCGGGAATCTCCGTTCGGGCCTATGCTGGCCTGCTGGACTCTGTTCGAGCCTATGCTTGCGTGCGGGAATGACCGTTCGGGCCTATGTTGGCCTGCGGGACTCTCCGTTCGGGCCATTCTGCCCTGCGGGACTCTCCGTTCGGGCCTATTCTCTGGAGCGGGACTTTACTCGGGCCTATTCTTGCCTCCGGGCCTCCTCTATTCTTGCCTATTCTTGCCTCCGGGAATCTCCGTTCTGGCCTGTTCGGGCCTGCAGGACTCTGTTCGGGCCTATGCTTGCCTGCAGGAATCTCTGTTCTGGCCTATTCTGGCCTGCAGGACTCTCCGTTCGGGCCTATTCTGGCCTGCAGGACTCTGTTTGGGCCTATGCTTGCCTACGGGAATCTCCGTTCAGGCGTATGCTGGCCTGCGGGTCTCTCCGTTCGGGCCTATTCTTGCCTGCGGGACTCTCCGTTTGGGCGTATCCTTGCCTGCGGGACTCTGTTCGGGCCTCTTCTTGCCCGCACGGCTCCTCTACTCGGGCCTATTTTTGCCTGTGGGACTCTATTGGGGCCTATTCTTGCGTCCGACAATCTCCGTTCGGGCCTATTCTGGCCTGCGGGACTCTTCGTTCGGGCCTAGGCTTCCCTTTGGCAATCTCCGTTCAGGCGTATGCTGGCCTGCGGGACTCTGTTCGGGCCTTTGGTTGCTTTCGGAAATCCCCGTTCTGGCCTATTCTGGCCTGCGGAATTCTGTTCGGGGCTATTCTTGCTCCGGGAATCTCTGTTCGGGACTATTCTGGCCTGTGGGACTCTGTTCGGGCCCATGCCTGCCTGCGGGGCTCTCTGTTCAGGCCTTTTTCGCCTACGGGACTCTCCGTTCGGGCCTATTCTCTGGAGCGGGACTTTAGTCGGGCCTACTCTTGCCTACGGGGCTCCTCTATTCTTGCCTCTGGGATTCTGTTCGGGCCTATTCTTGTCTGCGGGACTCTCCGTTTGAGCCTATTCTTGCCTGTGGGTTCTCCGTTCAGGGCTACTCTTGCCAGCGGGACTCTGTTCGTGCCTCATCTTGCCTGCATGGCTGCTCTACTCGGGCCTACTCTTGCCTGCGGGACTCTGTTCGGGCCTATCCTTGCTCTGGGAATCTCCGTTCGGGCATACCCTGGCCTGCGGGACTCCGTTCGGGCCTATTCTGGCCTGCGGGACTCTGTTTGGGCCTATGCTTGCCTGCAGGAATCTCTGTTCCGGCCTATTGTGGCCTGCAGCACTCTCCGTTTGGGCCTATTCTGGCCTACGGGACTCTGTTTGGGCCTATGCTTGCCTACGGGAATCTCCGTTCAGGCGTATGCTGGCCTGCGGTGTCCTCAATTTGGGCATATTCTCTCGCCTCCGGGACTTTCCTTTGGGCCTATTCTCGCCTGCGCATCTCTCCGTTCGGGCCTATTCTTGCCTGCGGGACTCTCCGTTCCGGCCTATTCTTGCCTGCGGGTCTCTCCGTTCGGGACAATTCTGACCTGCAAAACTCTCCGTTCGGACCTAATCTAGCCTCTGGGAGTTTCCTTTGGGGTCTCCTGTTGCGTGCGGGGCTGCTCCATTCCAGCCTTTTGTGCTTACGGAGCTCCGATATTCGGTCCTGTTCTAGCATGCGGAGCTCCGCTACTCAGGCCTGATTGTGCGTGCGGGGCTCCGCTACTCGGGCCTGTTGGTGCATGCGGGGCTCCACTACTTGGGCCTGTTCTTGCATGCGGGGCTCCGCTACTCGGGTCTGTTCGTGCTTGCAGGGCTCTGCTACTCGGGCCTGTTCGTGCGTGCGGGGATCCGCTATTCAGGCCTGATAGTGTGTGCGGGGCTCCTCTATTCAGGCCTGTCCTTCCCTGCGGGACTCTATTCGGGCCTATACTTCCCTGCGGGACTCTGTTCGGGCCTATTCTGGCCTGCGAGACCCTCGGTTCGCCCGTATTGTGGTCTGCGGGACCCTCGTTCGGGCCCATTCTCGCCTTCGAGACCCTCTGTTCGGGCTTTTCTGGCCTGCGGGACTCTCCGTTCGGGCCTATTCTTGGGAGCGGGTCTCTATTCGGGCCTATTTTTGCCTAAGGGCTCCTCTATTCGGGCCTATTGTGGCCTGCGGGACTCTCCGTTCGGGCCTATTCTCACCTGGGGAACTCTCCGTTCGGGCCTTTCTGGCCTTCGGGACTCTGTTCGGGTCTCTTCTTGCCAGCGGGGCTCTTCGTTTGGGCCTATTCTTGCCTGCAGAACTCTGTTCGGGCCTCTTCTTGCCTGCACAGCCCCTCTACTCGGGCCTATTTTTGCCTGCGGGACTCTGTCCAGGCCTATTGTTGCCCCCAGAAAACTCCGTTCGGTCCTATTCTGGCTTGTGGGACTCTGTTCGGGCCTATGCTTGCCTGCGGGAATCTCCTTTCAGGGTTATGCTGACCTGTGGGATTCTCAGTTTGGGCGTATTCTCGCCTGCAGGACATCTCTTCGGGCCTATTCTCGCCCGCGGGACCCTCCATTCGGTCGTTTCTGGCCTGCGGGACTCTCCATTCGGGCCTAATCTTGGGAGCGGGAGCGGGACTCTACTCGGGCCTATTCTTGCCTAGGGGCCTCTTCTATTCGTGCTTCTTCTTGCCAGTGGGACTCTGTTCAGGCCCGTTCTTGCCTGCAGGATTCTGCGTTCGGGCTTATTCTTGCTTGCCGGACAGTGTTCGGGCGTCTTGTTGCCTGCACGGCTCCTCTACTCGGGCCTCATTTTGCCTTCGGGACACCGTTCGGGTCTATTCTTGGTCCGGGAATCTCCGTTCGGGCCTATGCTCGCCTGCTGGACTCTGTTCGGGCCTATGCTTAACTGCGGGAATGACCGTTCGGGCCTATGTTGCCCTGTGGGACTGACCGTTCGGGCCTTTCTGACCTTCGGGACTCTGTTCGGGTCTCTTCTTGCCAGCGGGGCTCTTCGTTTGGGCCTATTCTTGCCTGCAGAACTCTGTTCGGGCCTCTTCTTGCCTGCACAGCCCCTCTACTCGGGCCTATTTTTGCCTGCGGGACTCTGTCCAGGCCTATTGTTGCCCCCGGAAAACTCCGTTCGGTCCTATTCTGGCTTGTGGGACTCTGTTCGGGCCTATGCTTGCCTGCGGGAATCTCCTTTCAGGGTTATGCTGACCTGTGGGATTCTCAGTTTGGGCGTATTCTCGCCTGCAGGACATCTCTTCGGGCCTATTCTCGCCCGCGGGACCCTCCGTTCGGTCGTTTCTGGCCTGCGGGACTCTCCGTTCGAGCCTAATCTTGCCTGCAGGATTCTGCGTTCGGGCTTACTCTTGCTTGTCGGACAGGGTTCGGGCGTCTTCTTGCCTGCACGGCTCCTTTACTCGGGCCTCATTTTGCCTTCGGGACACCGTTCGGGTCTATTCTTGGTCCGGGAATCTCCGTTCGGGCCTATGCTGGCTTGCTGGACTCTGTTCGGGCCTATGCTTGCCTGCGGGAATGACCGTTCGGGCCTATGTTGGCCTGCGGGACTCTCCGTTCGGGCCATTCTGGCCTGCGGGACTCTCCGTTCGGGCCTATTCTCTGGAGCGGGACTTTACTCGGGCCTATTCTTGCCTCCGGGCCTCCTCTATTCTTGCCTATTCTTGCCTCCGGGAATCTCCGTTCTGGCCTGTTCGGGCCTGCGGGAATCTGTTCGGGCCTATGCTTGCCTGCAGGAATCTCTGTTCTGCCCTACTCTGGCCTGCGGGACTCTCCGTTCAGGCCTATTCTGGCCTGCGGGACTCTGTTCGGGCCTATTCTTGCTCCGGGAATCGCCGGTCGGGCGTACCCTGCCTTGCGGGACTCTGTTCGGGCCTATGCTTGCCTGCAGGAATCTCTGTTCTGGCCTATTCTGGCCTGCAGGACTCTCCGTTCGGGCGTATTCTGGCCTGCAGGACTCTGTTTGGGCCTATGCTTGCCTACGGGAATCTCTGTTCAGGCGTATGCTGGCCTGCGGGTCTCTCCGTTCGGGCCTATTCTTGCCTGCGGGACTCTCCGTTTGGGCGTATCCTTGCCTGCGGGACTCTGTTCGGGCCTCTTCTTGCCCGCACGGCTCCTCTACTCGGGCCTATTTTTGCCTGTGGGACTCTATTGGGGCCTATTCTTGCCTCCGACAATCTCCGTTCGGGCCTATTCTGGCCTGCGGGACTCTTCGTTCGGGCCTAGGCTTCCCTTTGGCAATCTCCGTTCAGGCGTATGCTGGCCTGCAGGACTCTGTTCGGGCCTTTGGTTGCTTTCGGAAATCCCCGTACTGGCCTATTCTGGCCTGCGGAATTCTGTTGGGGGCTATTCTTGCTCCGGGAATCTCTGTTCGGGACTATTCTGGCCTGTGGGACTCTGTTCGGGCCCATGCCTGCCTGCGGGGCTCTCTGTTCAGGTCTTTTTCGCCTACAGGACTCTCCGTTCGGGCCTATTCTCTGGAGTGGGACTTTAGTCGGGCGTACTCTTGCCTACGGTGCTCCTCTATTCTTGCCTCTGGGATTCTGTTCGGGCCTGTTCTTGTCTGCGGGACTCTCCGTTTGAGCCTATTCTTGCCTGTGGGTTCTCCGTTCAGGGCTACTCTTGCCAGCGAGACTCTGTTCGTGCCTCATCTTGCCTGCATGGCTGCTCTACTCGGGCCTACTCTTGCCTGCGGGACTCTGTTCCGGCCTATCCTTGCTCTGGGAAACTCCGTTCGGGCATACCCTGGCCTGCGGGACTCCGTTCGGGCCTATTCTGGCCTGCGGGACTCTGTTTGGGCCTATGCTTGCCTACGGGAATCTCCGTTCAGGCGTATGCTGGCCTGCGGTATTCTCAATTTGGGCATATTCTCTCGCCTCCGGGACTTTCCTTTGGGCCTATTCTCGCCTGTGCAACTCTCCGTTCGGGCCTATTCTTGCCTGCGGGACTCTCCGTTCCGGCCTATTCTTGCCTGCGGGTCTCTCCGTTCGGGACAATTCTGACCTGCAAAACTCTCCGTTCGGACCTAATCTAGCCTCTGGGAGTCTCCTTTCGGTCTCGTGTTGCGTGCGGGGCTGCTCCATTCCAGCCTTTTGTGCTTACGGAGCTCCGATATTCGGTCCTGTTCTAGCATGCGGAGCTCCGCTACTCAGGCCTGATTGTGCGTGCGGGGCTCCGCTACTCGGGCCTGTTGGTGCATGCGGGGCTCCACTACTTGGGCCTGTTCTTGCATGCGGGGCTCCGCTACTCGGGTCTGTTCGTGCTTGCAGGGTTCTGCTACTCGGGCCTGTTCGTGCGTGCGGGGATCCGCTATTCAGGCCTGATAGTGTGTGCAGGGCTCCTCTATTCAGGCCTGTCCTTCCCTGCGGGACTCTATTCGGGCCTATACTTCCCTGCGGGACTCTGTTCGGGCCTATTCTGGCCTGCGAGACCCTCCGTTCGCCCCTATCGTGGTCTGCGGGACCCTCGTTCGGGCCCATTCTCGCCTTCGAGACCCTCTGTTCGGGCTTTTCTGGCCTGCGGGACTCTCCGTTCGGGCCTATTCTTGTGAGCGGGTCTCTATTCCGGCCTATTTTTGCCTAAGGGCTCCTCTATTCGGGCCTATTCTGGCCTGCGGGACTCTCCGTTCGGGCCTATTCTCACCTGGGGAACTCTCCGTTCGGGCCTTTCTGACCTTCGGGACTCGGTTCGGGTCTCTTCTTGCCAGCGGGGCTCTTCGTTTGGGCCTATTCTTGCCTGCAGGACTCTGTTCGGGCCTCTTCTTGCCTGCACAGCCCCTCTACTCGGGCCTATTTTTGCCTGCAGGACTCTGTCCAGGCCTATTGTTGCCCCCGGAAAACTCCGTTCGGTCCTATTCTGGCTTGTGGGACTCTGTTCGGGCCTATGCTTGCCTGCGGGAATCTCCTTTCAGGGTTATGCTGACCTGTGGGATTCTCAGTTTGGGCGTATTCTCGCCTGCAGGACATCTCTTCGGGCCTATTCTCGCCCGCGGGACCCTCCGTTCGGTCGTTTCTGGCCTGCGGGACTCTCCGTTCGGGCCTAATCTTGCCTGCAGGATTCTGCATTCGGGCTTATTCTTGCTTGCCGGACAGGGTTCGGGCGTCTTGTTGCCTGCACGGCTCCTCTACTCGGGCCTCATTTTGCCTTCGGGACAACGTTCGGGTCTATTCTTGGTCCGGGAATCTCCGTTCGGGCCTATGCTGGCTTGCTGGACTCTGTTCGGGCCTATGCTTGCCTGCGGGAATGACCGTTCGGGCCTATGTTGGCCTGCGGGACTCTCCGTTCGGGCCTTTCTTGCCTGCGGGACTCTCCGTTCGGGACTATTCTCTGGAGCGGTACTTTACTCGGGCCTATTCTTGCCTCAGGGCCTCCTCTATTCTTGCCTATTCTTGCCTCCGGGAATCTCCGTTCTGGCCTGTTCGGGCCTGCGGGACTCTGTTCGGGCCTATGCTTGCCTGCAGGAATCTCTGTTCCGCCCTACTCTGGCCTGCGGGACTCTCCGTTCGGGCGTATTCTGGCCTGCGGGACTCTGATCGGGCCTATTCTTAGTCCGGGAATCTCCGATCGGGAGTACCCTGGCTTGCGGGACTCTGTTCGGGCCTATGCTTGCCTGCAGGAATCTCTGTTCCGGCCTATTCTGGCCTGCAGGACTCTTTTTGGGCCTATGCTTGCCTACGGGAATCTCCGTTCAGGCGTATGCTGGCCTGCGGGTCTCTCTGTTCGGGCCTATTCTTGCCTGCGGGTCTCTCCGTTCGTGCCTATTCTTGCCTGCGGGACTCTCCGTTTGGGCGTATCTTTGCCTGCGGGACTCTGTTCGGGCCTCTTCTTGCCCGCACGGCTCCTCTACTCGGGCCTATTTTTGCCTGTGGGACTCTATTGGGGCCTATTCTTGCGTCCGACAATCTCCGTTCGGGCCTATTCTGGCCTGCGGGACTCTTCGTTCGGGCCTAGGCTTCCCTTTGGCAATCTCCGTTCAGGCGTATGCTGGCCTGCGGGACTCTGTTCGGGCCTTTGGTTGCTTTCGGAAATCCCCGTTCTGGCCTATTCTGGCCTGCGGAATGCTGTTCGGGGCTATTCTTGCTCCGGGAATCTCTGTTCGGGACTATTCTGGCCTGTGGGACTCTGTTCGGGCCCATGCCTGCCTGCGGGGCTCTCTGTTCAGGCCTTTTTCGCCTACGGGACTCTCCGTTCGGGCCTATTCTCTGGAGCGGGACTTTAGTCGGGCCTACTCTTGCCTACGGGGCTCCTCAATTCTTGCCTCTGGGATTCTGTTCGGGCCTATTCTTGTCTGCGGGACTCTCCGTTTGAGCCTATTCTTGCCTGTGGGTTCTCCGTTCAGGGCTACTCTTGCCAGCGGGACTCTGTTCGTGCCTCATCTTGCCTGCATGGCTGCTCTACTCGGGCCTACTCTTGCCTGCGGGACTCTGTTCGGGCCTATCCTTGCTCTGGGAATCTCCGTTCGGGCATACCCTGGCCTGCGGGACTCCGTTCGGGCCTATTCTGGCCTGCGGGACTCTGTTTGGGCCTATGCTTGCCTGCAGGAATCTCTGTTCCGGCCTATTGTGGCCTGCAGCACTCTCCGTTTGGGCCTATTCCGGCCTACGGGACTCTGTTTGGGCCTATGCTTGCCTACGGGAATCTCCGTTCAGGCGTATGCTGGCCTGCGGTGTCCTCAATTTGGGCATATTCTCTCGCCTCCGGGACTTTCCTTTGGGCCTATTCTCGCCTGCGCATCTCTCCGTTCGGGCCTATTCTTGCCTGCGGGACTCTCCGTTCCGGCCTATTCTTGCCTGCGGGTCTCTCCGTTCGGGACAATTCTGACCTGCAAAACTCTCCGTTCGGACCTAATCTAGCCTCTGGGAGTCTCCTTTGGGGTCTCCTGTTGCGTGCGGGGCTGCTCCATTCCAGCCTTTTGTGCTTACGGAGCTCCGATATTCGGTCCTGTTCTAGCATGCGGAGCTCCGCTACTCAGGCCTGATTGTGCGTGCGGGGCTCCGCTACTCGGGCCTGTTGGTGCATGCGGGGCTCCACTACTTGGGCCTGTTCTTGCATGCGGGGCTCCGCTACTCGGGTCTGTTCGTGCTTGCAGGGCTCTGCTACTCGGGCCTGTTCGTGCGTGCGGGGCTCCGCTATTCAGGCCTGATAGTGTGTGCGGGGCTCCTCTATTCAGGCCTGTCCTTCCCTGCGGGACTCTATTCGGGCCTATACTTCCCTGCGGGACTCTGTTCGGGCCTATTCTGGCCTGCGAGACCCTCGGTTCGCCCGTATTGTGGTCTGCGGGACCCTCGTTCGGGCCCATTCTCGCCTTCGAGACCCTCTGTTCGGGCTTTTCTGGCCTGCGGGACTCTCCGTTCGGGCCTATTCTTGGGAGCGGGTCTCTATTCGGGCCTATTTTTGCCTAAGGGCTCCTCTATTCGGGCCTATTGTGGCCTGCGGGACTCTCCGTTCGGGCCTATTCTCACCTGAGGAACTCTCCGTTCGGGCCTTTCTGGCCTTCGGGACTCTGTTCGGGTCTCTTCTTGCCAGCGGGGCTCTTCGTTTGGGCCTATTCTTGCCTGCAGGACTCTGTTCGGGCCTCTTCTTGCCTGCACAGCCCCTCTACTCGGGCCTATTTTTGCCTGCGGGACTCTGTCCAGGCCTATTGTTGCCCCCGGAAAACTCCGTTCGGTCCTATTCTGGCTTGTGGGACTCTGTTCGGGCCTATGCTTGCCTGCGGGAATCTCCTTTCAGGGTTATGCTGACCTGTGGGATTCTCAGTTTGGGCGTATTCTCGCCTGCAGGACATCTCTTCGGGCCTATTCTCGCCCGCGGGACCCTCCGTTCGGTCGTTTCTGGCCTGCGGGACTCTCCGTTCGGGCCTAATCTTGCCTGCAGGATTCTGCGTTCGGGCTTACTCTTGCTTGCCGGACAGGGTTCGGGGGTCTTGTTGCCTGCACGGCTCCTCTACTCGGGCCTCATTTTGCCTTCGGGACACCGTTCGGGTCTATTCTTGGTCCGGGAATCTCCGTTCGGGCCTATGCTGGCCTGCTGGACTCTGTTCGAGCCTATGCTTGCGTGCGGGAATGACCGTTCGGGCCTATGTTGGCCTGCGGGACTCTCCGTTCGGGCCATTCTGCCCTGCGGGACTCTCCGTTCGGGCCTATTCTCTGGAGCGGGACTTTACTCGGGCCTATTCTTGCCTCCGGGCCTCCTCTATTCTTGCCTATTCTTGCCTCCGGGAATCTCCGTTCTGGCCTGTTCGGGCCTGCAGGACTCTGTTCGGGCCTATGCTTGCCTGCAGGAATCTCTGTTCTGGCCTATTCTGGCCTGCAGGACTCTCCGTTCGGGCCTATTCTGGCCTGCAGGACTCTGTTTGGGCCTATGCTTGCCTACGGGAATCTCCGTTCAGGCGTATGCTGGCCTGCGGGTCTCTCCGTTCGGGCCTATTCTTGCCTGCGGGACTCTCCGTTTGGGCGTATCCTTGCCTGCGGGACTCTGTTCGGGCCTCTTCTTGCCCGCACGGCTCCTCTACTCGGGCCTATTTTTGCCTGTGGGACTCTATTGGGGCCTATTCTTGCCTCCGACAATCTCCGTTCGGGCCTATTCTGGCCTGCGGGACTCTTCGTTCGGGCCTAGGCTTCCCTTTGGCAATCTCCGTTCAGGCGTATGCTGGCCTGCGGGACTCTGTTCGGGCCTTTGGTTGCTTTCGGAAATCCCCGTTCTGGCCTATTCTGGCCTGCGGAATTCTGTTCGGGGCTATTCTTGCTCCGGGAATCTCTGTTCGGGACTATTCTGGCCTGTGGGACTCTGTTCGGGCCCATGCCTGCCTGCGGGGCTCTCTGTTCAGGCCTTTTTCGCCTACGGGACTCTCCGTTCGGGCCTATTCTCTGGAGCGGGACTTTAGTCGGGCCTACTCTTGCCTACGGGGCTCCTCTATTCTTGCCTCTGGGATTCTGTTCGGGCCTATTCTTGTCTGCGGGACTCTCCGTTTGAGCCTATTCTTGCCTGTGGGTTCTCCGTTCAGGGCTACTCTTGCCAGCGGGACTCTGTTCGTGCCTCATCTTGCCTGCATGGCTGCTCTACTCGGGCCTACTCTTGCCTGCGGGACTCTGTTCGGGCCTATCCTTGCTCTGGGAATCTCCGTTCGGGCATACCCTGGCCTGCGGGACTCCGTTCGGGCCTATTCTGGCCTGCGGGACTCTGTTTGGGCCTATGCTTGCCTGCAGGAATCTCTGTTCCGGCCTATTGTGGCCTGCAGCACTCTCCGTTTGGGCCTATTCTGGCCTACGGGACTCTGTTTGGGCCTATGCTTGCCTACGGGAATCTCCGTTCAGGCGTATGCTGGCCTGCGGTGTCCTCAATTTGGGCATATTCTCTCGCCTCCGGGACTTTCCTTTGGGCCTATTCTCGCCTGCGCATCTCTCCGTTCGGGCCTATTCTTGCCTGCGGGACTCTCCGTTCCGGCCTATTCTTGCCTGCGGGTCTCTCCGTTCGGGACAATTCTGACCTGCAAAACTCTCCGTTCGGACCTAATCTAGCCTCTGGGAGTCTCCTTTGGGGTCTCCTGTTGCGTGCGGGGCTGCTCCATTCCAGCCTTTTGTGCTTACGGAGCTCCGATATTCGGTCCTGTTCTAGCATGCGGAGCTCCGCTACTCAGGCCTGATTGTGCGTGCGGGGCTCCGCTACTCGGGCCTGTTGGTGCATGCGGGGCTCCACTACTTGGGCCTGTTCTTGCATGCGGGGCTCCGCTACTCGGGTCTGTTCGTGCTTGCAGGGCTCTGCTACTCGGGCCTGTTCGTGCGTGCGGGGATCCGCTATTCAGGCCTGATAGTGTGTGCGGGGCTCCTCTATTCAGGCCTGTCCTTCCCTGCGGGACTCTATTCGGGCCTATACTTCCCTGCGGGACTCTGTTCGGGCCTATTCTGGCCTGCGAGACCCTCGGTTCGCCCGTATTGTGGTCTGCGGGACCCTCGTTCGGGCCCATTCTCGCCTTCGAGACCCTCTGTTCGGGCTTTTCTGGCCTGCGGGACTCTCCGTTCGGGCCTATTCTTGGGAGCGGGTCTCTATTCGGGCCTATTTTTGCCTAAGGGCTCCTCTATTCGGGCCTATTCTGGCCTGCGGGACTCTCCGTTCGGGCCTATTCTCACCTGGGGAACTCTCCGTTCGGGCCTTTCTGGCCTTCGGGACTCTGTTCGGGTCTCTTCTTGCCAGCGGGGCTCTTCGTTTGGGCCTATTCTTGCCTGCAGAACTCTGTTCGGGCCTCTTCTTGCCTGCACAGCCCCTCTACTCGGGCCTATTTTTGCCTGCGGGACTCTGTCCAGGCCTATTGTTGCCCCCAGAAAACTCCGTTCGGTCCTATTCTGGCTTGTGGGACTCTGTTCGGGCCTATGCTTGCCTGCGGGAATCTCCTTTCAGGGTTATGCTGACCTGTGGGATTCTCAGTTTGGGCGTATTCTCGCCTGCAGGACATCTCTTCGGGCCTATTCTCGCCCGCGGGACCCTCCATTCGGTCGTTTCTGGCCTGCGGGACTCTCCATTCGGGCCTAATCTTGGGAGCGGGAGCGGGACTCTACTCGGGCCTATTCTTGCCTAGGGGCCTCTTCTATTCGTGCTTCTTCTTGCCAGTGGGACTCTGTTCAGGCCCGTTCTTGCCTGCAGGATTCTGCGTTCGGGCTTATTCTTGCTTGCCGGACAGTGTTCGGGCGTCTTGTTGCCTGCACGGCTCCTCTACTCGAGCCTCATTTTGCCTTCGGGACACCGTTCGGGTCTATTCTTGGTCCGGGAATCTCCGTTCGGGCCTATGCTCGCCTGCTGGACTCTGTTCGGGCCTATGCTTAACTGCGGGAATGACCGTTCGGGCCTATGTTGCCCTGTGGGACTGACCGTTCGGGCCTTTCTGACCTTCGGGACTCTGTTCGGGTCTCTTCTTGCCAGCGGGGCTCTTCGTTTGGGCCTATTCTTGCCTGCAGAACTCTGTTCGGGCCTCTTCTTGCCTGCACAGCCCCTCTACTCGGGCCTATTTTTGCCTGCGGGACTCTGTCCAGGCCTATTGTTGCCCCCGGAAAACTCCGTTCGGTCCTATTCTGGCTTGTGGGACTCTGTTCGGGCCTATGCTTGCCTGCGGGAATCTCCTTTCAGGGTTATGCTGACCTGTGGGATTCTCAGTTTGGGCGTATTCTCGCCTGCAGGACATCTCTTCGGGCCTATTCTCGCCCGCGGGACCCTCCGTTCGGTCGTTTCTGGCCTGCGGGACTCTCCGTTCGAGCCTAATCTTGCCTGCAGGATTCTGCGTTCGGGCTTACTCTTGCTTGTCGGACAGGGTTCGGGCGTCTTCTTGCCTGCACGGCTCCTTTACTCGGGCCTCATTTTGCCTTCGGGACACCGTTCGGGTCTATTCTTGGTCCGGGAATCTCCGTTCGGGCCTATGCTGGCTTGCTGGACTCTGTTCGGGCCTATGCTTGCCTGCGGGAATGACCGTTCGGGCCTATGTTGGCCTGCGGGACTCTCCGTTCGGGCCATTCTGGCCTGCGGGACTCTCCGTTCGGGTCTATTCTCTGGAGCGGGACTTTACTCGGGCCTATTCTTGCCTCCGGGCCTCCTCTATTCTTGCCTATTCTTGCCTCCGGGAATCTCCGTTCTGGCCTGTTCGGGCCTGCGGGACTCTGTTCGGGCCTATGCTTGCCTGCAGGAATCTCTGTTCTGCCCTACTCTGGCCTGCGGGACTCTCCGTTCAGGCCTATTCTGGCCTGCGGGACTCTGTTCGGGCCTATTCTTGCTCCGGGAATCGCCGGTCGGGCGTACCCTGCCTTGCGGGACTCTGTTCGGGCCTATGCTTGCCTGCAGGAATCTCTGTTCTGGCCTATTCTGGCCTGCAGGACTCTCCGTTCGGGCGTATTCTGGCCTGCAGGACTCTGTTTGGGCCTATGCTTGCCTACGGGAATCTCTGTTCAGGCGTATGCTGGCCTGCGGGTCTCTCCGTTCGGGCCTATTCTTGCCTGCGGGACTCTCCGTTTGGGCGTATCCTTGCCTGCGGGACTCTGTTCGGGCCTCTTCTTGCCCGCACGGCTCCTCTACTCGGGCCTATTTTTGCCTGTGGGACTCTATTGGGGCCTATTCTTGCCTCCGACAATCTCCGTTCGGGCCTATTCTGGCCTGCGGGACTCTTCGTTCGGGCCTAGGCTTCCCTTTGGCAATCTCCGTTCAGGCGTATGCTGGCCTGCAGGACTCTGTTCGGGCCTTTGGTTGCTTTCGGAAATCCCCGTACTGGCCTATTCTGGCCTGCGGAATTCTGTTGGGGGCTATTCTTGCTCCGGGAATCTCTGTTCGGGACTATTCTGGCCTGTGGGACTCTGTTCGGGCCCATGCCTGCCTGCGGGGCTCTCTGTTCAGGTCTTTTTCGCCTACAGGACTCTCCGTTCGGGCCTATTCTCTGGAGTGGGACTTTAGTCGGGCGTACTCTTGCCTACGGTGCTCCTCTATTCTTGCCTCTGGGATTCTGTTCGGGCCTATTCTTGTCTGCGGGACTCTCCGTTTGAGCCTATTCTTGCCTGTGGGTTCTCCGTTCAGGGCTACTCTTGCCAGCGAGACTCTGTTCGTGCCTCATCTTGCCTGCATGGCTGCTCTACTCGGGCCTACTCTTGCCTGCGGGACTCTGTTCCGGCCTATCCTTGCTCTGGGAAACTCCGTTCGGGCATACCCTGGCCTGCGGGACTCCGTTCGGGCCTATTCTGGCCTGCGGGACTCTGTTTGGGCCTATGCTTGCCTACGGGAATCTCCGTTCAGGCGTATGCTGGCCTGCGGTATTCTCAATTTGGGCATATTCTCTCGCCTCCGGGACTTTCCTTTGGGCCTATTCTCGCCTGTGCAACTCTCCGTTCGGGCCTATTCTTGCCTGCGGGACTCTCCGTTCCGGCCTATTCTTGCCTGCGGGTCTCTCCGTTCGGGACAATTCTGACCTGCAAAACTCTCCGTTCGGACCTAATCTAGCCTCTGGGAGTCTCCTTTCGGTCTCGTGTTGCGTGCGGGGCTGCTCCATTCCAGCCTTTTGTGCTTACGGAGCTCCGATATTCGGTCCTGTTCTAGCATGCGGAGCTCCGCTACTCAGGCCTGATTGTGCGTGCGGGGCTCCGCTACTCGGGCCTGTTGGTGCATGCGGGGCTCCACTACTTGGGCCTGTTCTTGCATGCGGGGCTCCGCTACTCGGGTCTGTTCGTGCTTGCAGGGTTCTGCTACTCGGGCCTGTTCGTGCGTGCGGGGATCCGCTATTCAGGCCTGATAGTGTGTGCAGGGCTCCTCTATTCCGGCCTGTCCTTCCCTGCGGGACTCTATTCGGGCCTATACTTCCCTGCGGGACTCTGTTCGGGCCTATTCTGGCCTGCGAGACCCTCCGTTCGCCCCTATCGTGGTCTGCGGGACCCTCGTTCGGGCCCATTCTCGCCTTCGAGACCCTCTGTTCGGGCTTTTCTGGCCTGCGGGACTCTCCGTTCGGGCCTATTCTTGTGAGCGGGTCTCTATTCCGGCCTATTTTTGCCTAAGGGCTCCTCTATTCGGGCCTATTCTGGCCTGCGGGACTCTCCGTTCGGGCCTATTCTCACCTGGGGAACTCTCCGTTCGGACCTTTCTGACCTTCGGGACTCGGTTCGGGTCTCTTCTTGCCAGCGGGGCTCTTCGTTTGGGCCTATTCTTGCCTGCAGGACTCTGTTCGGGCCTCTTCTTGCCTGCACAGCCCCTCTACTCGGGCCTATTTTTGCCTGCAGGACTCTGTCCAGGCCTATTGTTGCCCCCGGAAAACTCCGTTCGGTCCTATTCTGGCTTGTGGGACTCTGTTCGGGCCTATGCTTGCCTGCGGGAATCTCCTTTCAGGGTTATGCTGACCTGTGGGATTCTCAGTTTGGGCGTATTCTCGCCTGCAGGACATCTCTTCGGGCCTATTCTCGCCCGCGGGACCCTCCGTTCGGTCGTTTCTGGCCTGCGGGACTCTCCGTTCGGGCCTAATCTTGCCTGCAGGATTCTGCATTCGGGCTTATTCTTGCTTGCCGGACAGGGTTCGGGCGTCTTGTTGCCTGCACGGCTCCTCTACTCGGGCCTCATTTTGCCTTCGGGACACCGTTCGGGTCTATTCTTGGTCCGGGAATCTCCGTTCGGGCCTATGCTGGCTTGCTGGACTCTGTTCGGGCCTATGCTTGCCTGCGGGAATGACCGTTCGGGCCTATGTTGGCCTGCGGGACTCTCCGTTCGGGCCTTTCTTGCCTGCGGGACTCTCCGTTCGGGACTATTCTCTGGAGCGGTACTTTACTCGGGCCTATTCTTGCCTCAGGGCCTCCTCTATTCTTGCCTATTCTTGCCTCCGGGAATCTCCGTTCTGGCCTGTTCGGGCCTGCGGGACTCTGTTCGGGCCTATGCTTGCCTGCAGGAATCTCTGTTCCGCCCTACTCTGGCCTGCGGGACTCTCCGTTCGGGCGTATTCTGGCCTGCGGGACTCTGATCGGGCCTATTCTTAGTCCGGGAATCTCCGATCGGGAGTACCCTGGCTTGCGGGACTCTGTTCGGGCCTATGCTTGCCTGCAGGAATCTCTGTTCCGGCCTATTCTGGCCTGCAGGACTCTTTTTGGGCCTATGCTTGCCTACGGGAATCTCCGTTCAGGCGTATGCTGGCCTGCGGGTCTCTCTGTTCGGGCCTATTCTTGCCTGCGGGTCTCTCCGTTCGTGCCTATTCTTGCCTGCGGGACTCTCCGTTTGGGCGTATCTTTGCCTGCGGGACTCTGTTCGGGCCTCTTCTTGCCCGCACGGCTCCTCTACTCGGGCCTATTTTTGCCTGTGGGACTCTATTGGGGCCTATTCTTGCGTCCGACAATCTCCGTTCGGGCCTATTCTGGCCTGCGGGACTCTTCGTTCGGGCCTAGGCTTCCCTTTGGCGATCTCCGTTCAGGCGTATGCTGGCCTGCGGGACTCTGTTCGGGCCTTTGGTTGCTTTCGGAAATCCCCGTTCTGGCCTATTCTGGCCTGCGGAATTCTGTTCGGGGCTATTCTTGCTCCGGGAATCTCTGTTCGGGACTATTCTGGCCTGTGGGACTCTGTTCGGGCCCATGCCTGCCTGCGGGGCTCTCTGTTCAGGCCTTTTTCGCCTACGGGACTCTCCGTTCGGGCCTATTCTCTGGAGCGGGACTTTAGTCGGGCCTACTCTTGCCTACGGGGCTCCTCTATTCTTGCCTCTGGGATTCTGTTCGGGCCTATTCTTGTCTGCGGGACTCTCCGTTTGAGCCTATTCTTGCCTGTGGGTTCTCCGTTCAGGGCTACTCTTGCCAGCGGGACTCTGTTCGTGCCTCATCTTGCCTGCATGGCTGCTCTACTCGGGCCTACTCTTGCCTGCGGGACTCTGTTCGGGCCTATCCTTGCTCTGGGAATCTCCGTTCGGGCATACCCTGGCCTGCGGGACTCCGTTCGGGCCTATTCTGGCCTGCGGGACTCTGTTTGGGCCTATGCTTGCCTGCAGGAATCTCTGTTCCGGCCTATTGTGGCCTGCAGCACTCTCCGTTTGGTCCTATTCTGGCCTACGGGACTCTGTTTGGGCCTATGCTTGCCTACGGGAATCTCCGTTCAGGCGTATGCTGGCCTGCGGTGTTCTCAATTTGGGCATATTCTCTCGCCTCCGGGACTTTCCTTTGGGCCTATTCTCGCCTGCGCATCTCTCCGTTCGGGCCTATTCTTGCCTGCGGGACTCTCCGTTCCGGCCTATTCTTGCCTGCGGGTCTCTCCGTTCGGGACAATTCTGACCTGCAAAACTCTCCGTTCGGACCTAATCTAGCCTCTGGGAGTCTCCTTTGGGGTCTCCTGTTGCGTGCGGGGCTGCTCTATTCCAGCCTTTTGTGCTTACGGAGCTCCGATATTCGGTCCTGTTCTAGCATGCGGAGCTCCGCTACTCAGGCCTGATTGTGCGTGCGGGGCTCCGCTACTCGGGCCTGTTGGTGCATGCGGGGCTCCACTACTTGGGCCTGTTCTTGCATGCGGGGCTCCGCTACTCGGGTCTGTTCGTGCTTGCAGGGCTCTGCTACTCGGGCCTGTTCGTGCGTGCGGGGATCCGCTATTCAGGCCTGATAGTGTGTGCGGGGCTCCTCTATTCAGGCCTGTCCTTCCCTGCGGGACTCTATTCGGGCCTATACTTCCCTGCGGGACTCTGTTCGGGCCTATTCTGGCCTGCGAGACCCTCGGTTCGCCCCTATTGTGGTCTGCGGGACCCTCGTTCGGGCCCATTCTCGCCTTCGAGACCCTCTGTTCGGGCTTTTCTGGCCTGCGGGACTCTCCGTTCGGGCCTATTCTTGGGAGCGGGTCTCTTTTCGGGCCTATTTTTGCCTAAGGGCTCCTCTATTCGGGCCTATTCTGGCCTGCGGGACTCTCCGTTCGGGCCTATTCTCACCTGGGGAACTCTCCGTTCGGGCCTTTCTGGCCTTCGGGACTCTGTTCGGGTCTCTTCTTGCCAGCGGGGCTCTTCGTTTGGGCCTATTCTTGCCTGCAGAACTCTGTTCGGGCCTCTTCTTGCCTGCACAGCCCCTCTACTCGGGCCTCTTTTTGCCTGCGGGACTCTGTCCAGGCCTATTGTTGCCCCCGGAAAACTCCGTTCGGTCCTATTCTGGCTTGTGGGACTCTGTTCGGGCCTATGCTTGCCTGCGGGAATCTCCTTTCAGGGTTATGCTGACCTGTGGGATTCTCAGTTTGGGCGTATTCTCGCCTGCAGGACATCTCTTCGGGCCTATTCTCGCCCGCGGGACCCTCCGTTCGGTCGTTTCTGGCCTGCGGGACTCTCCGTTCGGGCCTAATCTTGCCTGCAGGATTCTGCATTCGGGCTTATTCTTGCTTGCCGGACAGGGTTCGGGCGTCTTGTTGCCTGCACGGCTCCTCTACTCGGGCCTCATTTTGCCTTCGGGACACCGTTCGGGTCTATTCTTGGTCCGGGAATCTCCGTTCGGGCCTATGCTGGCTTGCTGGACTCTGTTCGGGCCTATGCTTGCCTGCGGGAATGACCGTTCGGGCCTATGTTGGCCTGCGGGACTCTCCGTTCGGGCCTTTCTTGCCTGCGGGACTCTCCGTTCGGGACTATTCTCTGGAGCGGTACTTTACTCGGGCCTATTCTTGCCTCAGGGCCTCCTCTATTCTTGCCTATTCTTGCCTCCGGGAATCTCCGTTCTGGCCTGTTCGGGCCTGCGGGACTCTGTTCGGGCCTATGCTTGCCTGCAGGAATCTCTGTTCCGCCCTACTCTGGCCTGCGGGACTCTCCGTTCGGGCGTATTCTGGCCTGCGGGACTCTGATCGGGCCTATTCTTAGTCCGGGAATCTCCGATCGGGAGTACCCTGGCTTGCGGGACTCTGTTCGGGCCTATGCTTGCCTGCAGGAATCTCTGTTCCGGCCTATTCTGGCCTGCAGGACTCTTTTTGGGCCTATGCTTGCCTACGGGAATCTCCGTTCAGGCGTATGCTGGCCTGCGGGTCTCTCTGTTCGGGCCTATTCTTGCCTGCGGGTCTCTCCGTTCGTGCCTATTCTTGCCTGCGGGACTCTCCGTTTGGGCGTATCTTTGCCTGCGGGACTCTGTTCGGGCCTCTTCTTGCCCGCACGGCTCCTCTACTCGGGCCTATTTTTGCCTGTGGGACTCTATTGGGGCCTATTCTTGCGTCCGACAATCTCCGTTCGGGCCTATTCTGGCCTGCGGGACTCTTCGTTCGGGCCTAGGCTTCCCTTTGGCGATCTCCGTTCAGGCGTATGCTGGCCTGCGGGACTCTGTTCGGGCCTTTGGTTGCTTTCGGAAATCCCCGTTCTGGCCTATTCTGGCCTGCGGAATTCTGTTCGGGGCTATTCTTGCTCCGGGAATCTCTGTTCGGGACTATTCTGGCCTGTGGGACTCTGTTCGGGCCCATGCCTGCCTGCGGGGCTCTCTGTTCAGGCCTTTTTCGCCTACGGGACTCTCCGTTCGGGCCTATTCTCTGGAGCGGGACTTTAGTCGGGCCTACTCTTGCCTACGGGGCTCCTCTATTCTTGCCTCTGGGATTCTGTTCGGGCCTATTCTTGTCTGCGGGACTCTCCGTTTGAGCCTATTCTTGCCTGTGGGTTCTCCGTTCAGGGCTACTCTTGCCAGCGGGACTCTGTTCGTGCCTCATCTTGCCTGCATGGCTGCTCTACTCGGGCCTACTCTTGCCTGCGGGACTCTGTTCGGGCCTATCCTTGCTCTGGGAATCTCCGTTCGGGCATACCCTGGCCTGCGGGACTCCGTTCGGGCCTATTCTGGCCTGCGGGACTCTGTTTGGGCCTATGCTTGCCTGCAGGAATCTCTGTTCCGGCCTATTGTGGCCTGCAGCACTCTCCGTTTGGTCCTATTCTGGCCTACGGGACTCTGTTTGGGCCTATGCTTGCCTACGGGAATCTCCGTTCAGGCGTATGCTGGCCTGCGGTGTTCTCAATTTGGGCATATTCTCTCGCCTCCGGGACTTTCCTTTGGGCCTATTCTCGCCTGCGCATCTCTCCGTTCGGGCCTATTCTTGCCTGCGGGACTCTCCGTTCCGGCCTATTCTTGCCTGCGGGTCTCTCCGTTCGGGACAATTCTGACCTGCAAAACTCTCCGTTCGGACCTAATCTAGCCTCTGGGAGTCTCCTTTGGGGTCTCCTGTTGCGTGCGGGGCTGCTCTATTCCAGCCTTTTGTGCTTACGGAGCTCCGATATTCGGTCCTGTTCTAGCATGCGGAGCTCCGCTACTCAGGCCTGATTGTGCGTGCGGGGCTCCGCTACTCGGGCCTGTTGGTGCATGCGGGGCTCCACTACTTGGGCCTGTTCTTGCATGCGGGGCTCCGCTACTCGGGTCTGTTCGTGCTTGCAGGGCTCTGCTACTCGGGCCTGTTCGTGCGTGCGGGGATCCGCTATTCAGGCCTGATAGTGTGTGCGGGGCTCCTCTATTCAGGCCTGTCCTTCCCTGCGGGACTCTATTCGGGCCTATACTTCCCTGCGGGACTCTGTTCGGGCCTATTCTGGCCTGCGAGACCCTCGGTTCGCCCCTATTGTGGTCTGCGGGACCCTCGTTCGGGCCCATTCTCGCCTTCGAGACCCTCTGTTCGGGCTTTTCTGGCCTGCGGGACTCTCCGTTCGGGCCTATTCTTGGGAGCGGGTCTCTTTTCGGGCCTATTTTTGCCTAAGGGCTCCTCTATTCGGGCCTATTCTGGCCTGCGGGACTCTCCGTTCGGGCCTATTCTCACCTGGGGAACTCTCCGTTCGGGCCTTTCTGGCCTTCGGGACTCTGTTCGGGTCTCTTCTTGCCAGCGGGGCTCTTCGTTTGGGCCTATTCTTGCCTGCAGAACTCTGTTCGGGCCTCTTCTTGCCTGCACAGCCCCTCTACTCGGGCCTCTTTTTGCCTGCGGGACTCTGTCCAGGCCTATTGTTGCCCCCGGAAAACTCCGTTCGGTCCTATTCTGGCTTGTGGGACTCTGTTCGGGCCTATGCTTGCCTGCGGGAATCTCCTTTCAGGGTTATGCTGACCTGTGGGATTCTCAGTTTGGGCGTATTCTCGCCTGCAGGACATCTCTTCGGGCCTATTCTCGCCCGCGGGACCCTCCGTTCGGTCGTTTCTGGCCTGCGGGACTCTCCGTTCGGGCCTAAACTTGCCTGCAGGATTCTGCGTTCGGGCTTACTCTTGCTTGCCGGACAGGGTTCGGGCGTCTTCTTGCCTGCACGGCTCCTCTACTCGGGCCTCATTTTGCCTTCGGGACACCGTTCGGGTCTATTCTTGGTCCGGGAATCTCCGTTCGGGCCTATGCTGGCCTGCTGGACTCTGTTCGGGCCTATGCTTGCCTGCGGGAATGACCGTTCGGGCCTATGTTGGCCTGCGGGACTCTCCGTTCGGGCCATTCTGGCCTGCGGGACTCTCCGTTCGGGCCTATTCTCTGGAGCGGGACTTTACTCGGGCCTATTCTTGCCTCCGGGCCTCCTCTATTCTTGCCTATTCTTGCCTCCGGGAATCTCCGTTCTGGCCTGTTCGGGCCTGCGGGACTCTGTTCGGGCCTATGCTTGCCTGCAGGAATCTCTGTTCCGCCCTACTCTGGCCTGCGGGACTCTCCGTTCAGGCCTATTCTGGCCTGCGGGACTCTTTTCGGGCCTATTCTTGCTCCGGGAATCGCCGGTCGGGCGTACCCTGCCTTGCGGGACTCTGTTCGGGCCTATGCTTGCCTGCAGGAATCTCTGTTCTGGCCTATTCTGGCCTGCAGGACTCTCCGTTCGGGCCTATTCTGGCCTGCAGGACTCTGTTTGGGCCTATGCTTGCCTACGGGAATCTCCGTTCAGGCGTATGCTGGCCTGCGGGTCTCTCTGTTCGGGCCTATTCTTGCCTGCGGGACTCTCCGTTTGGGCGTATCCTTGCCTGCGGGACTCTGTTCGGGCCTCTTCTTGCCCGCACGGCTCCTCTACTCGGGCCTATTTTTGCCTGTGGGACTCTATTGGGGCCTATTCTTGCCTCCGACAATCTCCGTTCGGGCCTATTCTGGCCTGCGGGACTCTTCGTTCGGGCCTAGGCTTCCCTTTGGCGATCTCCGTTCAGGCGTATGCTGGCCTGCGGGACTCTGTTCGGGCCTTTGGTTGCTTTCGGAAATCCCCGTTCTGGCCTATTCTGGCCTGCGGAATTCTGTTCGGGGCTATTCTTGCTCCGGGAATCTCTGTTCGGGACTATTCTGGCCTGTGGGACTCTGTTCGGGCCCATGCCTGCCTGCGGGGCTCTCTGTTCAGGCCTTTTTCGCCTACGGGACTCTCCGTTCGGGCCTATTCTCTGGAGCGGGACTTTAGTCGGGCCTACTCTTGCCTACGGGGCTCCTCTATTCTTGCCTCTGGGATTCTGTTCGGGCCTATTCTTGTCTGCGGGACTCTCCGTTTGAGCCTATTCTTGCCTGTGGGTTCTCCGTTCAGGGCTACTCTTGCCAGCGGGACTCTGTTCGTGCCTCATCTTGCCTGCATGGCTGCTCTACTCGGGCCTACTCTTGCCTGCGGGACTCTGTTCGGGCCTATTCTTGCTCTGGGAAACTCCGTTCGGGCATACCCTGGCCTGCGGGACTCCGTTCGGGCCTATTCTGGCCTGCGGGACTCTGTTTGGGCCTATGCTTGCCTGCAGGAATCTCTGTTCCGGCCTATTGTGGCCTGCAGCACTCTCCGTTTGGGCCTATTGTGGCCTACGGGACTCTGTTTGGGCCTATGCTTGCCTACGGGAATCTCCGTTCAGGCGTATGCTGGCCTGCGGTATTCTCAATTTGGGCATATTCTCTCGCCTCCGGGACTTTCCTTTGGGCCTATTCTCGCCTGCGCATCTCTCCGTTCGGGCCTATTCTTGCCTGCGGGACTCTCCGTTCCGGCCTATTCTTGCCTGCGGGTCTCTCCGTTCGGGACAATTCTGACCTGCAAAACTCTCCGTTCGGACCTAATCTAGCCTCTGGGAGTCTCCTTTGGGGTCTCCTGTTGCGTGCGGGGCTGCTCCATTCCAGCCTTTTGTGCTTACGGAGCTCCGATATTCGGTCCTGTTCTAGCATGCGGAGCTCCGCTACTCAGGCCTGATTGTGCGTGCGGGGCTCCGCTACTCGGGCCTGTTGGTGCATGCGGGGCTCCACTACTTGGGCCTGTTCTTGCATGCGGGGCTCCGCTACTCGGGTCTGTTCGTGCTTGCAGGGCTCTGCTACTCGGGCCTGTTCGTGCGTGCGGGGCTCCACTATTCAGGCCTGATAGTGTGTGCGGGGCTCCTCTATTCAGGCCTGTCCTTCCCTGCGGGACTCTATTCGGGCCTATACTTCCCTGCGGGACTCTGTTCGGGCCTATTCTGGCCTGCGAGACCCTCGGTTCGCCCCTATTGTGGTCTGCGGGACCCTCGTTCGGGCCCATTCTCGCCTTCGAGACCCTCTGTTCGGGCTTTTCTGGCCTGCGGGACTCTCCGTTCGGGCCTATTCTTGGGAGCGGGTCTCTATTCGGGCCTATTTTTGCCTAAGGGCTCCTCTATTCGGGCCTATTGTGGCCTGCGGGACTCTCCGTTCGGGCCTATTCTCACCTGGGGAACTCTCCGTTCGGGCCTTTCTGGCCTTCGGGACTCTGTTCGGGTCTCTTCTTGCCAGCGGGGCTCTTCGTTTGGGCCTATTCTTGCCTGCAGAACTCTGTTCGGGCCTCTTCTTGCCTGCACAGCCCCTCTACTCGGGCCTCTTTTTGCCTGCGGGACTCTGTCCAGGCCTATTGTTGCCCCCGGAAAACTCCGTTCGGTCCTATTCTGGCTTGTGGGACTCTGTTCGGGCCTATGCTTGCCTGCGGGAATCTCCTTTCAGGGTTATGCTGACCTGTGGGATTCTCAGTTTGGGCGTATTCTCGCCTGCAGGACATCTCTTCGGGCCTATTCTCGCCCGCGGGACCCTCCGTTCGGTCGTTTCTGGCCTGCGGGACTCTCCATTCGGGCCTAATCTTGGGAGCGGGAGCGGGACTCTACTCGGGCCTATTCTTGCCTAGGGGCCTCTTCTATTCGTGCTTCTTCTTGCCAGTGGGACTCTGTTCAGGCCCGTTCTTGCCTGCAGGATTCTGCGTTCGGGCTTATTCTTGCTTGCCGGACAGTGTTCGGGCGTCTTGTTGCCTGCACGGCTCCTCTACTCGGGCCTCATTTTGCCTTCGGGACACCGTTCGGGTCTATTCTTGGTCCGGGAATCTCCGTTCGGGCCTATGCTCGCCTGCTGGACTCTGTTCGGGCCTATGCTTAACTGCGGGAATGACCGTTCGGGCCTATGTTGCCCTGCGGGACTGATCGTTCGGGCCGTTCTGACCTTCGGGACTCTGTTCGGGTCTCTTCTTGCCAGCGGGGCTCTTCGTTTGGGCCTATTCTTGCCTGCAGAACTCTGTTCGGGCCTCTTCTTGCCTGCACAGCCCCTCTACTCGGGCCTATTTTTGCCTGCGGGACTCTGTCCAGGCCTATTGTTGCCCCCGGAAAACTCCGTTCGGTCCTATTCTGGCTTGTGGGACTCTGTTCGGGCCTATGCTTGCCTGCGGGAATCTCCTTTCAGGGTTATGCTGACCTGTGGGATTCTCAGTTTGGGCGTATTCTCGCCTGCAGGACATCTCTTCGGGCCTATTCTCGCCCGCGGGACCCTCCGTTCGGTCGTTTCTGGCCTGCGGGACTCTCCGTTCGGGCCTAATCTTGCCTGCAGGATTCTGCGTTCGGGCTTACTCTTGCTTGTCGGACAGGGTTCGGGCGTCTTGTTGCCTGCACGGCTCCTCTACTCGGGCCTCATTTTGCCTTCGGGACACCGTTCGGGTCTATTCTTGGTCCGGGAATCTCCGTTCGGGCCTATGCTGGCTTGCTGGACTCTGTTCGGGCCTATGCTTGCCTGCGGGAATGACCGTTCGGGCCTATGTTGGCCTGCGGGACTCTCCGTTCGGGCCATTCTGGCCTGCGGGACTCTCCGTTCGGGCCTATTCTCTGGAGCGGGACTTTACTCGGGCCTATTCTTGCCTCCGGGCCTCCTCTATTCTTGCCTATTCTTGCCTCCGGGAATCTCCGTTCTGGCCTGTTCGGGCCTGCGGGACTCTGTTCGGGCCTATGCTTGCCTGCAGGAATCTCTGTTCCGCCCTACTCTGGCCTGCGGGACTCTCCGTTCAGGCCTATTCTGGCCTGCGGGACTCTGTTCGGGCCTATTCTTGCTCCGGGAATCGCCGGTCGGGCGTACCCTGGCTTGCGGGACTCTGTTCGGGCCTATGCTTGCCTGCAGGAATCTCTGTTCTGGCCTATTCTGGCCTGCAGGACTCTGTTTGGGCCTATGCTTGCCTACGGGAATCTCCGTTCAGGCGTATGCTGGCCTGCGGGTCTCTCCGTTCGTGCCTATTCTTGCCTGCGGGACTCTCCGTTTGGGCGTATCTTTGCCTGCGGGACTCTGTTCGGGCCTCTTCTTGCCCGCACGGCTCCTCTACTCGGGCCTATTTTTGCCTGTGGGACTCTATTGGGGCCTATTCTTGCGTCCGACAATCTCCGTTCGGGCCTATTCTGGCCTGCGGGACTCTTCGTTCGGGCCTAGGCTTCCCTTTGGCAATCTCCGTTCAGGCGTATGCTGGCCTGCGGGACTCTGTTCGGGCCTTTGGTTGCTTTCGGAAATCCCCGTTCTGGCCTATTCTGGCCTGCGGAATTCTGTTCGGGGCTATTCTTGCTCCGGGAATCTCTGTTCGGGACTATTCTGGCCTGTGGGACTCTGTTCGGGCCCATGCCTGCCTGCGGGGCTCTCTGTTCAGGCCTTTTTCGCCTACGGGACTCTCCGTTCGGGCCTATTCTCTGGAGCGGGACTTTAGTCGGGCCTACTCTTGCCTACGGGGCTCCTCTATTCTTGCCTCTGGGATTCTGTTCGGGCCTATTCTTGTCTGCGGGACTCTCCGTTTGAGCCTATTCTTGCCTGTGGGTTCTCCGTTCAGGGCTACTCTTGCCAGCGGGACTCTGTTCGTGCCTCATCTTGCCTGCATGGCTGCTCTACTCGGGCCTACTCTTGCCTGCGGGACTCTGTTCGGGCCTATCCTTGCTCTGGGAATCTCCGTTCGGGCATACCCTGGCCTGCGGGACTCCGTTCGGGCCTATTCTGGCCTGCGGGACTCTGTTTGGGCCTATGCTTGCCTGCAGGAATCTCTGTTCCGGCCTATTGTGGCCTGCAGCACTCTCCGTTTGGTCCTATTCTGGCCTACGGGACTCTGTTTGGGCCTATGCTTGCCTACGGGAATCTCCGTTCAGGCGTATGCTGGCCTGCGGTGTTCTCAATTTGGGCATATTCTCTCGCCTCCGGGACTTTCCTTTGGGCCTATTCTCGCCTGCGCATCTCTCCGTTCGGGCCTATTCTTGCCTGCGGGACTCTCCGTTCCGGCCTATTCTTGCCTGCGGGTCTCTCCGTTCGGGACAATTCTGACCTGCAAAACTCTCCGTTCGGACCTAATCTAGCCTCTGGGAGTCTCCTTTGGGGTCTCCTGTTGCGTGCGGGGCTGCTCTATTCCAGCCTTTTGTGCTTACGGAGCTCCGATATTCGGTCCTGTTCTAGCATGCGGAGCTCCGCTACTCAGGCCTGATTGTGCGTGCGGGGCTCCGCTACTCGGGCCTGTTGGTGCATGCGGGGCTCCACTACTTGGGCCTGTTCTTGCATGCGGGGCTCCGCTACTCGGGTCTGTTCGTGCTTGCAGGGCTCTGCTACTCGGGCCTGTTCGTGCGTGCGGGGCTCCGCTATTCAGGCCTGATAGTGTGTGCGGGGCTCCTCTATTCAGGCCTGTCCTTCCCTGCGGGACTCTATTCGGGCCTATACTTCCCTGCGGGACTCTGTTCGGGCCTATTCTGGCCTGCGAGACCCTCGGTTCGCCCCTATTGTGGTCTGCGGGACCCTCGTTCGGGCCCATTCTCGCCTTCGAGACCCTCTGTTCGGGCTTTTCTGGCCTGCGGGACTCTCCGTTCGGGCCTATTCTTGGGAGCGGGTCTCTATTCGGGCCTATTTTTGCCTAAGGGCTCCTCTATTCGGGCCTATTCTGGCCTGCGGGACTCTCCGTTCGGGCCTATTCTCACCTGGGGAACTCTCCGTTCGGGCCTTTCTGGCCTTCGGGACTCTGTTCGGGTCTCTTCTTGCCAGCGGGGCTCTTCGTTTGGGCCTATTCTTGCCTGCAGAACTCTGTTCGGGCCTCTTCTTGCCTGCACAGCCCCTCTACTCGGGCCTCTTTTTGCCTGCGGGACTCTGTCCAGGCCTATTGTTGCCCCCGGAAAACTCCGTTCGGTCCTATTCTGGCTTGTGGGACTCTGTTCGGGCCTATGCTTGCCTGCGGGAATCTCCTTTCAGGGTTATGCTGACCTGTGGGATTCTCAGTTTGGGCGTATTCTCGCCTGCAGGACATCTCTTCGGGCCTATTCTCGCCCGCGGGACCCTCCGTTCGGTCGTTTCTGGCCTGCGGGACTCTCCGTTCGAGCCTAATCTTGCCTGCAGGATTCTGCGTTCGGGCTTACTCTTGCTTGCCGGACAGGGTTCGGGCCTCTTCTTGCCTGCACGGCTCCTCTACTCGGGCCTCATTTTGCCTTCGGGACACCGTTCGGGTCTATTCTTGGTCCGGGAATCTCCGTTCGGGCCTATGCTGGCCTGCTGGACTCTGTTCGGGCCTATGCTTGCCTGCGGGAATGACCGTTCGGGCCTATGTTGGCCTGCGGGACTCTCCGTTCGGGCCATTCTGGCCTGCGGGACTCTCCGTTCGGGCCTATTCTCTGGAGCGGGACTTTACTCGGGCCTATTCTTGCCTCCGGGCCTCCTCTATTCTTGCCTATTCTTGCCTCCGGGAATCTCCGTTCTGGCCTGTTCGGGCCTGCGGGACTCTGTTCGGGCCTATGCTTGCCTGCAGGAATCTCTGTTCCGCCCTACTCTGGCCTGCGGGACTCTCCGTTCAGGCCTATTCTGGCCTGCGGGACTCTGTTCGGGCCTATTCTTGCTCCGGGAATCGCCGGTCGGGCGTACCCTGCCTTGCGGGACTCTGTTCGGGCCTATGCTTGCCTGCAGGAATCTCTGTTCTGGCCTATTCTGGCCTGCAGGACTCTCCGTTCGGGCCTATTCTGGCCTGCAGGACTCTGTTTGGGCCTATGCTTGCCTACGGGAATCTCCGTTCAGGCGTATGCTGGCCTGCGGGTCTCTCCGTTCGGGCCTATTCTTGCCTGCGGAACTCTCCGTTTGGGCGTATCCTTGCCTGCGGGACTCTGTTCGGGCCTCTTCTTGCCCGCACGGCTCCTCTACTCGGGCCTATTTTTGCCTGTGGGACTCTATTGGGGCCTATTCTTGCCTCCGACAATCTCCGTTCGGGCCTATTCTGGCCTGCGGGACTCTTCGTTCGGGCCTAGGCTTCCCTTTGGCGATCTCCGTTCAGGCGTATGCTGGCCTGCGGGACTCTGTTCGGGCCTTTGGTTGCTTTCGGAAATCCCCGTTCTGGCCTATTCTGGCCTGCGGAATTCTGTTCGGGGCTATTCTTGCTCCGGGAATCTCTGTTCGGGACTATTCTGGCCTGTGGGACTCTGTTCGGGCCCATGCCTGCCTGCGGGGCTCTCTGTTCAGGCCTTTTTCGCCTACGGGACTCTCCGTTCGGGCCTATTCTCTGGAGCGGGACTTTAGTCGGGCCTACTCTTGCCTACGGGGCTCCTCTATTCTTGCCTCTGGGATTCTGTTCGGGCCTATTCTTGTCTGCGGGACTCTCCGTTTGAGCCTATTCTTGCCTGTGGGTTCTCCGTTCAGGGCTACTCTTGCCAGCGGGACTCTGTTCGTGCCTCATCTTGCCTGCATGGCTGCTCTACTCGGGCCTACTCTTGCCTGCGGGACTCTGTTCGGGCCTATCCTTGCTCTGGGAATCTCCGTTCGGGCATACCCTGGCCTGCGGGACTCCGTTCGGGCCTATTCTGGCCTGCGGGACTCTGTTTGGGCCTATGCTTGCCTGCAGGAATCTCTGTTCCGGCCTATTGTGGCCTGCAGCACTCTCCGTTTGGGCCTATTCTGGCCTACGGGACTCTGTTTGGGCCTATGCTTGCCTACGGGAATCTCCATTCAGGCGTATGCTGGCCTGCGGTGTTCTCAATTTGGGCATACTCTCTCGCCTCCGGGACTTTCCTTTGGGCCTATTCTCGCCTGCGCATCTCTCCGTTCGGGCCTATTCTTGCCTGCGGGACTCTCCGTTCCGGCCTATTCTTGCCTGCGGGTCTCTCCGTTCGGGACAATTCTGACCTGCAAAACTCTCCGTTCGGACCTAATCTAGCCTCTGGGAGTCTCCTTTGGGGTCTCCTGTTGCGTGCGGGGCTGCTCCATTCCAGCCTTTTGTGCTTACGGAGCTCCGATATTCGGTCCTGTTCTAGCATGCGGAGCTCCGCTACTCAGGCCTGATTGTGCGTGCGGGGCTCCGCTACTCGGGCCTGTTGGTGCATGCGGGGCTCCACTACTTGGGCCTGTTCTTGCATGCGGGGCTCCGCTACTCGGGTCTGTTCGTGCTTGCAGGGCTCTGCTACTCGGGCCTGTTCGTGCGTGCGGGGATCCGCTATTCAGGCCTGATAGTGTGTGCGGGGCTCCTCTATTCAGGCCTGTCCTTCCCTGCGGGACTCTATTCGGGCCTATACTTCCCTGCGGGACTCTGTTCGGGCCTATTCTGGCCTGCGAGACCCTCCGTTCGCCCCTATCGTGGTCTGCGGGACCCTCGTTCGGGCCCATTCTCGCCTTCGAGACCCTCTGTTCGGGCTTTTCTGGCCTGCGGGACTCTCCGTTCGGGCCTATTCTTGGGAGCGGGTCTCTATTCAGGCCTATTTTTGCCTAAGGGCTCCTCTATTCGGGCCTATTCTGGCCTGCGGGACTCTCCGTTCGGGCCTATTCTCACCTGGGGAACTCTCCGTTCGGGCCTTTCTGGCCTTCGGGACTCTGTTCGGGTCTCTTCTTGCCAGCGGGGCTCTTCGTTTGGGCCTATTCTTGCCTGCAGAACTCTGTTCGGGCCTCTTCTTGCCTGCACAGCCCCTCTACTCGGGCTTATTTTTGCCTGCGGGACTCTGTCCAGGCCTATTGTTGCCCCCGGAAAACTCCGTTCGGTCCTATTCTGGCTTGTGGGACTCTGTTCGGGCCTATGCTTGCCTGCGGGAATCTCCTTTCAGGGTTATGCTGACCTGTGGGATTCTCAGTTTGGGCGTATTCTCGCCTGCAGGACATCTCTTCGGGCCTATTCTCGCCCGCGGGACCCTCCGTTCGGTCGTTTCTGGCCTGCGGGACTCTCCGTTCGGGCCTAATCTTGCCTGCAGGATTCTGCATTCGGGCTTATTCTTGCTTGCCGGACAGGGTTCGGGCGTCTTGTTGCCTGCACGGCTCCTCTACTCGGGCCTCATTTTGCCTTCGGGACACCGTTCGGGTCTATTCTTGGTCCGGGAATCTCCGTTCGGGCCTATGCTGGCTTGCTGGACTCTGTTCGGGCCTATGCTTGCCTGCGGGAATGACCGTTCGGGCCTATGTTGGCCTGCGGGACTCTCCGTTCGGGCCTTTCTTGCCTGCGGGACTCTCCGTTCGGGACTATTCTCTGGAGCGGTACTTTACTCGGGCCTATTCTTGCCTCAGGGCCTCCTCTATTCTTGCCTATTCTTGCCTCCGGGAATCTCCGTTCTGGCCTGTTTGGGCCTGCGGGACTCTGTTCGGGCCTATGCTTGCCTGCAGGAATCTCTGTTCCGCCCTACTCTGGCCTGCGGGACTCTCCGTTCGGGCGTATTCTGGCCTGCGGGACTCTGATCGGGCCTATTCTTAGTCCGGGAATCTCCGATCGGGAGTACCCTGGCTTGCGGGACTCTGTTCGGGCCTATGCTTGCCTGCAGGAATCTCTGTTCCGGCCTATTCTGGCCTGCAGGACTCTTTTTGGGCCTATGCTTGCCTACGGGAATCTCCGTTCAGGCGTATGCTGGCCTGCGGGTCTCTCTGTTCGGGCCTATTCTTGCCTGCGGGTCTCTCCGTTCGTGCCTATTCTTGTCTGCGGGACTCTCCGTTTGGGCGTATCTTTGCCTGCGGGACTCTGTTCGGGCCTCTTCTTGCCCGCACGGCTCCTCTACTCGGGCCTATTTTTGCCTGTGGGACTCTATTGGGGCCTATTCTTGCGTCCGACAATCTCCGTTCGGGCCTATTCTGGCCTGCGGGACTCTTCGTTCGGGCCTAGGCTTCCCTTTGGCAATCTCCGTTCAGGCGTATGCTGGCCTGCGGGACTCTGTTCGGGCCTTTGGTTGCTTTCGGAAATCCCCGTTCTGGCCTATTCTGGCCTGCGGAATTCTGTTCGGGGCTATTCTTGCTCCGGGAATCTCTGTTCGGGACTATTCTGGCCTGTGGGACTCTGTTCGGGCCCATGCCTGCCTGCGGGGCTCTCTGTTCAGGCCTTTTTCGCCTACGGGACTCTCCGTTCGGGCCTATTCTCTGGAGCGGGACTTTAGTCGGGCCTACTCTTGCCTACGGGGCTCCTCTATTCTTGCCTCTGGGATTCTGTTCGGGCCTATTCTTGTCTGCGGGACTCTCCGTTTGAGCCTATTCTTGCCTGTGGGTTCTCCGTTCAGGGCTACTCTTGCCAGCGGGACTCTGTTCGTGCCTCATCTTGCCTGCATGGCTGCTCTACTCGGGCCTACTCTTGCCTGCGGGACTCTGTTCGGGCCTATCCTTGCTCTGGGAATCTCCGTTCGGGCATACCCTGGCCTGCGGGACTCCGTTCGGGCCTATTCTGGCCTGCGGGACTCTGTTTGGGCCTATGCTTGCCTGCAGGAATCTCTGTTCCGGCCTATTGTGGCCTGCAGCACTCTCCGTTTGGTCCTATTCTGGCCTACGGGACTCTGTTTGGGCCTATGCTTGCCTACGGGAATCTCCGTTCAGGCGTATGCTGGCCTGCGGTGTTCTCAATTTGGGCATATTCTCTCGCCTCCGGGACTTTCCTTTGGGCCTATTCTCGCCTGCGCATCTCTCCGTTCGGGCCTATTCTTGCCTGCGGGACTCTCCGTTCCGGCCTATTCTTGCCTGCGGGTCTCTCCGTTCGGGACAATTCTGACCTGCAAAACTCTCCGTTCGGACCTAATCTAGCCTCTGGGAGTCTCCTTTGGGGTCTCCTGTTGCGTGCGGGGCTGCTCTATTCCAGCCTTTTGTGCTTACGGAGCTCCGATATTCGGTCCTGTTCTAGCATGCGGAGCTCCGCTACTCAGGCCTGATTGTGCGTGCGGGGCTCCGCTACTCGGGCCTGTTGGTGCATGCGGGGCTCCACTACTTGGGCCTGTTCTTGCATGCGGGGCTCCGCTACTCGGGTCTGTTCGTGCTTGCAGGGCTCTGCTACTCGGGCCTGTTCGTGCGTGCGGGGCTCCGCTATTCAGGCCTGATAGTGTGTGCGGGGCTCCTCTATTCAGGCCTGTCCTTCCCTGCGGGACTCTATTCGGGCCTATACTTCCCTGCGGGACTCTGTTCGGGCCTATTCTGGCCTGCGAGACCCTCGGTTCGCCCGTATTGTGGTCTGCGGGACCCTCGTTCGGGCCCATTCTCGCCTTCGAGACCCTCTGTTCGGGCTTTTCTGGCCTGCGGGACTCTCCGTTCGGGCCTATTCTTGGGAGCGGGTCTCTATTCGGGCCTATTTTTGCCTAAGGGCTCCTCTATTCGGGCCTATTCTGGCCTGCGGGACTCTCCGTTCGGGCCTATTCTCACCTGGGGAACTCTCCGTTCGGGCCTTTCTGGCCTTCGGGACTCTGTTCGGGTCTCTTCTTGCCAGCGGGGCTCTTCGTTTGGGCCTATTCTTGCCTGCAGAACTCTGTTCGGGCCTCTTCTTGCCTGCACAGCCCCTCTACTCGGGCCTCTTTTTGCCTGCGGGACTCTGTCCAGGCCTATTGTTGCCCCCGGAAAACTCCGTTCGGTCCTATTCTGGCTTGTGGGACTCTGTTCGGGCCTATGCTTGCCTGCGGGAATCTCCTTTCAGGGTTATGCTGACCTGTGGGATTCTCAGTTTGGGCGTATTCTCGCCTGCAGGACATCTCTTCGGGCCTATTCTCGCCCGCGGGACCCTCCGTTCGGTCGTTTCTGGCCTGCGGGACTCTCCGTTCGAGCCTAATCTTGCCTGCAGGATTCTGCGTTCGGGCTTACTCTTGCTTGCCGGACAGGGTTCGGGCCTCTTCTTGCCTGCACGGCTCCTCTACTCGGGCCTCATTTTGCCTTCGGGACACCGTTCGGGTCTATTCTTGGTCCGGGAATCTCCGTTCGGGCCTATGCTGGCCTGCTGGACTCTGTTCGGGCCTATGCTTGCCTGCGGGAATGACCGTTCGGGCCTATGTTGGCCTGCGGGACTCTCCGTTCGGGCCATTCTGGCCTGCGGGACTCTCCGTTCGGGCCTATTCTCTGGAGCGGGACTTTACTCGGGCCTATTCTTGCCTCCGGGCCTCCTCTATTCTTGCCTATTCTTGCCTCCGGGAATCTCCGTTCTGGCCTGTTCGGGCCTGCGGGACTCTGTTCGGGCCTATGCTTGCCTGCAGGAATCTCTGTTCCGCCCTACTCTGGCCTGCGGGACTCTCCGTTCAGGCCTATTCTGGCCTGCGGGACTCTGTTCGGGCCTATTCTTGCTCCGGGAATCGCCGGTCGGGCGTACCCTGCCTTGCGGGACTCTGTTCGGGCCTATGCTTGCCTGCAGGAATCTCTGTTCTGGCCTATTCTGGCCTGCAGGACTCTCCGTTCGGGCCTATTCTGGCCTGCAGGACTCTGTTTGGGCCTATGCTTGCCTACGGGAATCTCCGTTCAGGCGTATGCTGGCCTGCGGGTCTCTCCGTTCGGGCCTATTCTTGCCTGCGGAACTCTCCGTTTGGGCGTATCCTTGCCTGCGGGACTCTGTTCGGGCCTCTTCTTGCCCGCACGGCTCCTCTACTCGGGCCTATTTTTGCCTGTGGGACTCTATTGGGGCCTATTCTTGCCTCCGACAATCTCCGTTCGGGCCTATTCTGGCCTGCGGGACTCTTCGTTCGGGCCTAGGCTTCCCTTTGGCGATCTCCGTTCAGGCGTATGCTGGCCTGCGGGACTCTGTTCGGGCCTTTGGTTGCTTTCGGAAATTCTCGTTCTGGCCTATTCTGGCCTGCGGAATTCTGTTCGGGGCTATTCTTGCTCCGGGAATCTCTGTTCGGGACTATTCTGGCCTGTGGGACTCTGTTCGGGCCCATGCCTGCCTGCGGGGCTCTCTGTTCAGGCCTTTTTCGCCTACGGGACTCTCCGTTCGGGCCTATTCTCTGGAGCGGGACTTTAGTCGGGCCTACTCTTGCCTACGGGGCTCCTCTATTCTTGCCTCTGGGATTCTGTTCGGGCCTATTCTTGTCTGCGGGACTCTCCGTTTGAGCCTATTCTTGCCTGTGGGTTCTCCGTTCAGGGCTACTCTTGCCAGCGGGACTCTGTTCGTGCCTCATCTTGCCTGCATGGCTGCTCTACTCGGGCCTACTCTTGCCTGCGGGACTCTGTTCGGGCCTATCCTTGCTCTGGGAATCTCCGTTCGGGCATACCCTGGCCTGCGGGACTCCGTTCGGGCCTATTCTGGCCTGCGGGACTCTGTTTGGGCCTATGCTTGCCTGCAGGAATCTCTGTTCCGGCCTATTGTGGCCTGCAGCACTCTCCGTTTGGGCCTATTCTGGCCTACGGGACTCTGTTTGGGCCTATGCTTGCCTACGGGAATCTCCATTCAGGCGTATGCTGGCCTGCGGTGTTCTCAATTTGGGCATACTCTCTCGCCTCCGGGACTTTCCTTTGGGCCTATTCTCGCCTGCGCATCTCTCCGTTCGGGCCTATTCTTGCCTGCGGGACTCTCCGTTCCGGCCTATTCTTGCCTGCGGGTCTCTCCGTTCGGGACAATTCTGACCTGCAAAACTCTCCGTTCGGACCTAATCTAGCCTCTGGGAGTCTCCTTTGGGGTCTCCTGTTGCGTGCGGGGCTGCTCCATTCCAGCCTTTTGTGCTTACGGAGCTCCGATATTCGGTCCTGTTCTAGCATGCGGAGCTCCGCTACTCAGGCCTGATTGTGCGTGCGGGGCTCCGCTACTCGGGCCTGTTGGTGCATGCGGGGCTCCACTACTTGGGCCTGTTCTTGCATGCGGGGCTCCGCTACTCGGGTCTGTTCGTGCTTGCAGGGCTCTGCTACTCGGGCCTGTTCGTGCGTGCGGGGATCCGCTATTCAGGCCTGATAGTGTGTGCGGGGCTCCTCTATTCAGGCCTGTCCTTCCCTGCGGGACTCTATTCGGGCCTATACTTCCCTGCGGGACTCTGTTCGGGCCTATTCTGGCCTGCGAGACCCTCCGTTCGCCCCTATCGTGGTCTGCGGGACCCTCGTTCGGGCCCATTCTCGCCTTCGAGACCCTCTGTTCGGGCTTTTCTGGCCTGCGGGACTCTCCGTTCGGGCCTATTCTTGGGAGCGGGTCTCTATTCAGGCCTATTTTTGCCTAAGGGCTCCTCTATTCGGGCCTATTCTGGCCTGCGGGACTCTCCGTTCGGGCCTATTCTCACCTGGGGAACTCTCCGTTCGGGCCTTTCTGGCCTTCGGGACTCTGTTCGGGTCTCTTCTTGCCAGCGGGGCTCTTCGTTTGGGCCTATTCTTGCCTGCAGAACTCTGTTCGGGCCTCTTCTTGCCTGCACAGCCCCTCTACTCGGGCTTATTTTTGCCTGCGGGACTCTGTCCAGGCCTATTGTTGCCCCCGGAAAACTCCGTTCGGTCCTATTCTGGCTTGTGGGACTCTGTTCGGGCCTATGCTTGCCTGCGGGAATCTCCTTTCAGGGTTATGCTGACCTGTGGGATTCTCAGTTTGGGCGTATTCTCGCCTGCAGGACATCTCTTCGGGCCTATTCTCGCCCGCGGGACCCTCCGTTCGGTCGTTTCTGGCCTGCGGGACTCTCCATTCGGGCCTAATCTTGGGAGCGGGAGCGGGACTCTACTCGGGCCTATTCTTGCCTAGGGGCCTCTTCTATTCGTGCTTATTCTTGCCAGTGGGACTCTGTTCAGGCCCGTTCTTGCCTGCAGGATTCTGCGTTCGGGCTTATTCTTGCTTGCCGGACAGTGTTCGGGTGTCTTCTTGCCTGCACGGCTCCTCTACTCGGGCCTCATTTTGCCTTCTGGACACCGTTCGGGTCTATTCTTGGTCCGGGAATCTCCGTTCGGGCCTATGCTCGCCTGCTGGACTCTGTTCGGGCCTATGCTTGCCTGCGGGAATGACCGTTCGGGCCTATGTTGCCCTGCGGGACTGACCGTTTGGGCCGTTCTGACCTTCGGGACTCTGTTCGGGTCTCTTCTTGCCAGCGGGGCTCTTCGTTTGGGCCTATTCTTGCCTGCAGAACTCTGTTCGGGCCTCTTCTTGCCTGCACAGCCCCTCTACTCGGGCTTATTTTTGCCTGCGGGACTCTGTCCAGGCCTATTGTTGCCCCCGGAAAACTCCGTTCGGTCCTATTCTGGCTTGTGGGACTCTGTTCGGGCCTATGCTTGCCTGCGGGAATCTCCTTTCAGGGTTATGCTGACCTGTGGGATTCTCAGTTTGGGCGTATTCTCGCCTGCAGGACATCTCTTCGGGCCTATTCTCGCCCGCGGGACCCTCCGTTCGGTCGTTTCTGGCCTGCGGGACTCTCCATTCGGGCCTAATCTTGGGAGCGGGAGCGGGACTCTACTCGGGCCTATTCTTGCCTAGGGGCCTCTTCTATTCGTGCTTCTTCTTGCCAGTGGGACTCTGTTCAGGCCCGTTCTTGCCTGCAGGATTCTGCGTTCGGGCTTATTCTTGCTTGCCGGACAGTGTTCGGGTGTCTTCTTGCCTGCACGGCTCCTCTACTCGGGCCTCATTTTGCCTTCGGGACACCGTTCGGGTCTATTCTTGGTCCGGGAATCTCCGTTCGGGCCTATGCTCGCCTGCTGGACTCTGTTCGGGCCTATGCTTGCCTGCGGGAATGACCGTTCGGGCCTATGTTGCCCTGCGGGACTGACCGTTCGGGCCGTTCTGACCTTCGGGACTCTGTTCGGGTCTCTTCTTGCCAGCGGGGCTCTTCGTTTGGGCCTATTCTTGCCTGCAGAACTCTGTTCGGGCCTCTTCTTGCCTGCACAGCCCCTCTACTCGGGCCTATTTTTGCCTGCGGGACTCTGTCCAGGCCTATTGTTGCCCCCGGAAAACTCCGTTCGGTCCTATTCTGGCTTGTGGGACTCTGTTCGGGCCTATGCTTGCCTGCGGGAATCTCCTTTCAGGGTTATGCTGACCTGTGGGATTCTCAGTTTGGGCGTATTCTCGCCTGCAGGACATCTCTTCGGGCCTATTCTCGCCCGCGGGACCCTCCGTTCGGTCGTTTCTGGCCTGCGGGACTCTCCGTTCGAGCCTAATCTTGCCTGCAGGATTCTGCGTTCGGGCTTACTCTTGCTTGTCGGACAGGGTTCGGGCGTCTTCTTGCCTGCACGGCTCCTCTACTCGGGCCTCATTTTGCCTTCGGGACACCGTTCGGGTCTATTCTTGGTCCGGGAATCTCCGTTCGGGCCTATGCTGGCTTGCTGGACTCTGTTCGGGCCTATGCTTGCCTGCGGGAATGACCGTTCGGGCCTATGTTGGCCTGCGGGACTCTCCGTTCGGGCCATTCTGGCCTGCGGGACTCTCCGTTCGGGCCTATTCTCTGGAGCGGGACTTTACTCGGGCCTATTCTTGCCTCCGGGCCTCCTCTATTCTTGCCTATTCTTGCCTCCGGGAATCTCCGTTCTGGCCTGTTCGGGCCTGCGGGACTCTGTTCGGGCCTATGCTTGCCTGCAGGAATCTCTGTTCCGCCCTACTCTGGCCTGCGGGACTCTCCGTTCAGGCCTATTCTGGCCTGCGGGACTCTGTTCGGGCCTATTCTTGCTCCGGGAATCGCCGGTCGGGCGTACCCTGCCTTGCGGGACTCTGTTCGGGCCTATGCTTGCCTGCAGGAATCTCTGTTCTGGCCTATTCTGGCCTGCAGGACTCTGGGCCTATGCTTGCCTACGGGAATCTCCGTTCAGGCGTATGCTGGCCTGCGGGTCTCTCCATTCGGGCCTATTCTTGCCTGCGGGACTCTCCGTTTGGGCGTATCCTTGCCTGCGGGACTCTGTTCGGGCCTCTTCTTCCCCGCACGGCTCCTCTACTTGGGCCTATTTTTGCCTGTGGGACTCTATTGGGGCCTATTCTTGCCTCCGACAATCTCCGTTCGGGCCTATTCTGGCCTGCGGGACTCTTCGTTCGGGCCTAGGCTTCCCTTTGGCAATCTCCGTTCAGGCGTATGCTGGCCTGCAGGACTCTGTTCGGGCCTTTGGTTGCTTTCGGAAATCCCCGTACTGGCCTATTCTGGCCTGCGGAATTCTGTTGGGGGCTATTCTTGCTCCGGGAATCTCTGTTCGGGACTATTCTGGCCTGTGGGACTCTGTTCGGGCCCATGCCTGCCTGCGGGGCTCTCTGTTCAGGTCTTTTTCGCCTACAGGATTCTCCGTTCGGGCCTATTCTCTGGAGTGGGACTTTAGTCGGGCCTACTCTTGCCTACGGTGCTCCTCTATTCTTGCCTCTGGGATTCTGTTCGGGCCTATTCTTGTCTGCGGGACTCTCCGTTTGAGGCTATTCTTGCCTGTGGGTTCTCCGTTCAGGGCTACTCTTGCCAGCGAGACTCTGTTCGTGCCTCATCTTGCCTGCATGGCTGCTCTACTCGGGCCTACTCTTGCCTGCGGGACTCTGTTCGGGCCTATCCTTGCTCTGGGAAACTCCGTTCGGGCATACCCTGGCCTGCGGGACTCCGTTCGGGCCTATTCTGGCCTGCGGGACTCTGTTTGGGCCTATGCTTGCCTACGGGAATCTCCGTTCAGGCGTATGCTGGCCTGCGGTATTCTCAATTTGGGCATATTCTCTCGCCTCCGGGACTTTCCTTTGGGCCTATTCTCGCCTGTGCAACTCTCCGTTCGGGCCTATTCTTGCCTGCGGGACTCTCCGTTCTGGCCTATTCTTGCCTGCGGGTCTCTCCGTTCGGGACAATTCTGACCTGCAAAACTCTCCGTTCGGACCTAATCTAGCCTCTGGGAGTCTCCTTTCGGTCTCGTGTTGCGTGCGGGGCTGCTCCATTCCAGCCTTTTGTGCTTACGGAGCTCCGATATTCGGTCCTGTTCTAGCATGCGGAGCTCCGCTACTCAGGCCTGATTGTGCGTGCGGGGCTCCACTACTCGGGCCTGTTGGTGCATGCGGGGCTCCACTACTTGGGCCTGTTCTTGCATGCGGGGCTCCGCTACTCGGGTCTGTTCGTGCTTGCAGGGTTCTGCTACTCGGGCCTGTTCGTGCGTGCGGGGATCCGCTATTCAGGCCTGATAGTGTGTGCAGCGCTCCTCTATTCAGGCCTGTCCTTCCCTGCGGGACTCTATTCGGGCCTATACTTCCCTGCGGGACTCTGTTCGGGCCTATTCTGGCCTGCGAGACCCTCCGTTCGCCCCTATCGTGGTCTGCGGGACCCTCGTTCGGGCCCATTCTCGCCTTCGAGACCCTCTGTTCGGGCTTTTCTGGCCTGCGGGACTCTCCGTTCGGGCCTATTCTTGTGAGCGGGTCTCTATTCGGGCCTATTTTTGCCTAAGGGCTCCTCTATTCGGGCCTATTCTGGCCTGCGGGACTCTCCGTTCGGGCCTATTCTCACCTGGGGAACTCTCCGTTCGGACCTTTCTGACCTTCGGGACTCGGTTCGGGTCTCTTCTTGCCAGCGGGGCTCTTCGTTTGGGCCTATTCTTGCCTGCAGGACTCTGTTCGGGCCTCTTCTTGCCTGCACAGCCCCTCTACTCGGGCCTATTTTTGCCTGCAGGACTCTGTCCAGGCCTATTGTTGCCCCCGGAAAACTCCGTTCGGTCCTATTCTGGCTTGTGGGACTCTGTTCGGGCCTATGCTTGCCTGCGGGAATCTCCTTTCAGGGTTATGCTGACCTGTGGGATTCTCAGTTTGGGCGTATTCTCGCCTGCAGGACATCTCTTCGGGCCTATTCTCGCCCGCGGGACCCTCCGTTCGGTCGTTTCTGGCCTGCGGGACTCTCCGTTCGGGCCTAATCTTGCCTGCAGGATTCTGCGTTCGGGCTTATTCTTGCTTGCCGGACAGGGTTCGGGCGTCTTGTTGCCTGCACGGCTCCTCTACTCGGGCCTCATTTTGCCTTCGGGACACCGTTCGGGTCTATTCTTGGTCCGGGAATCTCCGTTCGGGCCTATGCTGGCCTGCTGGACTCTGTTCGGGCCTATGCTTGCCTGCGGGAATGACCGTTCGGGCCTATGTTGGCCTGCGGGACTCTCCGTTCGGGCCTTTCTTGCCTGCGGGACTCTCCGTTCGGGACTATTCTCTGGAGCGGGACTTTACTCGGGCCTATTCTTGCCTCCGGGCCTCCTCTTTTCTTGCCTATTCTTGCCTCCGGGAATCTCCGTTCTGGCCTGTTCGGGCCTGCGGGACTCTGTTCGGGCCTATGCTTGCCTGCAGGAATCTCTGTTCCGCCCTACTGTGGCCTGCGGGACTCTCCGTTCGGGCGTATTCTGGCCTGCGGGACTCTGATCGGGCCTATTCTTAGTCCGGGAATCTCCGATCGGGAGTACCCTGGCTTGCGGGACTCTGTTCGGGCCTATGCTTGCCTGCAGGAATCTCTGTTCCGGCCTATTCTGGCCTGCAGGACTCTGTTTGGGCCTATGCTTGCCTACGGGAATCTCCGTTCAGGCGTATGCTGGCCTGCGGGTCTCTCTGTTCGGGCCTATTCTTGCCTGCGGGTCTCTCCGTTCGTGCCTATTCTTGCCTGCGGGACTCTCCGTTTGGGCGTATCTTTGCCTGCGGGACTCTGTTCGGGCCTCTTCTTGCCCGCACGGCTCCTCTACTCGGGCCTATTTTTGCCTGTGGGACTCTATTGGGGCCTATTCTTGCCTCCGAGAATCTCCGTTCGGGCCTATTCTGGCCTGCGGGACTCTTCGTTCGGGCCTAGGCTTCCCTTTGGCGATCTCCGTTCAGGCGTATGCTGGCCTGCGGGACTCTGTTCGGGCCTTTGGTTGCTTTCGGAAATCCCCGTTCTGGCCTATTCTGGCCTGCGGAATTCTGTTCGGGGCTATTCTTGCTCCGGGAATCTCTGTTCGGGACTATTCTGGCCTGTGGGACTCTGTTCGGGCCCATGCCTGCCTGCGGGGCTCTCTGTTCAGGCCTTTTTCGCCTACGGGACTCTCCGTTCGGGCCTATTCTCTGGAGCGGGACTTTAGTCGGGCCTACTCTTGCCTACGGGGCTCCTCTATTCTTGCCTCTGGGATTCTGTTCGGGCCTATTCTTGTCTGCGGGACTCTCCGTTTGAGCCTATTCTTGCCTGTGGGTTCTCCGTTCAGGGCTACTCTTGCCAGCGGGACTCTGTTCGTGCCTCATCTTGCCTGCATGGCTGCTCTACTCGGGCCTACTCTTGCCTGCGGGACTCTGTTCGGGCCTATCCTTGCTCTGGGAATCTCCGTTCGGGCATACCCTGGCCTGCGGGACTCCGTTCGGGCCTATTCTGGCCTGCGGGACTCTGTTTGGCCCTATGCTTGCCTGCAGGAATCTCTGTTCCGGCCTATTGTGGCCTGCAGCACTCTCCGTTTGGGCCTATTCTGGCCTACGGGACTCTGTTTGGGCCTATGCTTGCCTACGGGAATCTCCGTTCAGGCGTATGCTGGCCTGCGGTATTCTCAATTTGGGCATATTCTCTCGCCTCCGGGACTTTCCTTTGGGCCTATTCTCGCCTGCGCATCTCTCCGTTCGGGCCTATTCTTGCCTGCGGGACTCTCCGTTCCGGCCTATTCTTGCCTGCGGGTCTCTCCGTTCGGGACAATTCTGACCTGCAAAACTCTCCGTTCGGACCTAATCTAGCCTCTGGGAGTCTCCTTTGGGGTCTCCTGTTGCGTGCGGGGCTGCTCCATTCCAGCCTTTTGTGCTTACGGAGCTCCGATATTCGGTCCTGTTCTAGCATGCGGAGCTCCGCTACTCAGGCCTGATTGTGCGTGCGGGGCTCCGCTACTCGGGCCTGTTGGTGCATGCGGGGCTCCACTACTTGGGCCTGTTCTTGCATGCGGGGCTCCGCTACTCGGGTCTGTTCGTGCTTGCAGGGCTCTGCTACTCGGGCCTGTTCGTGCGTGCGGGGCTCCGCTATTCAGGCCTGATAGTGTGTGCGGGGCTCCTCTATTCAGGCCTGTCCTTCCCTGCGGGACTCTATTCGGGCCTATACTTCCCTGCGGGACTCTGTTCGGGCCTATTCTGGCCTGCGAGACCCTCGGTTCGCCCGTATTGTGGTCTGCGGGACCCTCGTTCGGGCCCATTCTCGCCTTCGAGACCCTCTGTTCGGGCTTTTCTGGCCTGCGGGACTCTCCGTTCGGGCCTATTCTTGTGAGCGGGTCTCTATTCCGGCGTATTTTTGCCTAAGGGCTCCTCTATTCGGGCCTATTCTGGCCTGCGGGACTCTCCGTTCGGGCCTATTCTCACCTGGGGAACTCTCCGTTCGGGCCTTTCTGGCCTTCGGGACTCGGTTCGGGTCTCTTCTTGCCAGCGGGGCTCTTCGTTTGGGCCTATTCTTGCCTGCAGGACTCTGTTCGGGCCTCTTCTTGCCTGCACAGCCCCTCTACTCGGGCCTATTTTTGCCTGCAGGACTCTGTCCAGGCCTATTGTTGCCCCCGGAAAACTCCGTTCGGTCCTATTCTGGCTTGTGGGACTCTGTTCGGGCCTATGCTTGCCTGCGGGAATCTCCTTTCAGGGTTATGCTGACCTGTGGGATTCTCAGTTTGGGCGTATTCTCGCCTGCAGGACATCTCTTCGGGCCTATTCTCGCCCGCGGGACCCTCCGTTCGGTCGTTTCTGGCCTGCGGGACTCTCCGTTCGGGCCTAATCTTGCCTGCAGGATTCTGCGTTCGGGCTTATTCTTGCTTGCCGGACAGGGTTCGGGCGTCTTGTTGCCTGCACGGCTCCTCTACTCGGGCCTCATTTTGCCTTCGGGACACCGTTCGGGTCTATTCTTGGTCCGGGAATCTCCGTTCGGGCCTATGCTGGCCTGCTGGACTCTGTTCGGGCCTATGCTTGCCTGCGGGAATGACCGTTCGGGCCTATGTTGGCCTGCGGGACTCTCCGTTCGGGCCTTTCTTGCCTGCGGGACTCTCCGTTCGGGACTATTCTCTGGAGCGGGACTTTACTCGGGCCTATTCTTGCCTCCGGGCCTCC